>NC_092155.1:2384636-2628208 GCF_045791955.1 Oncorhynchus clarkii lewisi | reverse complement strand
ATATTGTCTCTAATCTAGTGGAGAAATAGCATGTTACACTATTGTAGACATTTTCTCTAACCTAGTGGAGTAATAACATGTTCCTCTACTGAAGACATTGTCTCTAATCTAGGTTGGATTAATAACATATTCCACTATTGAAGACATTGTATCTAATCTTGTGGAGTAATAACATGTTCCACTACTGAATACATTGTATCTAATCTTGTGGAGTAATAACATGTTCCACTACTGAAGACATTGTCTCTAATCTAGTGGAGTAATAACATGTTCCACTACTGAAGACATTGTCTCTAATCTAGTGGAGTAATAACATGTTCCATCACTGAAGACAGTGTATCTAATCTAGTGGAGCAATAACATGTTCCACTACTGAAGACATTGTCTCTAATCCAGGTTGGAGTAATAAGATTTCCCGCTACTGAAGACATTGTCTCAAACCTAGTGGAGTAACAACATGTTCCACTACTGAAGACATTGTCTCTAATCTAGTGGAGAAATAACATGTTCAATTACTGAAGACATTGTCTCTATTCTAGTGGAGTAATAACATGTTCCACTACTGAAGACATTGTCTCTAATCTAGTGGAGTAATAACATGTTCCATCACTGAAGACAGTGTATCTAATCTAGTGCAGTAATAACATGTTCTAATACTGAAGACATTGTCTCTAATCTAGTGGAATGATAACATGTTCCACTACTGAAGACATTGTCTCTAATCTAGTGGAGTAATAACATGTTCCATCACTGAAGACAGTGTATCTAATCTAGTGGAGTAATAACATGTTCTAATACTGAAGACATTGTCTCTAATCTAGTGGAGTAATAGCATATTCCACGACTGAAGACATTGTCTCTAATCTAGTGGAGTAATATAGTGTTCCACTACTGAAGACATTGTCTCTAATCTAGTGGAATGATAACATGTTCCACTACTGAAGACATCGTCTCCAATCTAGTGGAGTACTAACATGTTCCACTACTGAATTCATTGTCTCTAATCTAGTGGAGAAATAACATGTTCCACTACTGAAGACATTGTCTGTAATCCAGGTTGGAGTAACAACATGTTCCACTACTGAAGACATTGTCTCCAATCTAGTGGAGTAATAACATGTTCCACTATTGAAGTCATTGTCTCTAATCCAGGTTGGAGTAATAGCATATTCCACGACTGAAGACATTGTCTCTAATCTAGTTGAGTAATAACATGTTCCACTACTGAAGACATTGTCTCTAATCTAGTGGAGTAATAACATGTTCCACTATTGAAGTCATTGTCTCTAATCCAGGTTGGAGTAATAGCATATTCCACGACTGAAGACATTGTCTCTAATCTAGTTGAGTAATAACATGTTCCACTACTGAAGACATTGTCTCTAATCTAGTGGAGTAATAACATGTTCCACTATTGAAGTCATTGTCTCTAATCCAGGTTGGAGTAACAACATGTTCCACTACTGAAGACATTGTCTCCAATCTAGTGGAGTAATAACATGTTCCACTATTGAAGTCATTGTCTCTAATCCAGGTTGGAGTAACAACATGTTCCACGACTGAAGACATTGTCTCTAATCTAGTAGATTAATAACATGTTCCTCTACTGAAGGCATTGTCTCTATTCTAGTGGAGTAATAACATGTTCCACTACTGAAGTCATTGTCTCTATTCCAGGGTGGAGTAATAAGATTTCCCACTACTGAAGACATTGTCTCTAATCTAGCTTGGAGTAATAACATGTTCCACTACTGAAGACATTGTCTCTCATCCAGGTTGGAGTAATAAGATTTCCCACTACTGAAGACATTGTCTCTAATTTAGGTTGGAGTAATAACATGTTCCACTACTGAAGACATTGTCTCTAATCTACTTGAGTAATAACATGTTCCACTACTGAAGACATTGTCTCTAATCTAGTGGAGTAATAGCATATTCCACGACTGAAGACATTGTCTCTAATCTAGTGGAGTAATATAGTGTTCCACTACTGAAGACATTGTCTCTAATCTAGTGGAATGATAACATGTTCCACTACTGAAGACATCGTCTCCAATCTAGTGGAGTACTAACATGTTCCACTACTGAATTCATTGTCTCTAATCTAGTGGAGAAATAACATGTTCCACTACTGAAGACATTGTCTGTAATCCAGGTTGGAGTAACAACATGTTCCACTACTGAAGACATTGTCTCCAATCTAGTGGAGTAATAACATGTTCCACTATTGAAGTCATTGTCTCTAATCCAGGTTGGAGTAATAGCATATTCCACGACTGAAGACATTGTCTCTAATCTAGTTGAGTAATAACATGTTCCACTACTGAAGACATTGTCTCTAATCTAGTGGAGTAATAACATGTTCCACTATTGAAGTCATTGTCTCTAATCCAGGTTGGAGTAATAGCATATTCCACGACTGAAGACATTGTCTCTAATCTAGTTGAGTAATAACATGTTCCACTACTGAAGACATTGTCTCTAATCTAGTGGAGTAATAACATGTTCCACTATTGAAGTCATTGTCTCTAATCCAGGTTGGAGTAACATCATGTTCCACTACTGAAGACATCGTCTCCAATCTAGTGGAGTACTAACATGTTCCACTACTGAATTCATTGTCTCTAATCTAGTGGAGAAATAACATGTTCCACTACTGAAGACATTGTCTGTAATCCAGGTTGGAGTAACAACATGTTCCACTACTGAAGACATTGTCTCCAATCTAGTGGAGTAATAACATGTTCCACTATTGAAGTCATTGTCTCTAATCCAGGTTGGAGTAATAGCATATTCCAAGACTGAAGACATTGTCTCTAATCTAGTTGAGTAATAACATGTTCCACTACTGAAGACATTGTCTCTAATCTAGTGGAGTAATAACATGTTCCACTATTGAAGTCATTGTCTCTAATCCAGGTTGGAGTAATAGCATATTCCAGGACTGAAGACATTGTCTCTAATCTAGTTGAGTAATAACATGTTCCACTACTGAAGACATTGTCTCTAATCTAGTGGAGTAATAACATGTTCCACTATTGAAGTCATTGTCTCTAATCCAGGTTGGAGTAACAACATGTTCCACGACTGAAGACATTGTCTCTAATCTAGTAGATTAATAACATGTTCCACTACTGAAGGCATTGTCTCTATTCTAGTGGAGTAATAACATGTTCCACTACTGAAGTCATTGTCTCTATTCCAGGGTGGAGTAATAAGATTTCCCACTACTGAAGACATTGTCTCTAATCTAGCTTGGAGTAATAACATGTTCCACTACTGAAGACATTGTCTCTAATCCAGGTTGGAGTAATAAGATTTCCCACTACTGAAGACTTTGTCTCTAATTTAGGTTGGAGTAATAACATGTTCCACTACTGAAGACATTGTCTCTAATCTACTTGAGTAATAACATGTTCCACTACTGAAGACATTGTCTCTAATCTAGTGGAGTAATAACATGTTCCACTATTGAAGTCATTGTCTCTAATCCATGTTGGAGTAACAACATGTTCCACTACTGAAGACATTGTCTCCAATCTAGTGGAGTAATAACATGTTCCACTATTGAAGTCATTGTCTCTAATCCAGGTTGGAGTAACAACATGTTCCACTACTGAAGACATTGTCTCTAATCTAGTGGATTAATAACATGTTCCACTATTGAAGTCATTGTCTCTAATCCAGGTTGGAGTAACAACATGTTCCACGTCTGAAGACATTGTCTCTAATCTAGTAGATTAATAACTTGTTCCACTACTGAAGGCATTGTCTCTCTTCTAGTGGAGTAATAACATGTTCCACTACTGAAGTATTGTCTCTATTCCAGGGTGGAGTAATAACATGTTCCACTACTGAAGACATTGTCTCTAATCTACTTGAGTAATAACATGTTCCACTACTGAAGACATTGTCTCTAATCTAGGTTGGAGTAATAACATGTTCCTCTACTGAAGACATTGTCTCTAATCTAGTGGAGTAACAACATGTTCCACTACTGAAGACATTGTCTCTAATCTTGTGTAATAATAACATGTTCCACTACTGAAGACATTGTCTCTATTCTAGTGGAGTAATAACATGTTCCACTACTGAAGTCATTGTCTCTAATCTACTGGAGTAATAACATGTTCTAATACTGAAGACATTGTCTCTAATCTAGTGGAGTAATATAGTGTTCCACTACTGAAGACATTGTCTCTAATCTTGTGGAATAATAACATGTTCCACTACTAAAGACATCATCTCCAATCTAGTGGAGTACTAACATGTTCCATTACTGAAGACATTGTCTCTAATCTTGGTTGGAGTAATAACATGTTCCTCTACTGAAGACATTGTCTCTAATCTAGTGGAGTAACAACATGTTCCACTACTGAAGACATTGTCTCTAATCTTGTGTAATAATAACATGTTCCACTACTGAAGACATTGTCTCTATTCTAGTGGAGTAATAACATGTTCCACTACTGAAGTCATTGTCTCTAATCTACTGGAGTAATAACATGTTCTAATACTGAAGACATTGTCTCTAATCTAGTGGAGTAATATAGTGTTCCACTACTGAAGACATTGTCTCTAATCTTGTGGAATAATAACATGTTCCACTACTAAAGACATCATCTCCAATCTAGTGGAGTACTAACATGTTCCATTACTGAAGACATTGTCTCTAATCCAGGTTGGAGTAATAATATGTTCCACTATTGAAGACATTGTCTCTAATCCAGGTTGGAGTAATAGCATATTCCACGACTGAAGACATTGTCTCTAATCTAGTTGAGTAATAACATGTTCCACTACTGAAGACATTGTCTCTAATCTAGTGGAGTAATAACATGTTCCACTATTGAAGTCATTGTCTCTAATCCAGGTTGGAGTAATAGCATATTCCACGACTGAAGACATTGTCTCTAATCTAGTTGAGTAATAACATGTTCCACTACTGAAGACATTGTCTCTAATCTAGTGGAGTAATAACATGTTCCACTATTGAAGTCATTGTCTCTAATCCAGGTTGGAGTAATAGCATATTCCACGACTGAAGACATTGTCTCTAATCTAGTTGAGTAATAACATGTTCCACTACTGAAGACATTGTCTCTAATCTAGTGGAGTAATAACATGTTCCACTATTGAAGTCATTGTCTCTAATCCAGGTTGGAGTAACAACATGTTCCACTACTGAAGACATTGTCTCCAATCTAGTGGAGTAATAACATGTTCCACTATTGAAGTCATTGTCTCTAATCCAGGTTGGAGTAACAACATGTTCCACGACTGAAGACATTGTCTCTAATCTAGTGGAGTAACAACATGTTCCTCTACTGAAGGCATTGTCTCTATTCTAGTGGAGTAATAACATGTTCCACTACTGAAGTCATTGTCTCTATTCCAGGGTGGAGTAATAAGATTTCCCACTACTGAAGACATTGTCTCTAATCTAGCTTGGAGTAATAACATGTTCCACTACTGAAGACATTGTCTCTAATCCAGGTTGGAGTAATAAGATTTCCCACTACTGAAGACATTGTCTCTAATTTAGGTTGGAGTAATAACATGTTCCACTACTGAAGACATTGTCTCTAATCTAGTGGAGTAATAGCATATTCCACGACTGAAGACATTGTCTCTAATCTAGTGGAGTAATATAGTGTTCCACTACTGAAGACATTGTCTCTAATCTAGTGGAATGATAACATGTTCCACTACTGAAGACATCGTCTCCAATCTAGTGGAGTACTAACATGTTCCACTACTGAATTCATTGTCTCTAATCTAGTGGAGAAATAACATGTTCCACTACTGAAGACATTGTCTGTAATCCAGGTTGGAGTAACAACATGTTCCACTACTGAAGACATTGTCTCCAATCTAGTGGAGTAATAACATGTTCCACTATTGAAGTCATTGTCTCTAATCCAGGTTGGAGTAATAGCATATTCCACGACTGAAGACATTGTCTCTAATCTAGTTGAGTAATAACATGTTCCACTACTGAAGACATTGTCTCTAATCTAGTGGAGTAATAACATGTTCCACTATTGAAGTCATTGTCTCTAATCCAGGTTGGAGTAATAGCATATTCCACGACTGAAGACATTGTCTCTAATCTAGTTGAGTAATAACATGTTCCACTACTGAAGACATTGTCTCTAATCTAGTGGAGTAATAACATGTTCCACTATTGAAGTCATTGTCTCTAATCCAGGTTGGAGTAACATCATGTTCCACTACTGAAGACATCGTCTCCAATCTAGTGGAGTACTAACATGTTCCACTACTGAATTCATTGTCTCTAATCTAGTGGAGAAATAACATGTTCCACTACTGAAGACATTGTCTGTAATCCAGGTTGGAGTAACAACATGTTCCACTACTGAAGACATTGTCTCCAATCTAGTGGAGTAATAACATGTTCCACTATTGAAGTCATTGTCTCTAATCCAGGTTGGAGTAATAGCATATTCCAAGACTGAAGACATTGTCTCTAATCTAGTTGAGTAATAACATGTTCCACTACTGAAGACATTGTCTCTAATCTAGTGGAGTAATAACATGTTCCACTATTGAAGTCATTGTCTCTAATCCAGGTTGGAGTAATAGCATATTCCAGGACTGAAGACATTGTCTCTAATCTAGTTGAGTAATAACATGTTCCACTACTGAAGACATTGTCTCTAATCTAGTGGAGTAATAACATGTTCCACTATTGAAGTCATTGTCTCTAATCCAGGTTGGAGTAACAACATGTTCCACGACTGAAGACATTGTCTCTAATCTAGTAGATTAATAACATGTTCCACTACTGAAGGCATTGTCTCTATTCTAGTGGAGTAATAACATGTTCCACTACTGAAGTCATTGTCTCTATTCCAGGGTGGAGTAATAAGATTTCCCACTACTGAAGACATTGTCTCTAATCTAGCTTGGAGTAATAACATGTTCCACTACTGAAGACATTGTCTCTAATCCAGGTTGGAGTAATAAGATTTCCCACTACTGAAGACTTTGTCTCTAATTTAGGTTGGAGTAATAACATGTTCCACTACTGAAGACATTGTCTCTAATCTACTTGAGTAATAACATGTTCCACTACTGAAGACATTATCTCTAATCTAGTGGAGTAATAACATGTTCCACTATTGAAATCATTGTCTCTAATCCATGTTGGAGTAACAACATGTTCCACTACTGAAGACATTGTCTCCAATCTAGTGGAGTAATAACATGTTCCACTATTGAAGTCATTGTCTCTAATCCAGGTTGGAGTAACAACATGTTCCACTACTGAAGACATTGTCTCTAATCTAGTGGATTAATAACATGTTCCACTATTGAAGTCATTGTCTCTAATCCAGGTTGGAGTAACAACATGTTCCACGTCTGAAGACATTGTCTCTAATCTAGTAGATTAATAACTTGTTCCACTACTGAAGGCATTGTCTCTCTTCTAGTGGAGTAATAACATGTTCCACTACTGAAGTATTGTCTCTATTCCAGGGTGGAGTAATAACATGTTCCACTACTGAAGACATTGTCTCTAATCTACTTGAGTAATAACATGTTCCACTACTGAAGACATTGTCTCTAATCTAGGTTGGAGTAATAACATGTTCCTCTACTGAAGACATTGTCTCTAATCTAGTGGAGTAACAACATGTTCCACTACTGAAGACATTGTCTCTAATCTTGTGTAATAATAACATGTTCCACTACTGAAGACATTGTCTCTATTCTAGTGGAGTAATAACATGTTCCACTACTGAAGTCATTGTCTCTAATCTACTGGAGTAATAACATGTTCTAATACTGAAGACATTGTCTCTAATCTAGTGGAGTAATATAGTGTTCCACTACTGAAGACATTGTCTCTAATCTTGTGGAATAATAACATGTTCCACTACTAAAGACATCATCTCCAATCTAGTGGAGTACTAACATGTTCCATTACTGAAGACATTGTCTCTAATCTTGGTTGGAGTAATAACATGTTCCACTACTGAAGACATTGTCTCTAATCCAGGTTGGAGTAATAGCATATTCCACGACTGAAGACATTGTCTCTAATCTAGTGGAGTAATAACATGTTCCACTACTGAAGACATTGTCTCTAATCCAGGTTGGAATAATAACATATTCCACTATTGAATACATTGTCTCTAATCCAGGTTGGAGTAATAACATGTTCCACTATTGAAGTCATTGTCTCTAATCCAGGTTGGAGTAATAGCATATTCCACGACTGAAGACATTGTCTCTAATCTAGTTGAGTAATAACATGTTCCACTACTGAAGACATTGTCTCTAATCTAGTGGAGTAATAACATGTTCCACTATTGAAGTCATTGTCTCTAATCCAGGTTGGAGTAACAACATGTTCCACGACTGAAGACATTGTCTCTAATCTAGTAGATTAATAACATGTTCCACTACTGAAGGCATTGTCTCTATTCTAGTGGAGTAATAACATGTTCCACTACTGAAGTCATTGTCTCTATTCCAGGGTGGAGTAATAAGATTTCCCACTACTGAAGACATTGTCTCTAATCTAGCTTGGAGTAATAACATGTTCCACTACTGAAGACATTGTCTCTAATCCAGGTTGGAGTAATAAGATTTCCCACTACTGAAGACTTTGTCTCTAATTTAGGTTGGAGTAATAACATGTTCCACTACTGAAGACATTGTCTCTAATCTACTTGAGTAATAACATGTTCCACTACTGAAGACATTATCTCTAATCTAGTGGAGTAATAACATGTTCCACTATTGAAATCATTGTCTCTAATCCATGTTGGAGTAACAACATGTTCCACTACTGAAGACATTGTCTCCAATCTAGTGGAGTAATAACATGTTCCACTATTGAAGTCATTGTCTCTAATCCAGGTTGGAGTAACAACATGTTCCACTACTGAAGACATTGTCTCTAATCTAGTGGATTAATAACATGTTCCACTATTGAAGTCATTGTCTCTAATCCAGGTTGGAGTAACAACATGTTCCACGTCTGAAGACATTGTCTCTAATCTAGTAGATTAATAACTTGTTCCACTACTGAAGGCATTGTCTCTCTTCTAGTGGAGTAATAACATGTTCCACTACTGAAGTATTGTCTCTATTCCAGGGTGGAGTAATAACATGTTCCACTACTGAAGACATTGTCTCTAATCTACTTGAGTAATAACATGTTCCACTACTGAAGACATTGTCTCTAATCTAGGTTGGAGTAATAACATGTTCCTCTACTGAAGACATTGTCTCTAATCTAGTGGAGTAACAACATGTTCCACTACTGAAGACATTGTCTCTAATCTTGTGTAATAATAACATGTTCCACTACTGAAGACATTGTCTCTATTCTAGTGGAGTAATAACATGTTCCACTACTGAAGTCATTGTCTCTAATCTACTGGAGTAATAACATGTTCTAATACTGAAGACATTGTCTCTAATCTAGTGGAGTAATATAGTGTTCCACTACTGAAGACATTGTCTCTAATCTTGTGGAATAATAACATGTTCCACTACTAAAGACATCATCTCCAATCTAGTGGAGTACTAACATGTTCCATTACTGAAGACATTGTCTCTAATCTTTGTTGGAGTAATAACATGTTCCACTACTGAAGACATTGTCTCTAATCCAGGTTGGAGTAATAGCATATTCCACGACTGAAGACATTGTCTCTAATCTAGTGGAGTAATAACATGTTCCACTACTGAAGACATTGTCTCTAATCCAGGTTGGAATAATAACATATTCCACTATTGAATACATTGTCTCTAATCCAGGTTGGAGTAATAACATGTTCCACTATTGAAGTCATTGTCTCTAATCCAGGTTGGAGTAATAGCATATTCCACGACTGAAGACATCGTCTCCAATCTAGTGGAGTACTAACATGTTCCACTACTAAATTCATTGTCTCTAATCTAGTGGAGAAATAACATGTTCCACTACTGAAGACATTGTCTGTAATCCAGGTTGGAGTAACAACATGTTCCACTACTGAAGACATTGTCTCCAATCTAGTGGAGTAATAACATGTTCCACTATTGAAGTCATTGTCTCTAATCCAGGTTGGAGTAATAGCATATTCCACGACTGAAGACATTGTCTCTAATCTAGTTGAGTAATGACATGTTCCACTACTGAAGACATTGTCTCTAATCTAGTGGAGTAATAACATGTTCCACTATTGAAGTCATTGTCTCTAATCCAGGTTGGAGTAATAGCATATTCCACGACTGAAGACATTGTCTCTAATCTAGTTGAGTAATAACATGTTCCACTATTGAAGACATTGTCTCTAATCTAGTGGAGTAATAACATGTTCCACTATTGAAGTCATTGTCTCTAATCCAGGTTGGAGTAACAACATGTTCCACGACTGAAGACATTGTCTCTAATCTAGTAGATTAATAACATGTTCCACTACTGAAGGCATTGTCTCTATTCTAGTGGAGTAATAACATGTTCCACTATTGAAGTCATTGTCTCTAATCCAGGTTGGAGTAATAGCATATTCCACAACTGAAGACATTGTCTCTAATCTAGTTGAGTAATAACATGTTCCACTACTGAAGACATTGTCTCTAATCTAGTGGAGTAATAACATGTTCCACTATTGATGTCATTGTCTCTAATCCAGGTTGGAGTAACAACATGTTCCACTACTGAAGACATTGTCTCCAATCTAGTGGAGTAATAACATGTTCCACTATTGAGGTCATTGTCTCTATTCCAGGGTGGAGTAATAAGATTTCCCACTACTGAAGACATTGTCTCTAATCTAGCTTGGAGTAATAACATGTTCCACTACTGAAGACATTGTCTCTAATCCAGGTTGGAGTAATAAGATTTCCCACTACTGAAGACATTGTCTCTAATTTAGGTTGGAGTAATAACATGTTCCACTACTGAAGACATTGTCTCTAATCTACTTGAGTAATAACATGTTCCACTACTGAAGACATTGTCTCTAATCTAGTGGAGTAATAACATGTTCCACTATTGAAGTCATTGTCTCTAATCCATGTTGGAGTAACAACATGTTCCACTACTGAAGACATTGTCTCCAATCTAGTGGAGTAATAACATGTTCCACTATTGAAGTCATTGTCTCTAATCCAGGTTGGAGTAACAACATGTTCCACTACTGAAGACATTGTCTCTAATCTAGTGGAGTAATAACATGTTCCACTATTGAAGTCATTGTCTCTAATCCAGGTTGGAGTAACAACATGTTCCACGACTGAAGACATTGTCTCTAATCTAGTAGATTAATAACATGTTCCACTACTGAAGGCATTGTCTCTATTCTAGTGGAGTAATAACATGTTCCACTACTGAAGTATTGTCTCTATTCCAGGGTGGAGTAATAAGATTTCCCACTACTGAAGACATTGTCTCTAATCTAGCTTGGAGTAATAACATGTTCCACTACTGAAGACATTGTCTCTAATCCAGGTTGGAGTAATAAGATTTCCCACTAATGAAGACATTGTCTCTAATTTAGGCTGGAGTAATAACATGTTCCACTACTGAAGACATTGTCTCTAATCTACTTGAGTAATAACATGTTCCACTACTGAAGACATTGTCTCTAATCTAGGTTGGAGTAATAACATGTTCCTCTACTGAAGACATTGTCTCTAATCTAGTGGAGTAACAACATGTTCCACTACTGAAGACATTGTCTCTAATCTAGTGGAGTAACAACATGTTCCACTACTGAAGACATTGTCTCTAATCTAGTAGATTAATAACATGTTCCACTACTGAAGACATTGTCTCTATTCTAGTGGAGTAATAACATGTTCCACTACTGAAGTCATTGTCTCTAATCTACTGGAGTAATAACATGTTCTAATACTGAAGACATTGTCTCTAATCTATTGGAGTAATAACATGTTCCACTACTGAAGACATCATCTCCAATCTAGTGGAGTACTAACATGTTCCACTACTGAAGACATTGTCTCTAATCTAGTTTGGAGTAATAACATGTTCCACTACTGAAGACATTGTCTCTAATCTAGTTTGGAGTAATAACATGTTACACTACTGAAGACATTGTCTCTAATCTTGTGGAATAATAACATGTTCCACTACTGAAGACATCATCTCCAATCTAGTGGAGTACTAACATGTTCCACTACTGAAGACATTGTCTCTAATCTAGTTTGGAGTAATAACATGTTCCACTATTGAAGACATTGTCTCTAATCTAGTGGAGTAATAACATGCTCCACTACTGAATACATTGTCTCTAATCCAGGTTGGAATAATAACATATTCCACAACTGAAGACATTGTCTCTAATCTAGTTGAGTAATAACATGTTCCACTACTGAAGACATTGTCTCTAATCTAGTGGAGTAATAACATGTTCCACTATTGATGTCATTGTCTCTAATCCAGGTTGGAGTAACAACATGTTCCACTACTGAAGACATTGTCTCCAATCTAGTGGAGTAATAACATGTTCCACTATTGAGGTCATTGTCTCTATTCCAGGGTGGAGTAATAAGATTTCCCACTACTGAAGACATTGTCTCTAATCTAGTGGAGTAATAACATGTTCCACTATTGAAGTCATTGTCTCTAATCCAGGTTGGAGTAATAGCATATTCCAGGACTGAAGACATTGTCTCTAATCTAGTTGAGTAATAACATGTTCCACTACTGAAGACATTGTCTCTAATCTAGTGGAGTAATAACATGTTCCACTATTGAAGTCATTGTCTCTAATCCAGGTTGGAGTAACAACATGTTCCACTACTGAAGACATTGTCTCCAATCTAGTGGAGTAATAACATGTTCCACTATTGAAGTCATTGTCTCTAATCCAGGTTGGAGTAACAACATGTTCCACTACTGAAGACATTGTCTCTAATCTAGTGGAGTAATAACATGTTCCACTATTGAAGTCATTGTCTCTAATCCAGGTTGGAGTAACAACATGTTCCACGACTGAAGACATTGTCTCTAATCTAGTAGATTAATAACATGTTCCACTACTGAAGGCATTGTCTCTATTCTAGTGGAGTAATAACATGTTCCACTACTGAAGTCATTGTCTCTATTCCAGGGTGGAGTAATAAGATTTCCCACTACTGAAGACATTGTCTCTAATCTAGCTTGGAGTAATAACATGTTCCACTACTGAAGACATTGTCTCTAATCCAGGTTGGAGTAATAAGATTTCCCACTACTGAAGACTTTGTCTCTAATTTAGGTTGGAGTAATAACATGTTCCACTACTGAAGACATTGTCTCTAATCTACTTGAGTAATAACATGTTCCACTACTGAAGACATTGTCTCTAATCTAGTGGAGTAATAACATGCTCCACTATTGAAGTCTTTGTCTCTAATCCATGTTGGAGTAACAACATGTTCCACTACTGAAGACATTGTCTCCAATCTAGTGGAGTAATAACATGTTCCACTATTGAAGTCATTGTCTCTAATCCAGGTTGGAGTAACAACATGTTCCACTACTGAAGACATTGTCTCTAATCTAGTGGATTAATAACATGTTCCACTATTGAAGTCATTGTCTCTAATCCAGGTTGGAGTAACAACATGTTCCACGTCTGAAGACATTGTCTCTAATCTAGTAGATTAATAACTTGTTCCACTACTGAAGGCATTGTCTCTCTTCTAGTGGAGTAATAACATGTTCCACTACTGAAGTATTGTCTCTATTCCAGGGTGGAGTAATAACATGTTCCACTACTGAAGACATTGTCTCTAATCTACTTGAGTAATAACATGTTCCACTACTGAAGACATTGTCTCTAATCTAGGTTGGAGTAATAACATGTTCCTCTACTGAAGACATTGTCTCTAATCTAGTGGAGTAACAACATGTTCCACTACTGAAGACATTGTCTCTAATCTTGTGTAATAATAACATGTTCCACTACTGAAGACATTGTCTCTATTCTAGTGGAGTAATAACATGTTCCACTACTGAAGTCATTGTCTCTAATCTACTGGAGTAATAACATGTTCTAATACTGAAGACATTGTCTCTAATCTAGTGGAGTAATATAGTGTTCCACTACTGAAGACATTGTCTCTAATCTTGTGGAATAATAACATGTTCCACTACTAAAGACATCATCTCCAATCTAGTGGAGTACTAACATGTTCCACTACTGAAGACATTGTCTCTAATCTAGTTTGGAGTAATAACATGTTCCACTACTGAAGACATTGTCTCTAATCTTGGTTGGAGTAATAACATGTTCCACTACTGAAGACATTGTCTCTAATCCAGGTTGGAGTAATAGCATATTCCACGACTGAAGACATTGTCTCTAATCTAGTGGAGTAATAACATGTTCCACTACTGAAGACATTATCTCTAATCCAGGTTGGAATAATAACATATTCCACTATTGAATACATTGTCTCTAATCCAGGTTGGAGTAATAATATGTTCCACTATTGAAGGCATTGTCTCTAATCCAGGTTGGAGTAATAACATGTTCCACTATTGAAGTCATTGTCTCTAATCCAGGTTGGAGTAATAGCATATTCCACGACTGAAGACATCGTCTCCAATCTAGTGGAGTACTAACATGTTCCACTACTGAATTCATTGTCTCTAATCTAGTGGAGAAATAACATGTTCCACTACTGAAGACATTGTCTGTAATCCAGGTTGGAGTAACAACATGTTCCACTACTGAAGACATTGTCTCCAATCTAGTGGAGTAATAACATGTTCCACTATTGAAGTCATTGTCTCTAATCCAGGTTGGAGTAATAGCATATTCCACGACTGAAGACATTGTCTCTAATCTAGTTGAGTAATGACATGTTCCACTACTGAAGACATTGTCTCTAATCTAGTGGAGTAATAACATGTTCCACTATTGAAGTCATTGTCTCTAATCCAGGTTGGAGTAATAGCATATTCCACGACTGAAGACATTGTCTCTAATCTAGTTGAGTAATAACATGTTCCACTACTGAAGACATTGTCTCTAATCTAGTGGAGTAATAACATGTTCCACTATTGAAGTCATTGTCTCTAATCCAGGTTGGAGTAACAACATGTTCCACGACTGAAGACATTGTCTCTAATCTAGTAGATTAATAACATGTTCCACTACTGAAGGCATTGTCTCTATTCTAGTGGAGTAATAACATGTTCCACTATTGAAGTCATTGTCTCTAATCCAGGTTGGAGTAATAGCATATTCCACAACTGAAGACATTGTCTCTAATCTAGTTGAGTAATAACATGTTCCACTACTGAAGACATTGTCTCTAATCTAGTGGAGTAATAACATGTTCCACTATTGATGTCATTGTCTCTAATCCAGGTTGGAGTAACAACATGTTCCACTACTGAAGACATTGTCTCCAATCTAGTGGAGTAATAACATGTTCCACTATTGAGGTCATTGTCTCTATTCCAGGGTGGAGTAATAAGATTTCCCACTACTGAAGACATTGTCTCTAATCTAGCTTGGAGTAATAACATGTTCCACTACTGAAGACATTGTCTCTAATCCAGGTTGGAGTAATAAGATTTCCCACTACTGAAGACATTGTCTCTAATTTAGGTTGGAGTAATAACATGTTCCACTACTGAAGACATTGTCTCTAATCTACTTGAGTAATAACATGTTCCACTACTGAAGACATTGTCTCTAATCTAGTGGAGTAATAACATGTTCCACTATTGAAGTCATTGTCTCTAATCCAGGTTGGAGTAACAACATGTTCCACGACTGAAGACATTGTCTCTAATCTAGTAGATTAATAACATGTTCCACTACTGAAGGCATTGTCTCTATTCTAGTGGAGTAATAACATGTTCCACTATTGAAGTCATTGTCTCTAATCCAGGTTGGAGTAATAGCATATTCCACAACTGAAGACATTGTCTCTAATCTAGTTGAGTAATAACATGTTCCACTACTGAAGACATTGTCTCTAATCCAGGTTGGAATAATAACATATTCCACTATTGAATACATTGTCTCTAATCCAGGTTGGAGTAATAATATGTTCCACTATTGAAGGCATTGTCTCTAATCCAGGTTGGAGTAATAACATGTTCCACTATTGAAGTCATTGTCTCTAATCCAGGTTGGAGTAATAGCATATTCCACGACTGAAGACATCGTCTCCAATCTAGTGGAGTACTAACATGTTCCACTACTGAATTCATTGTCTCTAATCTAGTGGAGAAATAACATGTTCCACTACTGAAGACATTGTCTGTAATCCAGGTTGGAGTAACAACATGTTCCACTACTGAAGACATTGTCTCCAATCTAGTGGAGTAATAACATGTTCCACTATTGAAGTCATTGTCTCTAATCCAGGTTGGAGTAATAGCATATTCCACGACTGAAGACATTGTCTCTAATCTAGTTGAGTAATGACATGTTCCACTACTGAAGACATTGTCTCTAATCTAGTGGAGTAATAACATGTTCCACTATTGAAGTCATTGTCTCTAATCCAGGTTGGAGTAATAGCATATTCCACGACTGAAGACATTGTCTCTAATCTAGTTGAGTAATAACATGTTCCACTACTGAAGACATTGTCTCTAATCTAGTGGAGTAATAACATGTTCCACTATTGAAGTCATTGTCTCTAATCCAGGTTGGAGTAACAACATGTTCCACGACTGAAGACATTGTCTCTAATCTAGTAGATTAATAACATGTTCCACTACTGAAGGCATTGTCTCTATTCTAGTGGAGTAATAACATGTTCCACTATTGAAGTCATTGTCTCTAATCCAGGTTGGAGTAATAGCATATTCCACAACTGAAGACATTGTCTCTAATCTAGTTGAGTAATAACATGTTCCACTACTGAAGACATTGTCTCTAATCTAGTGGAGTAATAACATGTTCCACTATTGATGTCATTGTCTCTAATCCAGGTTGGAGTAACAACATGTTCCACTACTGAAGACATTGTCTCCAATCTAGTGGAGTAATAACATGTTCCACTATTGAGGTCATTGTCTCTATTCCAGGGTGGAGTAATAAGATTTCCCACTACTGAAGACATTGTCTCTAATCTAGCTTGGAGTAATAACATGTTCCACTACTGAAGACATTGTCTCTAATCCAGGTTGGAGTAATAAGATTTCCCACTACTGAAGACATTGTCTCTAATTTAGGTTGGAGTAATAACATGTTCCACTACTGAAGACATTGTCTCTAATCTACTTGAGTAATAACATGTTCCACTACTGAAGACATTGTCTCTAATCTAGTGGAGTAATAACATGTTCCACTATTGAAGTCATTGTCTCTAATCCATGTTGGAGTAACAACATGTTCCACTACTGAAGACATTGTCTCCAATCTAGTGGAGTAATAACATGTTCCACTATTGAAGTCATTGTCTCTAATCCAGGTTGGAGTAACAACATGTTCCACTACTGAAGACATTGTCTCTAATCTAGTGGAGTAATAACATGTTCCACTATTGAAGTCATTGTCTCTAATCCAGGTTGGAGTAACAACATGTTCCACGACTGAAGACATTGTCTCTAATCTAGTAGATTAATAACATGTTCCACTACTGAAGGCATTGTCTCTATTCTAGTGGAGTAATAACATGTTCCACTACTGAAGTATTGTCTCTATTCCAGGGTGGAGTAATAAGATTTCCCACTACTGAAGACATTGTCTCTAATCTAGCTTGGAGTAATAACATGTTCCACTACTGAAGACATTGTCTCTAATCCAGGTTGGAGTAATAAGATTTCCCACTAATGAAGACATTGTCTCTAATTTAGGCTGGAGTAATAACATGGTCCACTACTGAAGACATTGTCTCTAATCTACTTGAGTAATAACATGTTCCACTACTGAAGACATTGTCTCTAATCTAGGTTGGAGTAATAACATGTTCCTCTACTGAAGACATTGTCTCTAATCTAGTGGAGTAACAACATGTTCCACTACTGAAGACATTGTCTCTAATCTAGTGGAGTAACAACATGTTCCACTACTGAAGACATTGTCTCTAATCTAGTAGATTAATAACATGTTCCACTACTGAAGACATTGTCTCTATTCTAGTGGAGTAATAACATGTTCCACTACTGAAGTCATTGTCTCTAATCTACTGGAGTAATAACATGTTCTAATACTGAAGACATTGTCTCTAATCTAGTGGAGTAATAACATGTTCCACTACTGAAGACATCATCTCCAATCTAGTGGAGTACTAACATGTTCCACTACTGAAGACATTGTCTCTAATCTAGTTTGGAGTAATAACATGTTCCACTACTGAAGACATTGTCTCTAATCTAGTTTGGAGTAATAACATGTTCCACTACTGAAGACATTGTCTCTAATCTTGTGGAATAATAACATGTTCCACTACTGAAGACATCATCTCCAATCTAGTGGAGTACTAACATGTTCCACTACTGAAGACATTGTCTCTAATCTAGTTTGGAGTAATAACATGTTCCACTACTGAAGACATTGTCTCCAATCTAGTGGAGTAATAACATGTTCCACTATTGAAGTCATTGTCTCTAATCCAGGTTGGAGTAATAGCATATTCCACGACTGAAGACATTGTCTCTAATCTAGTGGAGTAATAACATGCTCCACTACTGAATACATTGTCTCTAATCCAGGTTGGAGTAATAACATGTTCCACTACTGAAGACATTGTCTCTAATCTAGTAGATTAATAACATGTTCCACTACTGAAGGCAATCTACCCTATTTAAAAAGACAGAAACAGATCATTTGGTTCCATTTGACCATATTTATTAGTGAAAACAAAGTGATGTCATTTATATGGTAGACGGTAGACAATGGTAGAGGGTAGACAATGGTAGAGGGTAGACAATGGTAGAGGGTAGACAATGGTAGAGGGTGTCACCATAGATGGCATTATCTGGAGGGCAGGAAGTGTGCCCCCGGTGATGGGTTGTGCAGACCTCACTATGGAGAGCCTTAAGGTTGTGGGCAGAGCAGTTGCCGTACCAGGCGATGATACAGCCCGACTGGAAGCTCTCGATTGTGCATCTGTAGAAGTTTGTGAGTGTATTTGGTGACAAGACAAATTTCTTCAGCCTCCTGAGGCGCTGTTTCAGTTTGTCCATGATGTCCATGATGTGTACGCCAAGGAACTTAAAACTTTCCACCTTCTCCTTCTTCTCCATCTCCACCTTCTCCATTACATCGATGATACTCCATTACCATCAATGTGGATAAGGGGGTGCTCCCTCTGCTGTTTCCTGAAGTCCACAATCATCTCCTTTGTTTTGTTGACGTTGAGTTTGAGGTTATTTTCCTGACACCACACTCCGAGGACCGTCACCTCCTCCCTGTAGGCCGTCTCGTCGTTGTTGGTAATCAAGCCTACCACTGTAGTGTCGTCCGCAAACTTGATGATTGAGTTGGAGGCGTGCATGGCCATGCAGTCATGGGTGAACAGGGAGTACAGGAGAGGGCTGAGAACGCACCCTTGTGGGGCCCAGTGTTGAGGATCAGCGGGGTGGAGATGTTATTACCTACCCTGACCACCTCAGGAAGTCCAGGACCCAGTTGGAAGGAGCTTAATGATGAGTATGGAGGGTACTATGGTACTATGGTCAGGTGAACAAAAGAACTTGAGTTCCTGTATGTTGTTATGATCACACCACGACTCATTAATCATAAGGCATACACCCCCGTCCTTCTTCTTACCAGAGAGATGCTTGTTTCGGTCGGCGCGATGCGTGAAGAAACATTATTTTCAAGGACCCATTTTTTCCCCACACCTATAGAATCCTTTACCACAGAATCCTTTCATATAAAGTAATATTTTACTGAGAAAAGCAGTATTTGTGTGAAGGCGTGGACGATTGTTGGCTAGTGTGTAAGATCATAAATACCTCATTCTGTAAACTATACAAATGAAACAAAATAAGTCTATGTTTTGGCATCTGTCTCCTCCTTGGTTTTTCTTCTTTGAGTGCAGCTATCAGTTGAACTGAATCATCATTATACTCTACAGATGAGAATACGGGTATACTGGATCCACACTGAGAAGGATACTCTCTTCTTACAATATATTGATAGATTGACCCCAGAGGTTAGTCAGTATATTATATTGATAGATTGACCCCAGAGGTTAGTCAGTACATTACATTGTGGTCATCTACTCTACTGGAGCTTACAGTTAGAAATACTGTAAAAAGTAAATTATACAATACTGAGCTATATGGTATGCTCCAACGTTTTTTATTGTATATTAATATGGCGAACAGCATTTATCAGCCCTCCATCCAGCCCTCCTTCCAGCCCTCCATCCAGCCCACCTTCCAGCCCTACTTCCAGCCCTCCTTCCAGCCCTCCATTCAGCCCTCCTCCCAGGCCTCCATCCAGCCCTCCATCCAGCCCTCCTCCCAGCCCTCCTTCCAGCCCTCCTTCCAGCCCTCCATCCAGCCCTCCTCCCAGCCCTCCTTCCAGCCCTCCATCCAGCCCTCCATCCAGCCCTCCTTCCAGCCCTCCATCCAGCCCTCCTTCCAGCCCTCCATCCAGCCCTCTTTCCAGCCCTCCATCCAGCCCTCCATCCAGCCCTCCTTCCAGCCCTCCATCCATCCCTCCATCCAGCCCTCCATCCAGCCCTCCATCCAGCCCTCCATCCAGCCCTCCATCCAGCCCATATCTTCAACCACCAACTTACCAACCTGAGACAAGGCCGAGTATAGCCCACAAAGATCTCCGCCACGGCACAACCCAAGGTGTGGCGCCAACCCAGACAGGAAGATCACGTCAGTGACTCAACCCACTCAAGTGACGTCCTAGGGACGGCATGAAAGAAGGCTGTAACGTAATTTTTTTTGAAAAAGTCAAGGGGGCTGAATACAAAAAAATATATTTTGATTTGTTTAACTCTTTTTTTGGTTACTACATGATTCCATATGTGTTATTTCATAGTTTTGATGTTAATTTAACTCTCTGTTCCCCCCATGTCTTTGTGTGGGATTGTTTGTTGTAGTGCTTGTGCACTTTTGACTGATGCGCGACGGGTTATTTTGTACCCATTTATACTTGTTGTCCTGGATACTGTTGGTTTTGCTGAAAAATCTACTCCGGTTATTACCCAGTTCTGCTCCCGACTTCTCTGTCGCCAGTTACGCAACCCGCTACAGAATCCCACACCAAGACATAGGGGGAACAGAGGGTTAAATAAACAACAAGTAAATGAGGGAATTGAAACCAGCTGTGTGGAAAAACAAGACAAAACAAATGGAAATTTAAAAGTGGATCGACGATGGCTCAAAGACGGGCGAAGCCGAGCTCCGAGCGCCTCCTGAACAAGGAGAGGAACCGAATTCGGTGGAAGTCATGAAATTAAGGTCTATTTAATTTGACTTGAAATTGAAATGATCCTTACCTCCTCAGAAACGGCTGTCATCACAACCGGAAGGTCAGCCCGGATGGGCCTTATGTAGGCAATGGCCTGGTTAATGCCACAATCCTCCATAATGTACCTTACAGTGTACCTGGTTGGAGGCAGAGGCAGAAGGGTCAGAGACCGGGCTCTGGACACTGGACGGAGGATTTCAAAAAGAAATAGGACTCAAGGGTGTCCAGAAAAATCCAGGGCCCACCGTCCTCGAACGTGACCTGTTTCTTCCACAGGCAAATGTTGCCCAAGAGAGCCTTCTCCGTTGAGGTGGGCAGCTCTAGAGGAGGCAATAACAAAATGAGGCAATAACAAAATGTGTGACTCCAGGTCTCATGCTTCCTCTTCCTCTGCGCTTTGGTCCCTAGAGGATTGAACCGGGTTGCATACGGCTGAAAAAGCTGTGTAAATTCTTGTTGAGTGTTGAGTGGGGTTCGTAAAGGTGTTGGAAAATTGTGAACACTCCCACTCGGGGTAGGTGAGGGATCACTTTGGAGCAGGTGAAGGAGCACTTGGAGCAGGTGAGGGAACACTCGGAGCAGGTGAGGGAACACCTGGAGCAGGTGGGGGAACACTCAAAGAAGGTGATATGGGAACACTAGGAGCAGGTGAGGGAACACTCAGAGCAGGTGAGAGAACACTTAGTGCAGGTGAGGGAACACTCGGAGCAGGTGAGGGAACACTTAGTGCAGGTGAGGGAACACTCAGAGCAGGTGAGGGAACACTTAGTGCAGGTGAGGGAACACTCGGAGCAGGTGAGGGAACACTTAGTGCAGGTGAGGGAACACTCAGAGCAGGTGAGGGAACACTTAGTGCAGGTGAGGGAACACTCAGAGCAGGTGAGGGAACACTCAGAGCAGGTGAGGGAACACTTAGTGCAGGTGAGGGAACACTCGGAGCAGGTGAGGGAACACTTTGTGCAGGTGAGGGAACACTCGGAGCAGGTGAGGGAACACTCGGAGCAGGTGAGGGACACTCAAAGAAGGTGAAGGGTTAAAATTGATTTTGGGGGGTCTTCTAAAGACCCCTACCATTGATCATGTTGTTATTCATTTGTTGAATATTGAATATTGAGGCCTCTCTGTATCCAGCTCTCGGCCAAAACCTGCAGCCCCGCGTCTGTGAGAATAGGTGAAAAAAGGGACTGAGGGTGATAGTGAGACACAAAGAGTCAGCGTCTGTTTTTCTCTGAAACAAGGGCAGATTTGCAGACCGCTGAGACAGGTTCTCAGAAACCTTGTGTTACGATTAACTTATTTTAGCTGCACATGCAGGTTTTGACATAGGAGATGATGCCATAAGGTGTCTTTCTTTTGTTCGGGGAAGATCTCAGAAGAGACATAAGTTGTATGTTGATCTTTGACTTCTGACTACGGCTGTATTTTAATTAAAATATCTTAAATATATATGAACATTTTGAGTATTCCTAAGTTGTTAAGTAAATAACGGAGCCAAGAAAAGGTGGAACCAACAAAGGTGATATGAGAACACTCAGAACAGGTGAGGGAACACTTAGTGCAGGTGAGGGAACACTCAGAGCAGGTGAGGGAACACTTAGTGCAGCTGAGGGAACACTAAGAGCAGGTGAGGGAACACTCAGAGCAGGTGAGGGAACACTTAGTGCAGGTGAGGGAACACTCGGAGCAGGTGAGGGAACACTTAGTGCAGGTGAGGGAACACTACGAGCAGGTGAGGGAACACTCAGAGCAGGTGAGGGAACACTTAGTGCAGGTGAGGGAACACTCGGAGCAGGTGAGGGAACACTTAGTGCAGGTGAGGGAACACTCGAAGCAGGTGAGGGAACACTCGGAGCAGGTGATATGAGGACACTCGGAGCAGGTGAGGGAACACTCAGAGCAGGTGAGGGAACACTCGGAGCAGGTGAGGGAACACTCGGAGCAGGTGAGGGAACACTCGGAGCAGGTGAGGGAACACTCGGAGCAGGTGAGGGAACACTCGGAGCAAATGAGGGAACACTCGGAGCAAATGAGGGAACACTCGGAGCAGGTGAGGGAACACTCGGAGCAGGTGAGGGAACACTCGGAGCAGGTGAGGGAACACTCGGAGCAGGTGATATGAGGACACTCGGAGCAGGTGAGGGAACACTCAGAGCAGGTGAGGGAACACTCGGAGCAGGTGAGGGAACACTCAGAGAAGGTGATATGAGAACACGCAGAGAAGGTGATATGAGAACACTCTGAGCAGGTGAGGGAACACTCGGAGCAGGTGAGGGAACACTCGGAGCAGGTGAGGGAACACTCGGAGCAGGTGAGGGAACACTCGGAGCAAATGAGGGAACACTCGGAGCAAATGAGGGAACACTCGGAGCAGGTGAGGGAACACTCGGAGCAGGTGAGGGAACACTCGGAGCAGGTGAGGGAACACTCGGAGCAGGTGATATGAGGGAACACTCGGAGCAGGTGAGGGAACACTCAGAGCAGGTGAGGGAACACTCGGAGCAGGTGAGGGAACACTCAGAGAAGGTGATATGAGAACACGCAGAGAAGGTGATATGAGAACACTCTGAGCAGGTGAGGGAACACTCGGAGCAGGTGAGGGAACACTCGGAGCAGGTGAGGGACACTCAAAGAAGGTGAAGGGTTAAAGTTGATTTTGGGGGGTCTTCTAAAGACCCCTACCATTGATCATGTTGTTATTAATTTGTTTACGTGCCATTGTACTTATGCTCACTGTATAGCTGAATATTGAGGCCTCTCTGTATCCAGCTCTCTGCCAAAACCCGCAGCCCCGCGTCTGTGAGAATAGGTGAAAAAAGGGACTGAGGGTGATAGTGAGACACAAAGAGTCAGCGTCTGTTTTTCTCTGAAACAAGGGCAGATTTGCAGACCGCTGAGACAGGTTCTCAGAAACCTTGTGTTAAGATTAACTTATTTTAGCTGCACATGCAGGTTTTGACATAGGAGATGATGCCATAAGGTGTCTTTCTTTTGTTCGGGGAAGATCTCAGAAGAGACATAAGTTGTATGTTTATCTTTGACTTCTGACTACGGCTGTATTTTAATTAAAATATCTTAAATATATATGAACATTTTGAGTATTCCTAAGTTGTTAAGTAAATAACGGAGCCAAGAAAAGGTGGAACCAACAAAGGTGATATGAGAACACTCAGAGCAGGTGAGGGAACACTCAGGGCAGGTGAGGGAACACTCAGAACAGGTGATATGAGAACACTCAGAGAAGATGATATGAGAACACTCGGAGCAGGTGAGGGACACTCAGAGCAGGTGATATGAGAACACGCAGAGCAGGTGATATGAGAACATGCAGAGCAGGTGATATGAGAACATGCAGAGCAGGTGATATGAGAACACGCAGAGCAGGTGATATGAGAACACGCAGAGCAGGTGATATGAGAACACACAGAGCAGGTGATATGAGAACATGCAGAGCAGGTGATATGAGAACATGCAGAACAGGTGATATGAGAACACACAGAGCAGGTGATATGAGAACATGCAGAACAGGTGATATGAGAACATGCAGAGCAGGTGATATGAGAACACTCAGAGAAGGTGAAGTGTTAAAGTTGATTTTCGAGGTCTTATCTCAAATCAAATCAGATCAAATTTTATTTGTCACATACACATGGTTAGCAGATGTTAATGCGAGTGTAGCGAAATGCTTGTGCTTCTAGTTCCGACAATGCAGTAATAACTAACGAGTAATCTAACTAACAATTTCACAACAACTACCGTATACACACAAGTGTAAAGGGATAAATAATATGTACATAAAGATATATGAATGAGTGATGGTACAGAGCGGCATAGGCAAGATGCAGTAGATTGTATCGAGTACAGTATATACATATGAGATGAGTAATGTATGGTATGTAAACAAAGTGGCATAGTTTAAAGTGGCTAGTGATACATGTATTACATAAAGATGCAGTAGATGATATAGAGTACAGTATATACGTATACATATGAGATAAATTATATAGGGTATGTAAACATTATATTAAGTAGCATTGTTTAAAGTGGCTAGTGATATATTTTACATCAATTCCCATTATTAAAGTGGCTGGAGTTGAGTCAGTGTGTTGGCAGCAGCCACTCAATGTTAGTGGTGGCTGTTTAACAGTCTGATGGCCTTGAGATAGAAGCTGTTTTTCAGTCTCTCGGTCCCAGCTTTGATGCACCTGTACTGACCTCGCCTTCTGGATGATAGCGGGGTGAACAGGCAGTGGCTCGGGTGGTTGTTGTCCTTGATGATCTTTATGGCCTTCCTGTGACATCGGGTGGTGTAGGTGTCCTGGAGGGCAGGTAGTTTGCCCCCGGTGATGCGTTGTGCAGACCTCACTACCCTCTGGAGAGCCTTACGGTTGTGGGCGGAGCAGTTGCCGTACCAGGCGGTGAAACAGCCCGACAGGATGCTCTCGATTGTGCATCTGTAGAAGTTTGTGAGTGTTTTTGGTGACAAGCCAAATTTCTTCAGCCTCCTGAGGTTGAAGAGGCGCTGCCGCGCCTTCTTCACAATGCTGTCTGTGTGGGTGGACCAATTCAGTTTGTCTGTGATGTGTACGCCGAGGAACTTAAAACTTACTACCCTCTCCACTACTGTCCCATCGATGTGGATAGGGGGGTGCTCCCTCTGCTGTTTCCAAGTCCACAATCATCTCCTTAGTTTAGACGTTGAGTGTGAGGTTATTTTCCTGACACCACACTCCGAGGGCCCTCACCTCCTCCCTGTAGGCCGTCTCGTCGTTGTTGGTAATCAAGCCTACCACTGTAGTGTCGTCCGCAAACTTTATGATTGAGTTGGAGGCGTGCGTGGCCACGCAGTCGTGGGTGAACAGGGAGTACAGGAGAGGGCTCAGAACGCACCCTTGTGGGGCCCCAGTGTTGAGGATCAGCAGGGTGGAGATGTTGTTACCTACCCTCACCACCTGGGGGCAGCCCGTCAGGAAGTCCAGTACCCAGTTGCACAGGGCGGGGTCGAGACCCAGGGTCTCGAGCTTGATGACGAGTTTGGAGGGTACTATGGTGTTAAATGCTGAGCTGTAGTCGATGAACAGCATTCTCACATAGGTATTCCTCTTGTCCAGATGGGTTAGGGCAGTGTGCAGTGTGGTTGAGATTGCATCGTCTGTGGACCTATTTGGGCGGTAAGCAAATTGGAGTGGGTCTAGGGTGTCAGGTAGGGTGGAGGTGATATGGTCCTTGACTAGTCTCTCAAAGCTCTCAATGCTACAGGGCGGTAGTCCTTTAGCTCAGTTACCTTAGCTTTCTTGGGAACAGGAACAATGTTGGCCCTCTTGAAGCATGTGGGAACAGCAGACTGGGATAAGGATTGATTGAATATGTCCGTAAACACACCAGCCAGCTGGTCTGTGCATACTCTGAGGGCGCGGCTTGGGATGCCGTCTGGACCTGCAGCCTTGCGAGGGTTAACACGTTTAAATGTTTTACTCAAGTCGGCTGCAGTGAAGGAGAGTCCGCATGTTTTGGTTGCTGGCCGTGTCATTGGCACTGTATTGTCCTCGAAGCGAGCAAAAAAGTTATTTAGTCTGCCTGGGAGCAAGACATCCTGGTCCGTGACGGGGCTGGTTTTCTTTTTGTAATCGGTGATTGACTGTAGACCCTGCCACATACCTCTTGTGTCTGAGCTGTTAAATTGCGACTCTACTTTGTCTCTATACTGAAGCTTAGCTTGTTTGATTGCCTTGCGGAGGGAATAGTTACACTGTTTGTATTCGGTCATGTTTCCGGTTACCTTGCCATGATTAAAAGCAGTGGTTTGCGCTTTCAGTTTCACGCGAATGCTGCCATCAATCCACGGTTTCTGGTTTGGGAATGTTTTAATCATTGCTATGTGAACAGAAGGACTTGAGTTCCTGTATGTTGTTGTTAACCATAAGGCCTACGCCCCGCCCCTCTTCTTACCAGAAATATGTTTGTTTCTGTCGGCGCGATGCATGGAGAAACCAGCTGGTCATGCCCAAAACACAGGGTGGAAAACACTGGCCAACCCAAAACACTGAACAACCCAAAACACTGACCAACCCAAAACACTGACCAACCCAAAACACTGACCAACCCAAAACACTGACCAACCCAAAACACTGACCAACCCAAAACACAGGGTAACACAGTCCGGAGCACAAAACACCTCCAACTCAAAACAAAATAATCCCGCACAAACAAGAGTGAGCCTCACAAGCTTAAATAGACGAGCAAATGAAGAATACACAAATTGGAACAGGTGCAACCAATAAGACTAAACTAACAGAAAAGGAAAACGAGATCTGCGGCGGCTAGTAGTCCGGAAACAACGACCGCCGAGCATCGCCCAATCAGGCAGTATCCATCTCCATCTCTTCAATCCCCTCAGACTCTATTAAACATATAAAGGATGATTTAGAATGAAGCAACAACATTCACAATAAACTGACCAGTAATTCTAGGAAACATGAGAATCATAAAGACTGTGATTACTTTGGATCTCTGATGACGTCCTGTCATCAGCTCCCCCTGAGGACAAGAACAGATAGTCAGTCAGAACATACATGTTGGTGAGCGAACCTTAAAGCCATGACATTCTCTCAGAGGACCTGAGGACCTACCCTGGGGGTCAGACATGTTCTAAAAAGGTCAAACTCTCCTGAAAACTGAATCGAGTTATATACTGTAGAACAAGAGGACATTCCTAGTCAGGTTAGATGTAGAGGACATTACTAGTCAGGTTAGATGTAGAGTTATATACTGTAGAACTAGAGAAAATTACTAGTCAGGTTAGATGTAGAGTTATATACTGTAGAACAAGAGGACATTACTAGTCAGGTTAGATGTAGAGGACATTACTAGTCAGGTTAGATGTAGAGGACATTACTAGTCAGGTTAGATGTAGAGTTATATACTGTAGAACTAGAGGACATTACTAGTCAGGTTAGATGTAGAGGACATTACTAGTCAGGTTAGATGTAGAGTTATATAGTGTAGAACAAGAGGACATTACTAGTCAGGTTAGATGTAGAGGACATTACTAGTCAGGTTAGATGTAGAGGACATTACTAGTCAGGTTAGATGTAGAGGACATTACTAGTCAGGTTAGATGTTGAGTTATATAGTGTAGAACAAGAGGACACTACTAGTCAGGTTAGATGTAGAGGACATTACTAGTCAGGTTAGATGTAGAGGACATTACTAGTCAGGTTAGATGTAGAGGACATTACTAGTCAGGTTAGATGTAGAGTTATATACTGTAGAACAAGAGGACATTACTAGTCAGGTTAGATGTAGAGTTATATACTATAGAACAAGAGGACATTACTAGTCAGGTTAGATGTAGAGGACATTACTAGTCAGGTTAGATGTAGAGGACATTACTAGTCAGGTTAGATGTAGAGGACATTACTAGTCAGGTTAGATGTAGAGGACATTACTAGTCAGGTTAGATGTAGAGGACATTACTAGTCAGGTTAGATGTAGAGGACATTACTAGTCAGGTTAGATGTAGAGTTATATACTGTAGATCTAGAGGACATTACTAGTCAGGTTAGATGTAGAGGACATTACTAGTCAGGTTAGATGTAGAGGACATTACTAGTCAGGTTAGATGTAGAGTTATATACTGTAGATCTAGAGGACATTACTAGTCAGTTTAGATGTAGAGTTATATACTGTAGATCTAGAGGACATTACTAGTCAGGTTAGTTAGAAAAGAGATGACTACTTATGCTTTACTTCCCTTTTCACTTTTCACAGAAACACTCTACCCAGTACAGCCAGTAGAGGACTGGTCACCCCTCAGAGCCTGGTTCCTCTAGTCTACCCAGTACAGCCAGTAGAGGACTGGTCACCCCTCAGAGCCTGTTTCCTCTGGTCTACCCAGTACAGCCAGTAGAGGACTGGTCACCCCTCAGAGCCTGGTTCCTCTGGTCTACACAGTACAGCCAGTAGAGGACTGGTCACCCCTCAGAGCCTGTTTCCTCTGGTCTACCCAGTACAGCCAGTAGAGGACTGGTCACCCCTCAGAGCCTGGTTCCTCTCTACCCAGTACAGCCAGTAGAGGACTGGTCACCCCTCAGAGCCTGGTTCATCTCTCCCCAGTACAGCCAGTAGAGGACTGGTCACCCCTCAGAGCCTGGTTCCTCTGGTCTACCCAGTACAGCCAGTAGAGGACTGGTCACCCCTCAGAGCCTGGTTCCTCTCTACCCAGTACAGCCAGTAGAGGACTGGTCACCCCTCAGAGCCTGGTTCCTCTCTACCCAGTACAGCCAGTAGAGGACTGGTCACCCCTCAGAGCCTGGTTCCTATCTACCCAGTACAGCCAGTAGAGGAATGGTCACCCCTCAGAGCCTGGTTCATCTGGTATACCCAGTACAGCCAGTAGAAGACTGGTCACCCCTCAGAACCTGGTTCCTCTCTACCCAGTACAGCCAGTAGAGGACTGGTCACCCCTCAGAGCCTGGTTCCTCTGGTCTACCCAGTACAGCCAGTAGAGGACTGGTTACCCCTCAGAGCCTGGTTCCTCTCTACCCAGTACAGCCAGTAGAGGACTGGTCACCCCTCGGAGCCTGGTTCCTCTCTACCCAGTACAGCCAGTAGAGGACTGGTCACCCCTCAGAGCCTGGTTCCTCTGGTCTACCAAGTACAGCCAGTAGGGGACTGGTCACCCCTCAGAGCCTGGTTCCTCTGGTCTATCCAGTACAGCCAGTAGAGGACTGGTCACCCCTCAGAGCCTGGTTCCTCTGGTCTACCCAGTACAGCCAGTAGAGGACTGGTCACCCCTCAGAGCCTGGTTCCTCTGGTCTACCCACTACAGCCAGTAGAGGACTGGTCACCCCTCAGAGCCTGGTTCATCTGGTATACCCAGTACAGCCAGTAGAGGAATGGTCACCCCTCTGAGCCTGGTTCCTCTCTACCCAGTACAGCCAGTAGAGGACTGGTCACCCCTCAGAGCCTGGTTCCTCTCGTCTACCCAGTACAGCCAGTAGAGGACTGGTCACCCCTCAGAGCCTGGTTCCTCTCTACCCAATACAGCCAGTATAGGACTGTTCACCCCTCAGTTCCTGGTTCCTCTGGTCTACCCAGTACAGCCAGAACAGGACTGGTCACCACTCAGAGCCTGGTTCCTCTGGTCTACCCAATACAGCCAGTAGAGGACTGGTCACCCCTCAGAGCCTGGTTCCTCTCTACCCAGTACAGCCAGTAGAGGACTGGTCACCCCTCAGAGCCTGGGTCCTCTCTACCCAGTACAGCCAGTAGAGGACTGGTCACCCCTCAGAGCCTGGTTCCTCTGGTCTACCCAGTACAGCCAGTAGAGGACTGGTCACCCCTCAGAGCCTGGTTCCTCTGGTCTATCCAGTACAGCCAGTAGAGGACTGGTCACCCCTCAGAGCCTGATTCCTCTGGTCTACCCAGTATAGCCAGTAGAGGACTGGTCACCCCTCAGAGCCTGGTTCCTATCTACCCAGTACAGCCAGTAGAGGACTGGTCACCCCTCAGAGCCTGGTTCATCTGGTATACCCAGTACAGCCAGTAGAGGACTGGTCACCCCTCAGAGCCTGGTTCCTCTCTACCCAGTACAGCCAGTAGAGGACTGTTCACCCCTCAGAGCCTGGTTCCTCTGGTCTACCCAGTACAGCCAGTAGAGGTCTGGTCACCCCTCAGAGCCTGGTTCCTCTGGTCTACCCAGTACAGCCAGTAGAGGACTGGTCACCCCTCAGAGCCTGGTTCCTCTCTACCCATTACAGCCAGTAGAGGACTGGTTACCCCTTAGAGCCTGGTTCCTCTCTACCCAGTACAGCCAGTAGAGGACTGGTCACCCCTCAGAGCCTGGTTCCTCTGGTCTACCCAGTACAGCCAGTAGAGGACTGGTCACCCCTCAGAGCCTGGTTCCTCTCTACCCATTACAGCCAGTAGAAGACTGGTCACCCCTCAGAACCTGGTTCCTCTCTACCCAGTACAGCCAGTAGAGGACTGGTCAACCCTCAGAGCCTGGTTCCTCTGGTCTACCCAGTACAGCCAGTAGAGGACTGGTTACCCCTCAGAGCCTGGTTCCTCTCTACCCAGTACAGCCAGTAGAGGACTGGTCACCCCTCAGAGCCTGGTTCCTCTCTACCCAGTACAGCCAGTAGAGGACTGGTCACCCCTCAGAGCCTGGTTCCTCTGGTCTACCAAGTACAGCCAGTAGGGGACTGGTTACCCCTCAGAGCCTGGTTCCTCTGGTCTATCCAGTACAGCCAGTAGAGGACTGGTCACCCCTCAGAGCCTGGTTCCTCTGGTCTACCCAGTACAGCCAGTAGAGGACTGGTCACCCCTCAGAGCCTGGTTCCTATCTACCCAGTACAGCCAGTAGAGGACTGGTCACCCCTCAGAGCCTGGTTCATCTGGTATACCCAGTACAGCCAGTAGAGGAATGGTCACCCCTCAGAGCCTGGTTCCTCTCTACCCAGTACAGCCAGTAGAGGACTGGTCACCCCTCAGAGCCTGGTTCCTCTGGTCTACCCAGTACAGCCAGTAGAGGACTGGTCACCCCTCAGAGCCTGGTTCCTCTCTACCCAATACAGCCAGTATAGGACTGTTCACCCCTCATAGCCTGGTTCCTCTGGTCTACCCAGTACAGCCAGTAGAGGACTGGTCACCCCTCAGTGCCTGGTTCCTCTGGTCTACCCAGTACAGCCAGAACAGGACTGGTCACCACTCAGAGCCTGGTTCCTCTGGTCTACCCAATACAGCCAGTAGAGGACTGGTCACCCCTCAGAGCCTGGTTCCTCTCTACCCATTACAGCCAGTAGAGGACTGGTTACCCCTCAGAGCCTGGTTCCTCTCTACCCAGTACAGCCAGTAGAGGACTGGTCACCCCTCAGAGCCTGGGTCCTCTCTACCCAGTACAGCCAGTAGAGGACTGGTCACCCCTCAGAGCCTGGTTCCTCTGGTCTACCCAGTACAGCCAGTAGAGGACTGGTCACCCCTCAGAGCCTGGTTCCTCTGGTCTATCCAGTACAGCCAGTAGAGGACTGGTCACCCCTCAGAGCCTGATTCCTCTGGTCTACCCAGTATAGCCAGTAGAGGACTGGTCACCCCTCAGAGCCTGGTTCCTATCTACCCAGTACAGCCAGTAGAGGACTGGTCACCCCTCAGAGCCTGGTTCCTCTCTACCCATTACAGCCAGTAGAGGACTGGTTACCCCTTAGAGCCTGGTTCCTCTCTACCCAGTACAGCCAGTAGAGGACTGGTCACCCCTCAGAGCCTGGTTCCTCTGGTCTACCCAGTACAGCCAGTAGCGGACTGGTCACCCCTCAGAGCCTGGTTCCTCTCTACCCATTACAGCCAGTAGAAGACTGGTCACCCCTCAGAACCTGGTTCCTCTCTACCCAGTACAGCCAGTAGAGGACTGGTCAACCCTCAGAGCCTGGTTCCTCTGGTCTACCCAGTACAGCCAGTAGAGGACTGGTTACCCCTCAGAGCCTGGTTCCTCTCTACCCAGTACAGCCAGTAGAGGACTGGTCACCCCTCAGAGCCTGGTTCCTCTCTACCCAGTACAGCCAGTAGAGGACTGGTCACCCCTCAGAGCCTGGTTCCTCTGGTCTACCAAGTACAGCCAGTAGGGGACTGGTTACCCCTCAGAGCCTGGTTCCTCTGGTCTATCCAGTACAGCCAGTAGAGGACTGGTCACCCCTCAGAGCCTGGTTCCTCTGGTCTACCCAGTACAGCCAGTAGAGGACTGGTCACCCCTCAGAGCCTGGTTCCTATCTACCCAGTACAGCCAGTAGAGGACTGGTCACCCCTCAGAGCCTGTTTCCTCTGGTCTACCCAGTACAGCCAGTAGAGGAATGGTCACCCCTCAGAGCCTGTTTCCTCTGGTCTACCCAGTACAGCCAGTAGAGGACTGGTCACCCCTCAGAGCCTGGTTCCTCTCTACCCAGTACAGCCAGTAGAGGACTGGTCACCCCTCAGAGCCTGGTTCCTCTCTCCCCAGTACAGCCAGTAGAGGACTGGTCACCCCTCAGAGCCTGGTTCCTCTGGTCTACCCAGTACAGCCAGTAGAGGACTGGTCACCCCTCAGAGCCTGGTTCCTCTCTACCCAGTACAGCCAGTAGAGGACTGGTCACCCCTCAGAGCCTGGTTCCTCTCTACCCAGTACAGCCAGTAGAGGACTGGTCACCCCTCAGAGCCTGGTTCCTATCTACCCAGTACAGCCAGTAGAGGAATGGTCACCCCTCAGAGCCTGGTTCATCTGGTATACCCAGTACAGCCAGTAGAAGACTGGTCACCCCTCAGAACCTGGTTCCTCTCTACCCAGTACAGCCAGTAGAGGACTGGTCACCCCTCAGAGCCTGGTTCCTCTGGTCTACCCAGTACAGCCAGTAGAGGACTGGTTACCCCTCAGAGCCTGGTTCCTCTCTACCCAGTACAGCCAGTAGAGGACTGGTCACCCCTCGGAGCCTGGTTCCTCTCTACCCAGTACAGCCAGTAGAGGACTGGTCACCCCTCAGAGCCTGGTTCCTCTGGTCTACCAAGTACAGCCAGTAGGGGACTGGTCACCCCTCAGAGCCTGGTTCCTCTGGTCTATCCAGTACAGCCAGTAGAGGACTGGTCACCCCTCAGAGCCTGGTTCCTCTGGTCTACCCAGTACAGCCAGTAGAGGACTGGTCACCCCTCAGAGCCTGGTTCCTCTGGTCTACCCAGTACAGCCAGTAGAGGACTGGTCACCCCTCAGAGCCTGGTTCATCTGGTATACCCAGTACAGCCAGTAGAGGAATGGTCACCCCTCAGAGCCTGGTTCCTCTCTACCCAGTACAGCCAGTAGAGGACTGGTCACCCCTCAGAGCCTGGTTCCTCTGGTCTACCCAGTACAGCCAGTAGAGGACTGGTCACCCCTCAGAGCCTGGTTCCTCTCTACCCAATACAGCCAGTATAGGACTGTTCACCCCTCAGTGCCTGGTTCCTCTGGTCTACCCAGTACAGCCAGAACAGGACTGGTCACCACTCAGAGCCTGGTTCCTCTGGTCTACCCAATACAGCCAGTAGAGGACTGGTCACCCCTCAGAGCCTGGTTCCTCTCTACCCAGTACAGCCAGTAGAGGACTGGTCACCCCTCAGAGCCTGGGTCCTCTCTACCCAGTACAGCCAGTAGAGGACTGGTCACCCCTCAGAGCCTGGTTCCTCTGGTCTACCCAGTACAGCCAGTAGAGGACTGGTCACCCCTCAGAGCCTGGTTCCTCTGGTCTATCCAGTACAGCCAGTAGAGGACTGGTCACCCCTCAGAGCCTGATTCCTCTGGTCTACCCAGTATAGCCAGTAGAGGACTGGTCACCCCTCAGAGCCTGGTTCCTATCTACCCAGTACAGCCAGTAGAGGACTGGTCACCCCTCAGAGCCTGGTTCATCTGGTATACCCAGTACAGCCAGTAGAGGACTGGTCACCCCTCAGAGCCTGGTTCCTCTCTACCCAGTACAGCCAGTAGAGGACTGTTCACCCCTCAGAGCCTGGTTCCTCTGGTCTACCCAGTACAGCCAGTAGAGGTCTGGTCACCCCTCAGAGCCTGGTTCCTCTGGTCTACCCAGTACAGCCAGTAGAGGACTGGTCACCCCTCAGAGCCTGGTTCCTCTCTACCCATTACAGCCAGTAGAGGACTGGTTACCCCTTAGAGCCTGGTTCCTCTCTACCCAGTACAGCCAGTAGAGGACTGGTCACCCCTCAGAGCCTGGTTCCTCTGGTCTACCCAGTACAGCCAGTAGAGGACTGGTCACCCCTCAGAGCCTGGTTCCTCTCTACCCATTACAGCCAGTAGAAGACTGGTCACCCCTCAGAACCTGGTTCCTCTCTACCCAGTACAGCCAGTAGAGGACTGGTCAACCCTCAGAGCCTGGTTCCTCTGGTCTACCCAGTACAGCCAGTAGAGGACTGGTTACCCCTCAGAGCCTGGTTCCTCTCTACCCAGTACAGCCAGTAGAGGACTGGTCACCCCTCAGAGCCTGGTTCCTCTCTACCCAGTACAGCCAGTAGAGGACTGGTCACCCCTCAGAGCCTGGTTCCTCTGGTCTACCAAGTACAGCCAGTAGGGGACTGGTTACCCCTCAGAGCCTGGTTCCTCTGGTCTATCCAGTACAGCCAGTAGAGGACTGGTCACCCCTCAGAGCCTGGTTCCTCTGGTCTACCCAGTACAGCCAGTAGAGGACTGGTCACCCCTCAGAGCCTGGTTCCTATCTACCCAGTACAGCCAGTAGAGGACTGGTCACCCCTCAGAGCCTGGTTCATCTGGTATACCCAGTACAGCCAGTAGAGGAATGGTCACCCCTCAGAGCCTGGTTCCTCTCTACCCAGTACAGCCAGTAGAGGACTGGTCACCCCTCAGAGCCTGGTTCCTCTGGTCTACCCAGTACAGCCAGTAGAGGACTGGTCACCCCTCAGAGCCTGGTTCCTCTCTACCCAATACAGCCAGTATAGGACTGTTCACCCCTCATAGCCTGGTTCCTCTGGTCTACCCAGTACAGCCAGTAGAGGACTGGTCACCCCTCAGTGCCTGGTTCCTCTGGTCTACCCAGTACAGCCAGAACAGGACTGGTCACCACTCAGAGCCTGGTTCCTCTGGTCTACCCAATACAGCCAGTAGAGGACTGGTCACCCCTCAGAGCCTGGTTCCTCTCTACCCATTACAGCCAGTAGAGGACTGGTTACCCCTCAGAGCCTGGTTCCTCTCTACCCAGTACAGCCAGTAGAGGACTGGTCACCCCTCAGAGCCTGGGTCCTCTCTACCCAGTACAGCCAGTAGAGGACTGGTCACCCCTCAGAGCCTGGTTCCTCTGGTCTACCCAGTACAGCCAGTAGAGGACTGGTCACCCCTCAGAGCCTGGTTCCTCTGGTCTATCCAGTACAGCCAGTAGAGGACTGGTCACCCCTCAGAGCCTGATTCCTCTGGTCTACCCAGTATAGCCAGTAGAGGACTGGTCACCCCTCAGAGCCTGGTTCCTATCTACCCAGTACAGCCAGTAGAGGACTGGTCACCCCTCAGAGCCTGGTTCCTCTCTACCCATTACAGCCAGTAGAGGACTGGTTACCCCTTAGAGCCTGGTTCCTCTCTACCCAGTACAGCCAGTAGAGGACTGGTCACCCCTCAGAGCCTGGTTCCTCTGGTCTACCCAGTACAGCCAGTAGAGGACTGGTCACCCCTCAGAGCCTGGTTCCTCTCTACCCATTACAGCCAGTAGAAGACTGGTCACCCCTCAGAACCTGGTTCCTCTCTACCCAGTACAGCCAGTAGAGGACTGGTCAACCCTCAGAGCCTGGTTCCTCTGGTCTACCCAGTACAGCCAGTAGAGGACTGGTTACCCCTCAGAGCCTGGTTCCTCTCTACCCAGTACAGCCAGTAGAGGACTGGTCACCCCTCAGAGCCTGGTTCCTCTCTACCCAGTACAGCCAGTAGAGGACTGGTCACCCCTCAGAGCCTGGTTCCTCTGGTCTACCAAGTACAGCCAGTAGGGGACTGGTTACCCCTCAGAGCCTGGTTCCTCTGGTCTATCCAGTACAGCCAGTAGAGGACTGGTCACCCCTCAGAGCCTGGTTCCTCTGGTCTACCCAGTACAGCCAGTAGAGGACTGGTCACCCCTCAGAGCCTGGTTCCTATCTACCCAGTACAGCCAGTAGAGGACTGGTCACCCCTCAGAGCCTGGTTCATCTGGTATACCCAGTACAGCCAGTAGAGGAATGGTCACCCCTCAGAGCCTGGTTCCTCTCTACCCAGTACAGCCAGTAGAGGACTGGTCACCCCTCAGAGCCTGGTTCCTCTGGTCTACCCAGTACAGCCAGTAGAGGACTGGTCACCCCTCAGAGCCTGGTTCCTCTCTACCCAATACAGCCAGTATAGGACTGTTCACCCCTCATAGCCTGGTTCCTCTGGTCTACCCAGTACAGCCAGTAGAGGACTGGTCACCCCTCAGTGCCTGGTTCCTCTGGTCTACCCAGTACAGCCAGAACAGGACTGGTCACCACTCAGAGCCTGGTTCCTCTGGTCTACCCAATACAGCCAGTAGAGGACTGGTCACCCCTCAGAGCCTGGTTCCTCTCTACCCATTACAGCCAGTAGAGGACTGGTTACCCCTCAGAGCCTGGTTCCTCTCTACCCAGTACAGCCAGTAGAGGACTGGTCACCCCTCAGAGCCTGGGTCCTCTCTACCCAGTACAGCCAGTAGAGGACTGGTCACCCCTCAGAGCCTGGTTCCTCTGGTCTACCCAGTACAGCCAGTAGAGGACTGGTCACCCCTCAGAGCCTGGTTCCTCTGGTCTATCCAGTACAGCCAGTAGAGGACTGGTCACCCCTCAGAGCCTGATTCCTCTGGTCTACCCAGTATAGCCAGTAGAGGACTGGTCACCCCTCAGAGCCTGGTTCCTATCTACCCAGTACAGCCAGTAGAGGACTGGTCACCCCTCAGAGCCTGGTTCATCTGGTATACCCAGTACAGCCAGTAGAGGACTGGTCACCCCTCAGAGCCTGGTTCCTCTCTACCCAGTACAGCCAGTAGAGGACTGTTCACCCCTCAGAGCCTGGTTCCTCTGGTCTACCCAGTACAGCCAGTAGAGGTCTGGTCACCCCTCAGAGCCTGGTTCCTCTGGTCTACCCAGTACAGCCAGTAGAGGACTGGTCACCCCTCAGAGCCTGGTTCCTCTCTACCCATTACAGCCAGTAGAGGACTGGTTACCCCTTAGAGCCTGATTCCTCTGGTCTACCCAGTATAGCCAGTAGAGGACTGGTCACCCCTCAGAGCCTGGTTCCTATCTACCCAGTACAGCCAGTAGAGGACTGGTCACCCCTCAGAGCCTGGTTAATCTGGTATACCCAGTACAGCCAGTAGAGGACTGGTCACCCCTCAGAGCCTGGTTCCTCTGGTCTACCCAGTACAGCCAGTAGAGGACTGGTCACCCCTCAGAGCCTGGTTCCTCTCTACCCATTACAGCCAGTAGAGGACTGGTTACCCCTTAGAGCCTGGTTCCTCTCTACCCAGTACAGCCAGTAGAGGACTGGTCACCCCTCAGAGCCTGGTTCCTCTGGTCTATCCAGTACAGCCAGTAGAGGACTGGTCACCCCTCAGAGCCTGATTCCTCTCTACCCATTACAGCCAGTAGAGGACTGGTTACCCCTTAGAGCCTGGTTCCTCTCTACCCAGTACAGCCAGTAGAGGACTGGTCACCCCTCAGAGCCTGGATCCTCTGGTCTATCCAGTACAGCCAGTAGAGGACTGGTCACCCCTCAGAGCCTGGTTCCTCTCTACCCATTACAGCCAGTAGAGGACTGGTTACCCCTTAGAGCCTGGTTCCTCTCTACCCAGTACAGCCAGTAGAGGACTGGTCACCCCTCAGAGCCTGGTTCCTCTGGTCTACCCAGTACAGCCAGTAGAGGACTGGTCACCCCTCAGAGCCTGGTTCCTATCTACCCAGTACAGCCAGTAGAGGACTGGTCACCCCTCAGAGCCTGTTTCCTCTCTACCCAGTACAGCCAGTAGAGGACTGGTCACCCCTCAGAGCCTGGTTCCTCTGGTCTACTCAGTACAGCCAGTAGAGGACTGGTCACCCCTCAGAGCCTGGTTCCTCTCTACCCAGTACAGCCAGTAGAGGACTGGTCACCCCTCAGAGCCTGGTTCCTCTCTACCCAGTACAGCCAGTAGAGGACTGGTCACCCCTCAGAGCCTGGTTCCTCACTACCCAGTACAGCCAGTAGAGGACTGGTCACCACTCAGAGCCTGGTTCCTCTGGTCTACCCAGTACAGCCAGTAGAGGACTGGTCACCCCTCAGAGCCTGGTTCCTCTCTACCCAGTACAGCACGTAGAGGACTGGTCACCCCTCAGAGCCTGGTTCATCTGGTATAACCAGTACATCCAGTAGAGGACTAGTCACCCCTCAGAGCCTGGTTCCTCTCTACCCAGTACAGCCAGTAGAGGACTGGTCACCTCTCAGAGCCTGGTTCCTCTCTACCCAGTACAGCCAGTATAGGACTGGTCACCCCTCAGAGCCTGGTTCCTCTGGTCTACCCAGTACAGCCAGTAGAGGACTGGTCACCCCTCAGAGCCTGGTTCCTCTCTACCCAGTACAGCCAGTAGAGGACTGGTCTGCGCCTTCTTCACAATGCTGTCTGTGTGGGTGGACCAATTCAGTTTGTCTGTAATGTGTACGCCGAGGAACTTAAAACTTACTACCCTCTCCACTAATGTCCCATCGATGTGGATAGGGGGGTGCTCCCTCTGCTGTTTCCAAGTCCACAATCAACTCCTTAGTTTAGACGTTGAGTGTGAGGTTATTTTCCTGACACCACACTCCGAGGGCCCTCACCTCCTCCCTGTAGGCCGTCTCGTCGTTGTTGGTAATCAAGCCTACCACTGTAGTGTCGTCCGCAAACTTTATGATTGAATTGGAGGCGTGCGTGGCCACGCAGTCGTGGGTGAACAGGGAGTACAGGAGAGGTCTCAGAACGCACCCTTGTGGGGCCCAGTGTTGAGGATCAGCAGGGTGGAGATGTTGTTACCTACACTCACCACCTGGGGACGGCCCGTCAGGAAGTCCAGTACCCAGTTGCACAGGGCGGGGTCGAGACCCAGGGTCTCGAGCTTGATGACGAGTTTGGAGGGTACTATGGTGTTAAATGCTGAGCTGTAGTCGATGAACAGCATTCTCACATAGGTATTCCTCTTGTCCAGATGGGTTAGGGCAGTGTGCAGTGTGGTTGAGATTGCATCGTCTGTGGACCTATTTGGGCGGTAAGCAAATTGGAGTGGGTCTAGGGTGTCAGGTAGGGTGGAGGTGATATGGTCCTTGACTAGTCTCTCAAAGCACTTCATGATGACGGAAGTGACTGCTACGGGGCGGTAGTCCTTTAGCTCAGTTACCTTAGCTTTCTTGGGAACAGGAACAATGTTGGCCCTCTTGAAGCATGTGGGAACAGCAGACTGGGATAAGGATTGATTGAATATGTCCGTAAACACACCAGCCAGCTGGTCTGTGCATACTCTGAGGGCGCGGCTTGGGATGCCGTCTGGACCTGCAGCCTTGCGAGGGTTAACACGTTTAAATGTTTTACTCACGTCGGCTGCAGTGAAGGAGAGTCCGCATGTTTTGGTTGCTGGCCGTGTCATTGGCACTGTATTGTCCTCGAAGCGAGCAAAAAAGTTATTTAGTCTGCCTGGGAGCAAGACATCCTGGTCCGTGACGGGGCTGGTTTTCTTTTTGTAATCGGTGATTGACTGTAGACCCTGCCACATACCTCTTGTGTCTGAGCTGTTAAATTGCGACTCTACTTTGTCTCTATACTGAAGCTTAGCTTGTTTGATTGCCTTGCGGAGGGAATAGTTACACTGTTTGTATTCGGTCATGTTTCCGGTTACCTTGCCATGATTAAAAGCAGTGGTTTGCGCTTTCAGTTTCACGCGAATGCTGCCATCAATCCACGGTTTCTGGTTTGGGAATGTTTTAATCATTGCTATGTGAACAGAAGGACTTGAGTTCCTGTATGTTGTTGTTAACCATAAGGCCTACGCCCCGCCCCTCTTCTTACCAGAAATATGTTTGTTTCTGTCGGCGCGATGCATGGAGAAACCAGCTGGTCATGCCCAAAACACAGGGTGGAAAACACTGGCCAACCCAAAACACTGAACAACCCAAAACACTGACCAACCCAAAACACTGACCAACCCAAAACACTGACCAACCCAAAACACTGACCAACCCAAAACACTGACCAACCCAAAACACAGGGTAACACAGTCCGGAGCACAAAACACCTCCAACTCAAAACAAAATAATCCCGCACAAACAAGAGTGAGCCTCACAAGCTTAAATAGACGAGCAAATGAAGAATACACAAATTGGAACAGGTGCAACCAATAAGACTAAACTAACAGAAAAGGAAAACGAGATCTGCGGCGGCTAGTAGGCCGGAAACAACGAGCACCCGATCAGGCAGTATCCATCTCCATCTCTTCAATCCCCTCAGACTCTATTAAAGATATAAAGGATGATTTAGAATGAAGCAACAACATTCACAATAAACTGACCAGTAATTCTAGGAAACATGAGAATCATAAAGACTGTGATTGCTTTGGTTCTCTGATGACGTCCTGTCATCAGCTCCCCTTGAGGACAAGAACAGATAGTCAGTCAGAACATACATGTTGGTGAGCGAACCTTAAAGCCATGACATTCTCTCAGAGGACCTGAGGACCTACCCTGGGGGTCAGACATGTTCTAAAAAGGTCAAACTCTCCTGAAAACTGAATCGAGTTATATACTGTAGAACAAGAGGACATTACTAGTCAGGTTAGATGTAGAGGACATTACTAGTCAGGTTAGATGTAGAGTTATATACTGTAGAACTAGAGAAAATTACTAGTCAGGTTAGATGTAGAGTTATATACTGTAGAACAAGAGGACATTACTAGTCAGGTTAGATGTAGAGGACATTACTAGTCAGGTTAGATGTAGAGGACATTACTAGTCAGGTTAGATGTAGAGTTATATACTGTAGAACTAGAGGACATTACTAGTCAGGTTAGATGTAGAGGACATTACTAGTCAGGTTAGATGTAGAGTTATATACTGTAGAACAAGAGGACATTACTAGTCAGGTTAGATGTAGAGGACATTACTAGTCAGGTTAGATGTAGAGGACATTACTAGTCAGGTTAGATGTAGAGGACATTACTAGTCAGGTTAGATGTAGAGTTATATAGTGTAGAACAAGAGGACACTACTAGTCAGGTTAGATGTAGAGGACATTACTAGTCAGGTTAGATGTAGAGGACATTACTAGTCAGGTTAGATGTATTGGACATTACTAGTCAGGTTAGATGTAGAGTTATATACTGTAGAACAAGAGGACATTACTAGTCAGGTTAGATGTAGAGTTATATACTATAGAACAAGAGGACATTACTAGTCAGGTTAGATGTAGAGGACATTACTAGTCAGGTTAGATGTAGAGGACATTACTAGTCAGGTTAGATGTAGAGGACATTACTAGTCAGGTTAGATGTAGAGGACATTACTAGTCAGGTTAGATGTAGAGGACATTACTAGTCAGGTTAGATGTAGAGGACATTACTAGTCAGGTTAGATGTAGAGGACATTACTAGTCAGGTTAGATGTAGAGTTATATACTGTAGATCTAGAGGACATTACTAGTCAGGTTAGATGTAGAGGACATTACTAGTCAGGTTAGATGTAGAGGACATTACTAGTCAGGTTAGATGTAGAGTTATATACTGTAGATCTAGAGGACATTACTAGTCAGTTTAGATGTAGAGTTATATACTGTAGATCTAGAGGACATTACTAGTCAGGTTAGTTAGAAAAGAGATGACTACTTATGCTTTACTTCCCTTTTCACTTTTCACAGAAACACTCTACCCAGTACAGCCAGTAGAGGACTGGTCACCCCTCAGAGCCTGGTTCCTCTAGTCTACCCAGTACAGCCAGTAGAGGACTGGTCACCCCTCAGAGCCTGTTTCCTCTGGTCTACCCAGTACAGCCAGTAGAGGACTGGTCACCCCTCAGAGCCTGGTTCCTCTGGTCTACCCAGTACAGCCAGTAGAGGACTGGTCACCCCTCAGAGCCTGGTTCCTCTCTACCCAGTACAGCCAGTAGAGGACTGGTCACCCCTCAGAGCCCGGTTCCTCTGGTCTACCCAGTACAGTCAGTAGAGGACTGGTCACCCCTTAGAGCCTGGTTCCTCTGTACCCAGTACAGCCAGTAGAGGACTGGTCACCCCTCAGAGCCTGGTTCCTCTGGTCTACCCAGTACAGCCAGTAGAGGACTGGTCACCTCTCAGACCCTGGATCCTCTCTACCCAGTACAGCCAGTAGAGGACTGGTCACCCCTCAGAGCCTGGATCCTCTGGTCTACCCAGTACAGCCAGTAGAGGACTGGTCACCCATCAGAGCCTGATTACTCTGGTCTACCCAGTACAGCCAGTAGAGGACTGGTCACCCCTCAGAGCCTGGTTCCTTTGGTCTACCCAGTACAGCCAGTAGAGGACTGGCCACCCCTCAGAGCCTGGTTCCACTCTACCCAGTACAGCCAGTAGAGGACTGGTCACCCCTCAGAGCCTGGTTCCTCTCTACCCAGTACAGCCAGTAGAGGACTGGTCCCCCCTCAGAGCCTGGTTCCTCTCTACCCAGTACAGTCAGTAGAGGACTGGTCACCCCTCAGAGCCTGGTTCCTTTGGTCTACCCAGTACAGCCAGTAGAGGACTGGCCACCCCTCAGAGCCTGGTTCCTCTCTACCCAGTACAGCCAGTAGAGGACTGGTCACCCCTCAGAGCCTGGTTCCTCTCTACCCAGTACAGCCAGTAGAGGACTGGTCACCCCTCAGAGCCTGGTTCCTCTCTACCCAGTACAGTCAGTAGAGGACTGGTCACACCTCAGAGCCTGGTTCCTCTCTACCCAGTACAGCCAGTAGAGGACTGGTCACCCCTCAGAGCCTGGTTCCTCTCTACCCAGTACAGTCAGTAGAGGACTGGTCACCGCTCAGAGCCTGGTTCCTATGGTCTACCCAGGACAGCCAGTAGAGGACTGGCCACCCCTCAGAGCCTGGTTCCTCTGGTCTACCCAGTACAGCCAGTAGAGGACTGGTCACCCCTAAGAGCCTGGTTCCTCTGGTCTACCCAGTACAGCCAGTAGAGGACTGGTCACCCCTCAGAGCCTGGTTCCTCTCTACCCAGTACAGCCAGTAGAGGACTGGCCACCCTTCAGATTCTGGTTCCTCTCTACCCAGTACAGCCAGTAGAGGACTGGCCACCCCTCAGAGCCTGGTTCCTCTGGTCTACCCAGTACAGCCAGTAGAGGACTGGTCACCCCTCAGAGCCTGGTTCCTCTCTACCCAGTACAGCCAGTAGAGGACTGGTCACCCCTCAGAGCCTGGTTCCTCTCTCCCCAGTACAGCCAGTAGAGGACTGGTCACCCCTCAGAGCCTGGTTCCTCTGGTCTACCCAGTACAGCCAATAGAGGACTGGTCACCCCTCAGAGCCTGGTTCCTCTCTACCCAGTACAGCCAGTAGAGGACTGGTCACCCCTCAGAGCCTGGTTCCTCTCTACCCAGTACAGCCAGTAGAGGACTGGTCACCCCTCAGAGCCTGGTTCCTATCTACCCAGTACAGCCAGTAGAGGAATGGTCACCCCTCAGAGCCTGGTTCATCTGGTATACCCAGAACAGCCAGTAGAAGACTGGTCACCCCTCAGAACCTGGTTCCTCTCTACCCAGTACAGCCAGTAGAGGACTGGTCACCCCTCAGAGCCTGGTTCCTCTGGTCTACCCAGTACAGCCAGTAGAGGACTGGTTACCCCTCAGAGCCTGGTTCCTCTCTACCCAGTACAGCCAGTAGAGGACTGGTCACCCCTCAGAGCCTGGTTCCTCTCTACCCAGTACAGCCAGTAGAGGACTGGTCACCCCTCAGAGCCTGGTTCCTCTGGTCTACCAAGTACAGCCAGTAGGGGACTGGTCACCCCTCAGAGCCTGGTTCCTCTGGTCTATCCAGTACAGCCAGTAGAGGACTGGTCACCCCTCAGAGCCTGGTTCCTCTGGTCTACCCAGTACAGCCAGTAGAGGACTGGTCACCCCTCAGAGCCTGGTTCCTATCTACCCAGTACAGCCAGTAGAGGACTGGTCACCCCTCAGAGCCTGGTTCATCTGGTATACCCAGTACAGCCAGTAGAGGAATGGTCACCCCTCAGAACCTGGTTCCTCTCTACCCAGTACAGCCAGTAGAGGACTGGTCACCCCTCAGAGCCTGGTTCCTCTGGTCTACCCAGTACAGCCAGTAGAGGACTGGTCACCCCTCAGAGCCTGGTTCCTCTCTACCCAATAAAGCCAGTATAGGACTGTTCACCCCTCATAGCCTGGTTCCTCTGGTCTACCCAGTACAGCCAGTAGAGGACTGGTCACCCCTCAGTGCCTGGTTCCTCTGGTCTACCCAGTACAGCCAGAACAGGACTGGTCACCACTCAGAGCCTGGTTCCTCTGGTCTACCCAGTACAGCCAGAACAGGACTGGTCACCACTCAGAGCCTGGTTCCTCTGGTCTACCCAATACAGCCAGTAGAGGACTGGTCACCCCTCAGAGCCTGGTTCCTCTCTACCCATTACAGCCAGTAGAGGACTGGTTACCCCTCAGAGCCTGGTTCCTCTCTACCCAGTACAGCCAGTAGAGGACTGGTCACCCCTCAGAGCCTGGGTCCTCTCTACCCAGTACAGCCAGTAGAGGACTGGTCACCCCTCAGAGCCTGGTTCCTCTGGTCTACCCAGTACAGCCAGTAGAGGACTGGTCACCCCTCAGAGCCTGGTTCCTCTGGTCTATCCAGTACAGCCAGTAGAGAACTGGTCACCCCTCAGAGCCTGATTCCTCTGGTCTACCCAGTATAGCCAGTAGAGGACTGGTCACCCCTCAGAGCCTGGTTCCTATCTACCCATTACAGCCAGTAGAGGACTGGTCACCCCTCAGAGCCTGGTTCATCTGGTATACCCAGTACAGCCAGTAGAGGACTGGTCACCCCTCAGAGCCTGGTTCCTCTCTACCCAGTACAGCCAGTAGAGGACTGGTCACCCCTCAGAGCCTGGTTCCTCTGGTCTACCCAGTACAGCCAGTAGAGGTCTGGTCACCCCTCAGAGCCTGGTTCCTCTGGTCTACCCAGTACAGCCAGTAGAGGACTGGTCACCCCTCAGAGCCTGGTTCCTCTCTACCCATTACAGCCAGTAGAGGACTGGTTACCCCTTAGAGCCTGGTTCCTCTCTACCCAGTACAGCCAGTAGAGGACTGGTCACCCCTCAGAGCCTGGTTCCTCTGGTCTACCCAGTACAGCCAGTAGAGGACTGGTCACCCCTCAGAGCCTGGTTCCTATCTATCCAGTACAGCCAGTAGAGGACTGGTCACCCCTCAGAGCCTGATTCCTCTGGTCTACCCAGTATAGCCAGTAGAGGACTGGTCACCCCTCAGAGCCTGGTTCCTATCTACCCAGTACAGCCAGTAGAGGACTGGTCACCCCTCAGAGCCTGGTTCATCTGGTATACCCAGTACAGCCAGTAGAGGACTGGTCACCCCTCAGAGCCTGGTTCCTCTGGTCTACCCAGTACAGCCAGTAGAGGACTGGTCACCCCTCAGAGCCTGGTTCCTCTCTACCCATTACAGCCAGTAGAGGACTGGTTACCCCTTAGAGCCTGGTTCCTCTCTACCCAGTACAGCCAGTAGAGGACTGGTCACCCCTCAGAGCCTGGTTCCTCTGGTCTATCCAGTACAGCCAGTAGAGGACTGGTCACCCCTCAGAGCCTGGTTCCTCTCTACCCATTACAGCCAGTAGAGGACTGGTTACCCCATAGAGCCTGGTTCCTCTCTACCCAGTACAGCCAGTAGAGGACTGGTCACCCCTCAGAGCCTGGTTCCTCTGGTCTATCCAGTACAGCCAGTAGAGGACTGGTCACCCCTCAGAGCCTGGTTCCTCTGGTCTACCCAGTACAGCCAGTAGAGGACTGGTCACCCCTCAGAGCCTGGTTCCTATCTACCCAGTACAGCCAGTAGAGGACTGGTCACCCCTCAGAGCCTTGTTCATCTGGTATACCCAGTACAGCCAGTAGAGGACTGGTCACCCCTCAGAGCCTGGTTCCTCTGGTCTACTCAGTACAGCCAGTAGAGGACTGGTCACCCCTCAGAGCCTGGTTCCTCTCTACCCAGTACAGCCAGTAGAGGACTGGTCACCCCTCAGAGCCTGGTTCCTCTCTACCCAGTACAGCCAGTAGAGGACTGGTCACCCCTCAGAGCCTGGTTCCTCACTACCCAGTACAGCCAGTAGAGGACTGGTCACCACTCAGAGCCTGGTTCCTCTGGTCTACCCAGTACAGCCAGTAGAGGACTGGTCACCCCTCAGAGCCTGGTTCCTCTCTACCCAGTACAGCAAGTAGAGGACTGGTCACCCCTCAGAGCCTGGTTCATCTGGTATACCCAGTACAGCCAGTAGAGGACTGGTCACCCCTCAGAGCCTGGTTCCTCTCTACCCAGTACAGCCAGTAGAGGACTGGTCACCTCTCAGAGCCTGGTTCCTCTCTACCCAGTACAGCCAGTATAGGACTGGTCACCCCTCAGAGCCTGGTTCCTCTGGTCTACCCAGTACAGCCAGTAGAGGACTGGTCACCCCTCAGAGCCTGGTTCCTCTCTACCCAGTACAGCCAGTAGAGGACTGGTCTGCGCCTTCTTCACAATGCTGTCTGTGTGGGTGGACCAATTCAGTTTGTCTGTGATGTGTACGCCGAGGAACTTAAAACTTACTACCCTCTCCACTACTGTCCCATCGATGTGGATAGGGGGGTGCTCCCTCTGCTGTTTCCGAGTCCACAATCAACTCCTTAGTTTAGACGTTGAGTGTGAGGTTATTTTCCTGACACCACACTCCGAGGGCCCTCACCTCCTCCCTGTAGGCCGTCTCGTCGTTGTTGGTAATCAAGCCTACCACTGTAGTGTCGTCCGCAAACTTTATGATTGAATTGGAGGCGTGCGTGGCCACGCAGTCGTGGGTGAACAGGGAGTACAGGAGAGGTCTCAGAACGCACCCTTGTGGGGCCCAGTGTTGAGGATCAGCAGGGTGGAGATGTTGTTACCTACACTCACCACCTGGGGGCGGCCCGTCAGGAAGTCCAGTACCCAGTTGCACAGGGCGGGGTCGAGACCCAGGGTCTCGAGCTTGATGACGAGTTTGGAGGGTACTATGGTGTTAAATGCTGAGCTGTAGTCGATGAACAGCATTCTCACATAGGTATTCCTCTTGTCCAGATGGGTTAGGGCAGTGTGCAGTGTGGTTGAGATTGCATCGTCTGTGGACCTATTTGGGCGGTAAGCAAATTGGAGTGGGTCTAGGGTGTCAGGTAGGGTGGAGGTGATATGGTCCTTGACTAGTCTCTCAAAGCACTTCACTTCAGTTACCTTAGCTTTCTTGGGAACAGGAACAATGTTGGCCCTCTTGAAGCATGTGGGAACAGCAGACTGGGATAAGGATTGATTGAATATGTCCGTAAACACACCAGCCAGCTGGTCTGTGCATACTCTGAGGGCGCGGCTTGGGATGCCGTCTGGACCTGCAGCCTTGCGAGTGTTAACACGTTTAAATGTTTTACTCACGTCGGCTGCAGTGAAGGAGAGTCCGCATGTTTTGGTTGCTGGCCGTGTCATTGGCACTGTATTGTCCTCGAAGCGAGCAAAAAAGTTATTTAGTCTGCCTGGGAGCAAGACATCCTGGTCCGTTACGGGGCTGGTTTTCTTTTTGTAATCGGTGATTGACTGTAGACCCTGCCACATACCTCTTGTGTCTGAGCTGTTAAATTGTGACTCTACTTTGTCTCTATACTGAAGCTTAGCTTGTTTGATTGCCTTGCGGAGGGAATAGCTGCACTGTTTGTATTCGGTCATGTTACCAGACACCTTGCCATGATTAAAAGCAGTGGTTTGCGCTTTCAGTTTCACGCGAATGCTGCCATCAATCCACGGTTTCTGGTTTGGGAATGTTTTAATCATTGCTATGTGAACAGAAGGACTTGAGTTCCTGTATGTTGTTGTTAACCATAAGGCCTACGCCCCGCCCCTCTTCTTACCAGAAATATGTTTGTTTCTGTCGGCGCGATGCATGGAGAAACCAGCTGGTCATGCCCAAAACACAGGGTGGAAAACACTGGCCAACCCAAAACACTGACCAACCCAAAACACTGACCAACCCAAAACACTGACCAACCCAAAACACTGACCAACCCAAAACACTGACCAACCCAAAACACTGACCAACCCAAAACACTGACCAACCCAAAACACAGGGTAACACAGTCCGGAGCACAAAACACCTCCAACTCAAAACAAAATAATCCCGCACAAACAAGAGTGAGCCTCACAAGCTTAAATAGACGAGCAAATGAAGAATACACAAATTGGAACAGGTGCAACCAATAAGACTAAACTAACAGAAAAGGAAAACGAGATCTGCGGCGGCTAGTAGGCCGGAAACAACGACCGCCGAGCATCGCCCGATCAGGCAGTATCCATCTCCATCTCTTCAATCCCCTCAGAATCTATTAAACATATAAAGGATGATTTAGAATGAAGCAACAACATTCACAATAAACTGACCAGTAATACTAGGAAACATGAGAATCATAAAGACTGTGATTGCTTTGGTTCTCTGATGACGTCCTGTCATCAGCTCCCCCTGAGGACAAGAACAGATAGTCAGTCAGAACATACATGTTGGTGAGCGAACCTTAAAGCCATGACATTCTCTCAGAGGACCTGAGGACCTGCCCTGGGGGTCAGACATGTTCTAAAAAGGTCAAACTCTCCTGAAAACTGAATCGAGTTATATACTGTAGAACAAGAGGACATTACTAGTCAGGTTAGATGTAGAGTTATATACTGTAGAACAAGAGGACATTACTAGTCAGGTTAGATGTAGAGGACATTACTAGTCAGGTTAGATGTAGAGTTATATGCTGTAGAACTAGAGGACATTACTAGTCAGGTTAGATGTAGAGGACATTACTAGTCAGGTTAGATGTAGAGGACGTTACTAGTCAGGTTAGATGTAGAGTTATATACTGTAGAACAAGAGGACATTACTAGTCAGGTTAGATGTAGAGGACATTACTAGTCAGGTTAGATGTAGAGTTATATACTGTAGAACTAGAGGACATTACTAGTCAGGTTAGATGTAGAGTTTTATACTGTAGAACAAGAGGGCATTACTAGTCAGGTTAGATGTAGAGTTATATACTGTAGAACAAGAGGACATTACTAGTCATGTTAGATGTAGAGTTATATACTGTAGGACAAGAGGACATTACTAGTCAGGTAAGATGTAGAGTTATATACTGTAGAACAAGAGGACATTACTAGTCAGGTTAGATGTAGAGGACATTACTAGTCAGGTTAGATGTAGAGTTATATAGTGTAGAACAAGAGGACATTACTAGTCAGGTTAGATGTAGAGTTATATAGTGTAGAACAAGAGGACATTACTAGTCAGGTTAGATGTAGAACTAGAGGACATTACTAGTCAGGATAGAAAAGAGATGACTACTTCACTTTAGAAACACATGAATAAACAGTATTATAGTAATAAACCATGAGGTCTGTGATTAACAGTTGACCCATCAGTATTATAGTAATAAACCATGAGGTCTGTGATTAACAGTTGACCCATCAGTATTATAGTAATAAACCATGAGGTCTGTGATTAACAGTTGACCCATCAGTATTATAGTAATAAACCATGAGGTCTGTGATTAACAGTTGACCCATCAGTATTATAGTAATAAACCATGAGGTCTGTGATTAACATTTGACCCATCAGTATTATAGTAATAAACCATGAGGTCTGTGATTAACAGTTGACCCATCAGTATTATAGTAATAAACCACGAGGTCTGTGATTAACAGTTGACCCATCAGTATTCTAGTAATACACCATGAGGTCTGTGATTAACAGTTGACCCATCAGTATTATAGTAATAAACCATGAGGTCTGTGATTAACAGTTGACCCATCAGTATTATAGTAATAAACCACGAGGTCTGTGATTAACAGTTGACCCATCAGTATTCTAGTAATAAACCATGAGGTCTGTGATTAACAGTTGACCCATCAGTATTATAGTAATAAACCATGAGGTCTGTGATTAACAGTTGACCCATCAGTATTATAGTAATAAACCATGAGGTCTGTGATTAACAGTTGACCAATCAGTATTATAGTAATAAACCATGAGGTCTGTGATTAACAGTTGACCCATCAGTATTATAGTAATAAACCATGAGATCTGTGATTAACAGTTGACCCATCAGTATTATAGTAATAAACCATGAGGTCTGTGATTAACAGTTGACCCATCAGTATTATAGTAATAAACCATGAGGTCTGTGATTAACAGTTGACCCATCAGTATTATAGTAATAATCATAATATCTATATGTGAAACTCTAACAAGACAACAACAACAAGGAACAGGTGAAAACAATTAGACAGAAACAAACGAAAATGAAAAAGGGATACCGGTGAAGACAACTGATTAGGAATAGGTGACAACAATACCCTATAATGACATCACAATACCCCATAAGGACATCACAATACCCCATAATGACATCACAATACCCAATAATGACATCACAATACCCCATAAGGACATCACAATAACCCATAATGACATCACAATACCCCATAAGGACATCACAATACGCCACAATGACAAAGCAAAAACAGGTTTTCAGAAATTTTTACAAATTAATCAAATAAATGTAAACTGAAAGTTCACTTGTTTAATGTTGAGACATCAATGACCAGTCTGAGATCAAGGACCAGTCAGACATCAATGACCAATCAGAGATCAATGACCAGTCAGAGATCAAGGACCAGTCAGACATCAATGACCAGTCAGATATCAATGACCAGTCAGAGATCAATGACCAGTCAGAGATCAAGGACCAGTCAGACATCAAGGTTAAACTCACCTGTATGTTTTCTCCACATGTAGACACCAGCTGAAGCTGTGAGAACTACAACAGCTGCAAGAACTATAACAGCTGCTGCTATTAGTAGACCAACCTTCCACCAGTAGGGTAATTTAGGAAACACGTCATCTGAAACAGAGAAGCCATGTCAAACCATTACAACACTACATATATACTGTACAGGAAGTAAAGCATCATTTATACATACTACTGAACAGACCAATAAGGTCACACCCTAGGAAACCGTCCTCCACCAACTAGTCTAACTAACTAGAGGTCTCAGGTATTTGGGTTAACCAATGAAGACCTCACCTGGGACATGAATCTCTGTCTCCTTCAGGTGATTGATCTCCGTCTGGTGAACTCTACAGGTGAACCTGTTGGTGTCAGTCTGGTCCACGGTGACATGTCGTCTCAGAGCGTAGAGGCCTTCTGAGTCCCTGTGTCTCTCTGGAGGTCCATCAGCAGGGAGGATGGTTCCAGAACTGTCCAGCCACTCCATCTCAGGTTCAGGAAACCAGCCTCCAGACTCACACTTCAGGACCACCCCCCAGTCTTTAGTTCCAACAATAGAGATCACTGGCTGAGATACAGCACCTACAGATACAAGATAAAACAGATATCACTGGCTGAGATACAGTACCTACACAGATACAAGATAAAACAGAGATCACTGGCTGAGATACAGCACCTACACAGATACAAGATAAAACAGAGATCACTGGCTGAGATACAGCACCTACACAGATACAAGATAAAACAGAGATCACTGGCTGAGATACAGATACAGATACAAGATAAAACAGAGATCACTGGCTGAGATACAGTACCTACACAGATACAAGATAAAACAGAGATCACTGGCTGAGATACAGCACCTACACAGATACAAGATAAAACAGAGATCACTGGCTGAGATACAGCACCTACACAGATACAAGATACAACAGAGTATTGACAGAAAGATGGTCAGAAGTCATGAACAGAACCCTGCAACACTGCAGTATTAACAGAACCCTGCAGCACTCCAGTATTAACAGAACCCTGCAGCACTCCAGCATTACCATGTCATCAACCTGAATACATTGTGATGTAACACTGAGATAATCATTAAACCATAACAGCTTTACTTGACAGACATCAATAATTCACTGTGTCAAAAGCCTTGGACAAATCAATTAGCAAAACAGCACAATGCTGTTGACTATACATTACATTCTCTACAGTATGTATTACTATCAGTACATAGTAACTACTGTGAGTCAACAGCAGGTAGTAGGGATATTGGGACACAGACAGTGAGTCAACAGTAGGTAGTAGGAATATTGGGACACAGACAGTGAGTCAACAGTAGGTAGTAGGAATATTGGGACACAGACAGTGAGTCAACGGTAGGTAGTAGGAATATTGGGACACAGACAGTGAGTCAACAGTAGGTAGTAGGAATATTGGGACACAGACAGTGAGTCAACAGTAGGTAGTAGGAATATTTGGACACACAGCCAGTGAGTCAACAGTAGGTAGTAGGAATATTGGGACAATACAGTAGGTAGTAGGAATATTGGGACACAGAGAGTGAGTCCACAGTAGGTAGTAGGAATATTGGGACACAGACAGTGAGTCAACAGTAGGTCGTAGGAATATTTGGACACAGCCAGTGAGTCAACAGTAGGTAGTAGGAATATTGGGACACAGACAGTGTGAAAGACCAGCAGAATACATGATCTCTAACAGAGGAAGGAATGATAAGGGAGGAAGACCAGCTGAATACATGATAAGGGAGGAAGACCAGCTGAATACATGATCTATAACAGAGGAAGGAATGATGAGGGAGGAAGACCAGCTGAATACATGATGAGGGAGGAAGACCAGCTGAATACATGATGAGGGAGGAAGACCAGCTGAATACATGATCTATAACAGAGGAAGGACTGATGAGGGAGGAAGACCAGCTGAATACATGACAAGGGAGGAAGACCAGCTGAATACATGATCTATAACAGAGGAAGGAATGATGAGGGAGGAAGACCAGCTGAATACATGATAAGGGAGGAAGACCAGCTGAATACATGATGAGGGAGGAAGACCAGCTGAATACATGACCTCTAACAGAGGAAGGAATGATGAGGGAGGAAGACGAGCTGAATATATGATGAGGGAGGAAGACTAGCTGAATACATGATGAGGGAGGAAGACCAGCCTAATACATGATCTATAACAGAGGAAGGAATGATGAGGGAGGAAGACCAGCTGAATACATGATCTATAACAGAGGAAGGAATGATGAGGGAGGAAGACCAGCTGAATACATGATGAGGGAGGAAGACCAGCTGAATACATGATCTATAAAAGAGGAAGGAATGATGTGGGAGGAAGACCAGCTGAATACATGATGAGGGAGGAAGACCAGCTGAATACATGATCTATAACAGAGGAAGGAATGATGAGGGAGGAAGACCAGCTGAATACATGATCTATAACAGAGGAAGGAATGATGAGGGAGGAAGACATGTTGATTTTTTAGCAGCCAATCATTTAGCCAGATTTACCAATACAACCTCTGATCACATCTCCAGTATTCATGACTCACCAACAAAGAGTTGAACAGTGGTGTTCTTCACCTGGCTGGTCAGTGTTGGAATGAAGCACCTGTAGCTTCCAGCATCAGAGAGAGTAACTCTGGTCAGCTTTAAGGAGAAGTTGCTGTTCTTCAGTTCTTCATGAAACATTGATGTCCTTCCCCTGTAGGATGTAAACTGCTCCTCATTCGAGTCTCGACCTTGACGGTAAAGATGGACATTTCTTGTTTTCAGGTACAATCCTGTCCACTCCACTGCCATGTCCTCAGCACTGACATTGGGTTTCAGGGAACATGGCAGAATTACGTCATCACCAGCTAAGGCAACGACTCGGTCAGCCGGTCCAACAACCTGAACCTCAGACGACCCTGGAGAAAAACAAAGGACACACAGTTAAAGACACCTGGTAACTTCCTGTTTCTGATTCTGGCCCATATGACACCATTCATACCTATGTGAAGACTCAGGTGGTGTCTCATGTGGGACATTTTTGTAGACAGTTTTAGCTACTCCAGGAAGTGAAGTTGCTAGCTCAATGCTGCTCCCTCTCATTAAGTAACTCAAGTTGTAGGCCAACTATACACTGAGCATACAAAACATTATGAACACCTGAGCTGTGTTCGAATACCCATACTAACATGCTGTATACTACATACTTATTGAGTATATGCTACATACTATTAGTTCATTTTAGTATACTGTAACTGAACAGGATCCTTTCAGTTGAGTGTACTAGCTCTTCGCCTGTCTACCGGAAGTTGATGCTGTTGCTATGCAACCTCTTACTATCTAGTTAGCGTAACAAATGACTACGACATTTTACGACTTCGGGTGTGTTCTTAAATTTAATCTGGAGTGCCGGAGTGCACTCATAAATTCAGAGCATTGTCAGATTGTCCATTGTAAAATCAAAGTGTTTCGCTCTCGGGGCACAAACTACACGCTCGGGCCGAGGAGTAGGGTTGATATGAGCATTCTGACCTTACAACGGTAGTCAAGTACCCAAGCTGGCTAGCTTGCTAGCTACTTCCAGACACAAATGAGACCACTCTGACCATTTATTTAGAGAGGTGACTAACTGTGCTGTTGGCAACAATTTAATTTAGCTTTTTTGCTGACGTTAACTGACATCATTCATATTCAAAGGGTGTTGAGCACTCATAAATTCATTATTCTGTGCTCTGGTACATTCAGACAAGAGTGCTCTGAAATCAGTGTAGATATCCAGAGCGAATTTACGAAAGCACCCGAATGTCCATTGAGAAAGCACAACGAATACACCATTTAGCTAAGCTAAGAATGATGGGAATAATCAAGTCAATAAACGTTGGGTAGTTAGATATCCAGTAGTAAATATACTGGCAAGTTTGATGTATAATATAATTTTCTTAAAATCGTATTTTATTTTACCTTTATTTAACTAGGCAAGTCAGTTAAGAACAAATTCTTATTTTCAATGACAGCCTACAGTGGGCTAACTGCCTTGTTCAGGGGCAGAACGACAGATTTGTACCTTGTCAGCTTGGGGGTTTGAACTTGCAACCTTCCGGTTACTAGTCCAACACTCTAACCACTAGGCTACGCTGATGTGAACCTCTATTTCCTGAAGAATTGCATTGTGGGCCCTAAAATACGTTGATAATAATGTCCTCTGCGAGCATACCTCATATTTTGGCGAATTTAGTACAACATCCGAGAACTTTTTGCATACTAACTGTATCCATACTATGACCAATAAGCATACTATATACTATGTTCACATCACAAATAGTACAGTTAGTGTGGTTAGTATGAGTATTCGAACACAGCTCTGCTCTTTCCATGACATAGACTGACCAGGTGAATCCAGGTGAAAGCTGTGATCCCTTTATTTTCTAGGGGGTAGATCAGCTTTAATATTGTAGATAGATTGTAGCTTCTGCAAAGACTTTGCCCTGTTGGGTGATGGTCAGAAAACCCCCTTTGTCTCTCTTCCCCCCCCCCCCCCCCCCCCCCCACCGGTTTATGACCCCCCCCATAAATACCGAAACTCTCTCTCTCTCCATTCTATAGAATGATCTTTTGAAAATCCTTTGTTACCACAGAGAGAACCTAGAACGAGGATACAGACAACCGCCGAAATATCTATCTATGAGAACATTTCCGAATGGTACTCTGAAGTATCCATTCTAACAACAACGAAAGGCTTTGATCTTCGGGGAAACACAACCAGAGAGACTCTGATGAACTCTCCAGCAGACGGATCAGATTACAACAGAGAAGACAACAACGACATATATACATTTAAATTGCAATGAGCATTTTGTTAATGTAAAGTACAGTTGAAGTCGAAAGTTTACTTAGGTTGGAGTCATTAAAATTCGTTTTTCAACCACTCAACAAATGTCTTCTTAACAAACTACAGTTTTGGCAAGTCGGTTGGGACATCTACTTTGTGCATGAAACAAGTCATTTTTCCAACAATTGTTTACAGACAGATTATTTTCACTTATAATTCACTGTATCACAATTCTAGTGGGTCAGAAGTTTACACACACTAAGTTGACTGTGCCTTTAAACAGCTTGGACAATTCCAGAAAATTATGTCATGGCTTTAGAAGATTCTGATAGGCTAATTTACATCATTTGAGTCAATTGGAGGTGTACCTGTGGATGTATTTCAAGGCCTACCTTCAAACTCAGTGCCTCTTTGCTTGAAATCATGGGAAAATCCAAAGAAAATCAGCCAAGACATCATAGAGGGGGCAAATTGTAAATTGTAGACCTCCACAAGCCTGATTCATCCTTGGGAGCAATTTCCAAACGCCTGAAGGTACCACGTTCATCTGTACAAACATTAGTACGCAAGTATAAACACTATGGGACCACGCAGCCGTCATACCGCTCAGGAAGGAGACGTGTTCTGTCTCGTAGGGATGAACGTACTTTGGTGCGAAAAGTGCAAATCAATCCCAGAACAACAGCAAAGGACCTTGTGAAGATGATGGAGGAAACAGGTACAAAAATATCTATTTCCACAGTAAAACAAGTCCTATATCGACATAACCTGAAAGGCCACTCAGCAAGGAAGAAGCCACTGCTACAAAAACCGTCATAGAAAAGCCAGACTACGGTTTGCAACTGCACATGGGGACAAAGATCGGGCTTTTTGTTTGTTTCTAATGAAACAAAAGTAGAACTGTTTGGCCATAATGACCATCGTTAAGTTTGGAGGAAAAAGAGGGAGGCTTGCAAGCCGAAGAACACTATCCCAAACGTGAAGCACGGGGGAGGCAGCATCATGTTGTGGGGGTGCTTTGCTGCAGGACGGACTGGTGCATTTCACAAAATAGATGGCATCATGAGATCGGACATTTATGTGGATATATTGAAGTAACATCTCAAGGCATCAGTCAGGAAGTTAAAGCTTGGTCGCAAATGGGTCTTCCAAATGGACAATGACCTCAAGCATACTTCCAGTTGTGGAATAATGGCTTAAGGACAACAAAGTCAAGGTTTTGGAGAGGCCATCACAAAGCCCTGACCTCAATCCTATAGAAAATGTGTGGGCAGAACTGATAATGCATTTGTGAGCAAGGAGGCCTAGAAACCTTACTCAGTTACACCAGCTCTGTCAGGAGGAATGGGCCAAAATTCACCCAACTTATTGTGGGAAGCTTGTGGAAGGCTACCCAAAACGTTTGACCCAAGTTAGTCAATTTAATGGCAATGCTACCAAATACTATTTGAGTGTATGTAAACTTCTGACCCACTGGGAATGTGATGAAAGAAATAAAAGCTGAAATAAATCCTTCTCTCTACTATTATTCTGACATTTCACATTCTTAAAATAAAGTGGTGATCCTCATTTTTACTAGGATTAAATGTCAGGAATTGTGAAAAACTGAGTTTAAATGTATTTGGATAAGGTGTGTGTAAACTTCCGACTTCAACTGTTTATCAACTGTATATGTTAAACAGTTCCATACTCTACCACTAATGAATACAGTACCATAACAACCATCAGCTCTATATGTTAAACAGTTCCATACTCTACCACTAATGAATACAGTACCATAACAACCATCAGCTCTATATGTTAAACAGTTCCATACTCTACCACTAATGAATACAGTACCATATGCCAAAAATGTGAGATTTGACCATTGTCAAGTCCTAGGTGATGGATATCAGATTCACCCCCGTCCCCTGAAACACACACAGGCCCCCCGTTGTGACCATTGTCAAGTAAAAGGAGATCAGATTCACCCCTGTCCCCTGAAACACACACAGGCCCCCCATTGTGACCTTTTCCCCAAGCATCTCTGCAGTCAGACTTTTTGATGATTTTATGCCACCAGGGCCACAATAGCTTGACCCGTCTCTGATTGTCTGAGTGTGACCCCCTGCCCATGGGTTACTGCAGCTAGTGTTGCCAGCACAGCCACTGCATGGCTGGGGGCACCCCACCGGAATCCCCACCGGCTAGGTACAAGGTCATCAAGGTTCTCATTAGCAGCTTTGAGAATGTCCTTGTAATTTGTGCTCTCCCATCAGCGGGGTTCGTAGGACCAACCCTGCCAGGCAGCTCAGAATCATAAGGGATCTTGCTGCTCTAGGTCTCTGACCACACTCACCATTCTGATTTGGCTGCGTCTAGGCTACTTACAGTAGGCCTATAAACCAGATAAGAACTCCTCCTTAGTGGGTCCATCAGGTGGGTGTCTAGGCTACTTACAGTAGGCCTGTAAACCAGGTAAGAACTCCTCCTTAGTGTGTCCATCAGGTGGGTGTCTAGGCTACTTACAGTAGGCCTGTAAACCAGGTAAGAACTCCTCCTTAGTGGGTCCATCAGGTGGGTGTCTAGGCTACTTACAGTAGGCCTGTAAACCAGATAAGAACTCCTCCTTAGTGGGTCCATCAGGTGAGTGTCATGATAGGACAATAAATAAACTATATTAATAATTTATTTTAAAATGTATATCCCTCATCTGCACAAAATGGAAAGCTCTCTCTCACTCCTGCTCACAAACATGGGCTCTGGGATTTGCAACCATTACATTTTTGTTCACTCACATAACACTTTTCCAAACCCATCTTCCATCCCCACATATTGTTCCTGTGTTTGCTGTGTGTTTACCATGTTGATTCAGTTCTTTACTGTTCCAGTTCCTTTATTTGAAGATGTGTTATTTCAATAATAATTATTTAGCTAATTATCCTTTCTTCTAATGCTGTCTTATCTATTTATAAAATACTGTAAAAACAAAAAAAAATATTTTTAAAAATACGGTTGAATACTAAAATATGTATATATATTTTCACTCTATGAGAACATTGTAATTTTTAGATTAGACATGGAGTCTTTGTGTTTCTGAACATACAGTTGATCTACTACGAGAGCTACACAGCTTGTATGGGTCTACAGTCTACAGTCTACAGTCTACAGTCTACAGTCCACAATGTCTGCTGCCTTAGTTTGTTTGATGGCAGTTTGGGTAAACTCCAGAATGTTATCAAGAGCGATCAGATGATTTGCAATGTATTGCAAAGTCCCTCTTTGCCATGCAAATGAACTGATCCCCCAAAAACATTTCCACTGCATTTCAGCCCTGCCACAAAAGGACCAGCTGACATTATGTCAGTGATTCTCTCGTTAACAGAGGTTAGTGTTGACGAGGACAAGGCTGGAGATCACTCTGTCATGGTGATTGAGTTCGAATAACAGACTGGAAGCTTGAAAAGGAGGGTGGTGCTTGGAATCATTGTTCTTCCATGGTTACCTGTGTTAGGTTCTTATTTTTCAGAGTAAATAACCCACGGACACTAGAGAAGCTTTAACCAAGTTTAATTATTCCCAAAGGTTCTGTACAGCTGTAATCAGACAACCCAACATTTGTTCCATCCAGATATTTATGTCCCACTTAAGACACTCCCTCTTGTCTCCAATCGTTACATCTTATGCTCAACAGGAAGAAGGTAACCAGATACTAAACCCTGATTACTAACTTAAGAGGAACTGACCTCACCTCCTGACCTCAACCATTCCTTCCCCTAGTCCACAGACGACCATCTGTCTCCCCTATCTCAACCCCTCCGTCCCCTAGTCCACAGACGACCATCTGTCTCCCCTATCTCAACCCCTCCGTCCCCTAGTCCACAGACGACCATCTGTCTCCCCTATTTCAACCCCTCTGTCCCCGAGTCAACAGATGTCCATCTGTCTCCCCTATCTCAACCGTTGCTCTACTCCCTCAACTCATTCCAACCCATTCCAACTCATTCCAACCCATTCCAACCCATTCCAACCCATTCCAACTCATTCCAACCCATTCCAACCCATTCCAACCCATTCCAACCCATTCCAACCCATTCCAACTCATTCCAACCCATTCCAACCCATTCCAACCCATTCCAACCCATTCCAACTCATTCCAACCCATTCCAACCCATTCCAACCCATTCCAACCCATTCCAACCCATTCCAACTCATTCCAACTCATTCCAACCCATTCCACAGCTATCTGTTTTTCTACAGAGGCCCAGTCTTTTTCTCCTTGGATTCTATGCTTCTTTCGTTTAATTAATATCTCAATGTTCAAAATGTGGAACCCAACAGTCCCTCGTCTTGAACAATAGCATCCTAATGTTCAACTCATATGAACTTGGAAATTACTAATACATGTATAAACAATGATAATAAAACATGAATAAAACCTAACAAATTATTATAAAACATTAATTAAACAAACAAACAAATGAACAACCAATGAACAGTCACCGTGAGGTGAACAAATTCAGAGACTTATGGCCTCTGAACTATGATCACACAACAAAATGTAATTCCAGCTGAATCGGCCGTCTCGTTCAATGACAGATGGAGCAGCTTTCAGTTTCTGCACTTCCCACTTCTGGTTCCTAAGAGAGTGACAGCACAAGACTTGGAAAGCAACAAAACGACACACAAAACACAAGACTTGGAAAGCAACAAAAAACACAAAAAAATAACAGTGTTAACGATGTGATAAGCTATGCATAATTATATATGCATGACAACCAAAGCCTGAAACCATGACAATTCCCACTTTCTCTTCACCTGACTCTATGCCTCCAGGACACTTTCCTGCCGGACTATAAAGCCCTAATGATGCTTCCTCGTGCTTTCACCCAGTCTTCCCATTTAGGCGCCAGGTTTCCCGAGAGGTGTTCCCAAGTCATGTCATTTTCTCTTTGTTCCCCATCTCCTCCATTTTACCTGATAGGCACGAACACCTGACATGGAAGTGTGGATCACTAATCCATGTTCCATCATCTTGAGGGAACTCAACACTGTATGTATAGAGTATAGTGTGTTATGGGTTAGATGTAGTGATAGAGTATAGTGTGTTATGGGTTAGATGTAGTGATAGAGTATAGTGTGTTATGGGTTAGATGTAGTGATAGAGTATAGTGTGTTATGGGTTAATGTAGTGATAGAGTATTGTGTGTTATGGGTTAGATGTAGTGATAGAGTATTGTGTGTTATGGGTTAGATGTAGTGATAGAGTATAGTGTGTTATGGGTTAGATGTAATGATAGAGTATAGTGTGTTATGGGTTAGATGTAGTGATAGAGTATAGTGTGTTATGGGTTAGATGTAGTGATAGAGTATAGTGTGTTATGGGTTAGATGTAGTGATAGATTATAGTGTGTTATGGGTTAGATGTAGTGATAGAGTATAGTGTGTTATGGGTTAGATGTAGTGATAGAGTATAGTGTGTTATAGGTTAGATGTAGTGATAGAGTATAGTGTGTTAGATGTATGGGTTAGATGTAATGATAGAGTATAGTGTGTTAGATGTATGGGTTAGATGTAATGATAGAGGAGTATAGTGTGTTAGATGTAATGATAGAGTATAGTGTGTTATGGGTTAGATGTAGTGATAGAGTATAGTGTGTTATGGGTTAGATGTAATGATAGAGGAGTATAGTGTGTTAGATGTAATGATAGAGTATAGTGTGTTATGGGTTAGATGTAGTGATAGAGTATAGTGTGTTATGGGTTAGATGTAGTGATAGAGTATAGTGTGTTATGGGTTAGATGTAATGATAGAGTATAGTGTGTTATGGGTTAGATGTAGTGATAGAGTATAGTGTGTTATGGGTTAGATGTAGTGATAGAGTATAGTGTGTTATGGGTTAGATGTAATGATAGAGTATAGTGTGTTATAGGTTAGATGTAGTGATAGAGTATAGTGTGTTATGGGTTAGATGTAGTGATAGAGTATAGTGTGTTAGATGTATGGGTTAGATGTAATGATAGAGTATAGTGTGTTATAGGTTAGATGTAATGATAGAGTATAGTGTGTTATGGGTTAGATCAAAATCAAATCAAATCAAATTTTATTTGTCACATACACATGGTTAGCAGATGTTAATGCGAGTGTAGCGAAATGCTTGTGCTTCTAGTTCCGACAATGCAGTAATAACAAGTAATCTAACTAACAATTCCAAAACTACTGTCTTGTACACAGTGTAAAGGGATAAAGAATATGTACATAAGGATATATGAATGAGTGATGGTACAGAGCAGCATAGGCAAGATACAGTAGATGGTATCGAGTACAGTATATACATATGAGATGAGTATGTAAACAAAGTGGCATAGTTTAAAACCTCTTACTTCTACCCCCTCCTTTTTCGAACATTCTGTTAAAAATCGCGCAACTTTTCAGCGTCCTGCTACTCATGCCAGGAATATAGTATATGCATATGATTAGTATGTGTGGATAGAAAACACTCTGAAGTTTCTAAAACTGGTTAAATCACTGCTGTGACTATAACAGATCGTGTGTTTCATTGAAAAACGCAAGAAAAACTGCTCTCTGAAAGCTAAAAATATTTTCCATAAGTCACTTCCACGAGTTGTTAAAAGAGAACAGAATTTAATATCGACCTGCCTGCAATTCATACAAATTCCACACGGTGTCGCCATTGTCGTCATTTTCAATTGAATTAATTGTTGGAAAATCCATCTATCTGGCATCCATTTTCCCAGTCTTCACCCGGATGTTGTTAATGAAGACATTGGCAGCCATTGATTTGCAAGCGAGGACCTATTGAATACACATCGCCCTGTAATCATTTTGATAGATTATAAACGTTTACTAATACCTAAAGTTGGATTACAAAAGGATTTCGAAGTGTTTTGTGAAAGTTTATCGTCGACTTTTTTTATTTTAAAAAATTACGCAGCGTTTAAAAACGATGTTTTTTTCTGAATGACACAGCTTCCATACAAAGCTATTTTGGGTATATATGGACCGATTTAAACGAAAAAAAGACCCAATAGTGATGTTTATGGGGCATATAGGAGTGCCAAGAAAGAAGCTCGTCAAGGGTAATGAATGTTTTATATTTTATTTCTGCGTTTTGGGTAGCGCCGGCTACCGCAAAATCTGTTGTTTACGTGTCGTGCTAGCATTTTGGGGGGTGCATGCTGTCAGATAATAGCTTCTCATGCTTTCGCCGAAAAGCATTTTAAAAATCTGACTTGCTGGCTAGGTTCACACCGAGTGTAGCTTTAATTCAATACCCTGCTTGTGAATTTTGATCAAGGTTTGAGTTGTAACGAGTACATTTAGCATTTAGCGTAGCGCATTTGCATTTCCAGGTGCCTACTTGAGACGTCTGCGTCTCAAGTATGGTCAAGAAGTTAAAGTGGCTAGTGATACATGTATTACATAAGGATACAGTCGATGATATAGAGTACAGTATATACGTATGCATATGAGATGAATAATGTAGGGTAAGTAACATTATATAAGGTAGCATTGTTTAAAGTGGCTAGTGATATATTTACATCATTTCCCATCAATTCCCATTATTAAAGTGGCTGGAGTTGAGTCAGTGTCAGTGTGTTGGCAGCAGCCACTCAGTGTTAGTGGTGGCTGTTTAACAGTCTGATGGCCTTGAGATAGAAGCTGTTTTTCAGTCTCTCGTCCCAGCTTTGATGCACCTGTACTGACCTCGCCTTCTGGATGATAGCGGGGTGAACAGGCAGTGGCTCGGGTGGTTGTTGTCCTTGATGATCTTTATGGCCTTCCTGTGACATCGGGTGGTGTAGGTGTCCTGGAGGGCAGGTAGTTTGCCCCCGGTGATGCGTTGTGCAGACCTCACTACCCTCTGGAGAGCCTTACTACGGTTGAGGGCGGTGCAGTTGCCATACCAGGCGGTGATACAGCCCGCCAGGATGCTCTCGATTGTGCATCTGTAGAAGTTTGTGAGTGCTTTTGGTGACAAGCCAAATTTCTTCAGCCTCCTGAGGTTGAAGAGGCGCTGCTGCGCCTTCTTCACGATGCTGTCTGTGTGAGTGGACCAATTCAGTTTGTCTGTGATGTGTATGCCGAGGAACTTAAAACTTTCTACCCTCTCCACTACTGTTCCATCGATGTGGATAGGGGGGTGTTCCCTCTGCTGTTTCCTGAAGTCCACAATCATCTCCTTAGTTTTGTTGACGTTGAGTGTGAGGTTATTTTCCTGACACCACACTCCGAGGGCCCTCACCTCCTCCCTGTAGGCCGTCTCGTCGTTGTTGGTAATCAAGCCTACCACTGTTGTGTCGTCCGCAAACTTGATGATTGAGTTGGAGGCGTGCGTGGCCACGCAGTCGTGGGTGAACAGGGAGTACAGGAGAGGGCTCAGAACGCACCCTTGTGGGGCCCCAGTGTTGAGGATCAGCGGGGAGGAGATGTTGTTGCCTACCCTCACCACCTGGGGGCGGCCCGTCAGGAAGTCCAGTACCCAGTTGCACAGGGCGGGGTCGAGACCCAGGGTCTCGAGCTTGATGACGAGGTTGGAGGGTACTATGGTGTTGAATGCCGAGCTGTAGTCGATGAACAGCATTCTCACATAGATGTAGTGATAGAGGAGTATAGTGTGTTATGGGTTAGATGTAATGATAGAGTATGGGTTAGATGTATGGGTTAGATGTAATGATAGAGTATGGGTTAGATGTATGGGTTAGATGTAATGATAGAGTATGGGTTAGATGTATGGGTTAGATGTAATGATAGAGTATGGGTTAGATGTAATGATAGAGTATGGGTTAGATGTATGGGTCAGATGTAATGATAGAGTATAGTGTGTTATGGGTTAGATGTAATGATAGAGGAGTATAGTGTGTTATGGGTTAGATGTAGTGATAGAGTATAGTGTGTTATGGGTTAGATGTAGTGATAGAGTATAGTGTGTTATAGGTTAGATGTAGTGATAGAGTATAGTGTGTTATGGGTTAGATGTAATGATAGAGTATAGTGTGTTATGGGTTAGATGTAATGATAGAGGAGTATAGCGTGTTATAGGTTAGATGTAATGATAGAGTATTGTGTGTTATGGGTTAGAAGTAATGAAAGAGTATGGGTTAGATGTATGGGTTAGATGTAATGATAGAGTATGGGTTAGATGTATGGGTTAGATGTAATGATAGAGTATGGGTTAGATGTAATGATAGAGTATGGGTTAGATGTATGGGTTAGATGTAATGATAGAGTATGGGTTAGATGTATGGGTTAGATGTAATGATAGAGTATGGGTCAGATGTAATGATAGAGTATGGGTTAGATGTATGGGTCAGATGTAATGATAGAGTATGGGTTAGATGTATGGGTTAGATGTAATGATAGAGTATTGGTTAGATGTATGGGTTAGATGTAATGATAGAGTGTGGGTTAGATGTATGGGTTAGATGTAATGATAGAGTATTGGTTAGATGTATGGGTTAGATGTAATGATAGAGTATGGGTTAGATCCCACGAGGGCGTCCAGTGATTCCCCCACACAAACCACCTCCCTTCATCATGACACTGAGAGATACGTTTCTCGGCCGCATAAATGTTAGCAGCGTATCCACCCCTCATCGTGCTTTAGCAATTCTCTCTCGCTGTATCCCAATCACAACGAAAACATTTTATAATTTATCCCAACCAGAATCTGGAATGACTGACCTCAGCGCTCACTTTGAGACTAAGGCTCCAATTCCAGTTTTATCAACTTCGATCGTCCCTGTGAGAACACACATTTATAAACCACCTTTTACTGCCGGTCATAACTCTTCTCATTACAGCCCCCCCTTTTGTCCCTGTTGTCCTGTCATGAGTGGCCTGGTCAAGAAAGATCAGGATCTCAATGCATTCCCAGTTTAAATAGTTAGCAGGGCGTATACCCCCTCCCATTTCCGTCGCCCTGCACCTATCATTCTGGCGTGTCTTGTTCAGATGTCATTTACAGTTAATTTTCCCAAAGGCACATGTAAACTTTTGCCCGTCACATTTCATGGCCCTTGATAATGTCCCGATTTTAATATCCAAGGAGATACTTCCGTTTCCCCCACGTACACGAGTCTCTCACCTGAGCTTGTTCTCTCTCTCCACGCTCTCAGCACCCCGGCCCTGGTTTACGGCCCGGACTCAGAGTGGTAAAAGTCACTGTCTCTCAGAGCCTTTGTCGCTCTTCCTTCAGCCGGTTAGGGAGGGTTTTGAGGTTGACACACACTGTCTGTGGTCAAAAATTCATGCATTAAAACACGATCTGATGTCACCTTCCATGATAACCTCAAAAAAGCACAGATCATAACAACAGTTAAGTTAATTTCATTTCTGTTTCAGGAAACTAGACAAACATTGACTATATGATGAATTATGACATTTTCTTAATAACATCTATAAGACAAATGTCAAAAAGCATAACATGATGTTACTGCTAAAAAACATTTTCTAAATGAGTCCGTACTCCCTTATTCTACTGGCGAGCTCTAGGAAGAGTTACCAGATCATGAAGATGGCACCCTAACCCCTCGCAGAATTCCACGATCCCTCTGGTGAAATTTCAAAAATAAACCGATTCACTTAACTAATCAACTTAGAATCACAACTCTTTATAACTCCCTAAGGAAATGGTAGTATCTCATAAAGTAATGGTACAATTTGGATAGAGACTGGTGTTTCTCGTGAATTATATAATGAACCGTCTATTTAATTCATAATGAACTTGATCATTCTTCATTAGGAATTGTTAATATTCAAGGCTTTTCCTCACCATTCAGATGTTTCCTCCTCCTTTCTTTGCCTGTCCTTCAGAAACCATTTAAATACCTCTTCAAAACATTTCATCCTATAAATCCCACAACACGGCCATATTATCTCACCACCGATCCTTTTCCCCATGTGGTTCTCCATCATACCACATAAAAAAATATATAAGTTCCTTTTAGGTTTGGTAACCCCAATGCTAATTCCTCGTGACCCCTCCACCCTTTCGTCCATTCTAGAATCCCATTCCAGAATAAGAAACGTAAATGTATTTAAAAATAAAACCACATAAAATGTCCCATGATTTAAATAAACCCTAAGGCCTCCTGCATTTTGCAAGGAATGTTTGGCCATATTTAAATGTGTTACCTTTAGAATCCGTTCCCCTGGCGTTTAGAATCTTCAACCCAAAATATGTTTTCCTGCGGCAAATTTAGCCAATTTCTCATCGCAAGGAATCCCACAATATTTAATCCCTGGCCTTTACTGAACAGTTAGGTAAAACGTTATCTCATACGTCTTCCTTCACAACTTTAATCTCTATGTATATCGATGGAACAGAGACACCGCTAGGTGAAAGTTCCATTCTTGCTAACCTCAAAACGAGTAGTTGTTGATCTTTTGAAAATGATGCAAACGCTTGCCTGGCAGCATTTCCTCTGAATACAGTTCCACACCCACTTTACACTCCCTTTTCCGATGACCACACCCACTTTACACTCCCTTTTCCAATGACCACACCCACTTTACACTCCCTTTTCCAATGACCACACCCACTTTACACTCCCTTTTCCAATGGCCAAATAGCCACACAGCTAAAACACTCGGTCTCCCTATGCTTTGATGCTTTCCGCCATGTTTCTTTGGTTTAGAGGGTCTACACCAGAAGGTAATGGGTATGGTCATTGAAATTATAGTTAGTGATATTCTCTATGGCCCCAGTCTTTCTGTATTAGTGTTCTGGTGTTACACTTTCTGGGTTTATCGTTACGCATTTTCTGTTGATATAATGCTGACATCTAAACACTGGTATATTGAGCTTTTGATTCTGGTTTTATGTCCTTGTGCCAAGTCATAATTGCCTCCCTGAATTATTTATTTGATTTGAATTCTCCGTCAGCAGGAAAATGTTGTCCAATTTTCTCTAATTTGCTAAATTTTTCCCATATTCCAGCTGAATTGGTAGAATGCTCGTGCACTTCTTTCAGCGCATTTATTAAATTCCGCTATCTCTATATTACAGGGAGAAACAGGTCTGTTGGTCGCCATGCCTCTAGTTATTATTCCCTAAACACTCCCAACAGGAGTTCAGGGTGTTTTAGATTTCTTCACGTCTATCATACACACCTTCTATTAACTATTTCCTAAGATAGCACTACACTCTTCCCCGGATAATAATTAATTGGTCACGGCACTTAATACCTTGTATTAGAACCGATACCATAGACTTCTGTGAATCTATTACTGGAGAATACGGACAGGACTTCATGTCCTATTCCGGTACTTCCTCAAATATCTCTATTATTGATACATCATCTCTCAATATGATACTGCTACTACACGTAAATCAAACAGTGTTCAAATATCCTATCCTATTTTATTTTTGTTTTTTAACTCACTATTTTCTAGAACTCTCGTCTTTAAAAAAAAACTCACTGCAACTGGGACTTCTGTCCTTTTTTTACAGATCTCGCAGGGATATACCCCCACTCTCAAATACCATCAGTCCTGTGTCATGCCAACAGTAAAGCATCCTGAGACCATTCATGTGTGGGGTTGCTTCTCAGCCAAGTGAGTGGGCTCATCCACAATTTTGCCTAAGAACACAACAACTTCTGGAGATGAACAAGGCCTTTTCCAGCATGATGGAGCACCTTGCCATAAGGCAAAGGTGAAAACTAAGTGGGAACAAAACATTGATATTTTGGGTCCATGGCCAGGAAACTCCCCAGACCTAAATCCCATTGAGAACTTGTGGTCAATCCTCAAGAGGTGGGTGGACAAACAAAAACCTCCAAATTCTGACAAACTCCAAGCATTGATTATGCAAGAATGGGCTGCCATCAGTCAGGATGTGGCCCAGAAGTTAATTGACAGCATGCCAGGGTGGATTGCAGAGGCCTTGAAAAAGAAGGATCAACACTGCAAATATTGACTCTTTGCATCAACTTCATGTAATTGTCAATAAAAGCCGTTGACACTTATGAAATGCTTGTAATTATACTTCAGTATTCCATAGTAACATCTGACAAAAATATCTAAAGACACTGAAGCAGCAAACTTTGTGAAAATTAATATTTGTCATTCTCAAAACCTTTGGCCTTAATCTAATGTGTTAATATATAGAGGGAATGAGTGATGCAGTCTACACCATGTTAAATAACTGTTTACTTCATAATACACATGTTAACATCTGGAAGTACTTCCTTATAAAAGAAACAGTCTGGAGGGTCATTGGGAAACTACTGTCCATTTCCTGGCAAAGATTTTACATTGCCAATAGCCTGAAAGAGGTCATTTTAGTTAGGTTTTTAATGCATATTTACAAGTAGATTTAAACACAAATGTTATCCAATATAATTAGTGGTTCAAGGAGAAAAGCTTTGGGGCAGCAGCATAGCCTAGTGGTTAGAGTGTAGTGGTTAGAGTGTAGTGGTTAGAATGTAGGGGCGGCAGCGTATCCCAGTGGTTAGAGTGTAGTGGTTAGAGCGTTGGACTAGTAACCGAAAATATCAAATCCCAGAGCTGACAAGGTACAACTCTGTCATTCTGCCCCTGAACAGGCAGTTAACCCCACTGTTCCTAGGCCGTCATTGAAAATAAGAATTTGTTCTTAACTGACTTGCCTAGTTTTAAAAAAAAGAATGTATTAGTTTCCGTTGGTTATTAGGGGTTAGAACAGAGAAGCTGGTGAAAGTCTGTTGTATTGGTTATTAGAGGATAGAACAGAGAAGCTGGTGAAAGCCTGTTGTATTGGTTATTAGGGGATAGAACAGAGAAGCTGGTGAAAGCCTGTTGTATTGGTTATTAGGGGATAGAACAGAGAAGCTGGTGAAAGCCTGTTGTATTGGTTATTAGGGGATAGAACAGAGAAGCTGGTGAAAGCCTGTTGTATTGGTTATTAGGGGTTAGAGCAGAGAAGCTGGTGAAAGTCTGTTGTATTGGTTATTAGGGGTTAGAACAGAGAAGCTGGTGAAAGCCTGTTGTATTGGTTATTAGGGGATAGAGCAGAGAAGCTGGTGAAAGTATGTTGTATTGGTTATTAGGGGTTAGAACAGAGAAGCTGGTGAAAGCCTGGTGTATTGGTTATTAGGGGATAGAACAGAGAAGCTGGTGAAAGTCTGTTGTATTGGTTATTAGGGGTTAGAACAGAGAAGCTGGTGAAAGCCTGTTGTATTGGTTATTAGGGGATAGAACAGAGAAGCTGGTGAAAGCCTGTTGTATTGGTTATTAGGGGTTAGAACAGAGAAGCTGGTGAAAGCCTGGTGTATTGGTTATTAGGGGATAGAACAGAGAAGCTGGTGAAAGTCTGTTGTATTGGTTATTAGGGGATAGAGCAGAGAAGCTGGTGAAAGTCTGTTGTATTGGTTATTAGGGGATAGAACAGAGAAGCTGGTGAAAGTCTGTTGTATTGGTTATTAGGGGATAGAACAGAGAAGCTGGTGAAAGTCTGTTGTATTGGTTATTAGGGGATAGAGCAGAGAAGCTGGTGAAAGCCTGTTGTATTGGTTATTAGGGGATAGAACAGAGAAGCTGGTGAAAGCCTGTTGTATTGGTTATTAGGGGTTAGAACAGAGAAGCTGGTGAAAGCCTGTTGTATTGGTTATTAGGGGTTAGAACAGAGAAGCTGGTGAAAGTCTGTTGTATTGGTTATTAGGGGATAGAGTAGAGAAGCTGGTGAAAGCCTGTTGTATTGGTTATTAGGGGTTAGAACAGAGAAGCTGGTGAAAGCCTGTTGTATTGGTTATTAGGGGTTAGAACAGAGAAGCTGGTGAAAGTCTGTTGTATTGGTTATTAGGGGTTAGAACAGAGAAGCTGGTGAAAGTCTGTTGTATTGGTTATTAGGGGTTAGAACAGAGAAGCTGGTGAAAGCCTGTTGTATTGGTTATTAGGGGTTAGAACAGAGAAGCTGGTGAAAGTCTGTTGTATTGGTTATTAGGGGATAGAACAGAGAAGCTGGTGAAAGTCTGTTGTATTGGTTATTAGGGGTTAGAACAGAGAAGCTGGTGAAAGTCTGTTGTATTGGTTATTAGGGGTTAGAACAGAGAAGCTGGTGAAAGTCTGTTGTATTGGTTATTAGGGGTTAGAGCAGAGAAGCTGGTGAAAGCCTGTTGTATTGGTTATTAGGGGTTAGAACAGAGAAGCTGGTGAAAGCCTGGTGTATTGGTTATTAGGGGATAGAACAGAGAAGCTGGTGAAAGTCTGTTGTATTGGTTATTAGGGGTTAGAACAGAGAAGCTGGTGAAAGCCTGGTGTATTGGTTATTAGGGGATAGAACAGAGAAGCTGGTGAAAGTCTGTTGTATTGGTTATTAGGGGTTAGAGCAGAGAAGCTGGTGAAAGTCTGTTGTATTGGTTATTAGGGGATAGAACAGAGAAGCTGGTGAAAGCCTGTTGTATTGGTTATTAGGGGTTAGAGCAGAGAAGCTGGTGAAAGCCTGTTGTATTGGTTATTAGGGGATAGAGCAGAGAAGCTGGTGAAAGCCTGTTGTATTGGTTATTAGGGGATAGAACAGAGAAGCTGGTGAAAGTCTGTTGTATTGGTTATTAGGGGATAGAGCAGAGAAGCTAGTGAAAGTCTGTTGTATTGGTTATTATGGGTTAGAACAGAGAAGCTGGTGAAAGCCTGGTGTATTGGTTATTAGGGGATAGAACAGAGAAGCTGGTGAAAGTATGTTGTATTGGTTATTAGGGGTTAGAGCAGAGAAGCTGGTGAAAGTCTGTTGTATTGGTTATTAGGGGATAGAACAGAGAAGCTGGTGAAAGCCTGTTGTATTGGTTATTAGGGGATAGAACAGAGAAGCTGGTGAAAGCCTGGTGTATTGGTTATTAGGGGATAGAGCAGAGAAGCTGGTGAAAGCCTGTTGTATTGGTTATTAGGGGATAGAGCAGAGAAGCTGGTGAAAGCCTGTTGTATTGGTTATTAGGGGATAGAACAGAGAAGCTGGTGAAAGCCTGTTGTATTGGTTATTAGGGGATAGAGCAGAGAAGCTGGTGAAAGCCTGTTGTATTGGTTATTAGGGGTTAGAACAGAGAAGCTGGTGAAAGCCTGTTGTATTGGTTATTAGGGGTTAGAACAGAGAAGCTGGTGAAAGTCTGTTGTATTGGTTATTAGGGGATAGAACAGAGAAGCTGGTGAAAGTCTGTTGTATTGGTTATTAGGGGTTAGAACAGAGAAGCTGGTGAAAGTCTGTTGTATTGGTTATTAGGGGTTAGAACAGAGAAGCTGGTGAAAGCCTGTTGTATTGGTTATTAGGGGTTAGAGCAGAGAAGCTGGTGAAAGCCTGTTGTATTGGTTATTAGGGGATAGAGCAGAGAAGCTGGTGAAAGCCTGTTGTATTGGTTATTAGGGGATAGAACAGAGAAGCTGGTGAAAGCCTGTTGTATTGGTTATTAGGGGTTAGAGCAGAGAAGCTGGTGAAAACCTGTTGTATTGGTTATTAGGGGATAGAGCAGAGAAGCTGGTGAAAGCCTGTTGTATTGGTTATTAGGGGATAGAACAGAGAAGCTGGTGAAAGTCTGTTGTATTGGTTATTAGGGGATAGAGCAGAGAAGCTGGTGAAAGTCTGTTGTATTGGTTATTAGGGGTTAGAACAGAGAAGCTGGTGAAAGCCTGGTGTATTGGTTATTAGGGGATAGAACAGAGAAGCTGGTGAAAGTCTGTTGTATTGGTTATTAGGGGTTAGAGCAGAGAAGCTGGTGAAAGTCTGTTGTATTGGTTATTAGGGGATAGAACAGAGAAGCTGGTGAAAGCCTGTTGTATTGGTTATTATGGGATAGAACAGAGAAGCTGGTGAAAGCCTGGTGTATTGGCTATTAGGGGATAGAGCAGAGAAGCTGGTGAAAGCCTGTTGTATTGGTTATTAGGGGATAGAGCAGAGAAGCTGGTGAAAGTCTGTTGTATTGGTTATTAGGGGATAGAACAGAGAAGCTGGTGACAGCCTGTTGTATTGGTTATTAGGGGATAGAACAGAGAAGCTGGTGAAAGCCTGTTGTATTGGTTATTAGGGGATAGAACAGAGAAGCTGGTGAAAGCCTGTTGTATTGGTTATTAGGGGATAGAACAGAGAAGCTGGTGAAAGCCTGTTGTATTGGTTATTAGGGGTTAGAACAGAGAAGCTGGTGAAAGCCTGTTGTATTGGTTATTAGGGGATAGAACAGAGAAGCTGGTGAAAGCCTGTTGTATTGGTTATTAGGGGTTAGAACAGAGAAGCTGGTGAAAGCCTGTTGTATTGGTTATTAGGGGATAGAGCAGAGAAGCTGGTGAAAGCCTGTTGTATTGGTTATTAGGGGATAGAACAGAGAAGCTGGTGAAAGCCTGTTGTATTGGTTATTAGGGGTTAGAACAGAGAAGCTGGTGAAAGCCTGGTGTATTGGTTATTAGGGGTTAGAACAGAGAAGCTGGTGAAAGCCTGTTGTATTGGTTATTAGGGGATAGAGCAGAGAAGCTGGTGAAAGCCTGTTGTATTGGTTATTAGGGGATAGAACAGAGAAGCTGGTGAAAGCCTGTTGTATTGGTTATTAGGGGATAGAACAGAGAAGCTGGTGAAAGCCTGTTGTATTGGTTATTAGGGGATAGAACAGAGAAGCTGGTGAAAGCCTGTTGTATTGGTTATTAGGGGATAGAACAGAGAAGCTGGTGAAAGCCTGGTGTATTGGTTATTAGGGGATAGAGCAGAGAAGCTGGTGAAAGTCTGTTGTATTGGTTATTAGGGGTTAGAACAGAGAAGCTGGTGAAAGTCTGTTGTATTGGTTATTAGGGGTTAGAACAGAGAAGCTGGTGAAAGCCTGTTGTATTGGTTATTAGGGGATAGAACAGAGAAGCTGGTGAAAGCCTGTTGTATTGGTTATTAGGGGATAGAACAGAGAAGCTGGTGAAAGCCTGTTGTATTGGTTATTAGGGGATAGAACAGAGAAGCTGGTGAAAGCCTGTTGTACTGGTTATCGGGGGTTATATTTCTTCTGATTCTTTATTGCTATATTATTATTATACCAGTTAACATTCAAATAAAAGTGAGATAGCAAGGCCGAGGAGGGTGCAACTTGAATTTCGACCTGGCCCGGGTATCCTGGAAGGCTATTGACCTCATCCCGTCAGTAGAGGATGCCTGGTTGTACTTCAAAAGTGCCTTCCTCACCATCTTAAATAAGCATGCCCCTTTCAAAAAATGCAGACCTAAGAACAGATATAGTCCTTGGCCAGGTCGCAGTTGTAAATGAGAACTTGTTCTCAACTGGCCTACCTGGTTAAATAAAGGTGTTCTCAACTGGCCTACCTGGTTAAATAAAGGTGTTCTCAACTGGCCTACCTGGTTAAATAAAGGTGTTCTCAACTGGCCTACCTGGTTAAATAAAGGTGTTCTCAACTGGCCTACCTGGTTAAATAAAGGTGTTCTCAACTGGCCTACCTGGTTAAATAAAGGTGTTCTCAACTGGCCTACCTGGTTAAATAAAGGTGTTCTCAACTGGCCTACCTGGTTAAATAAAGGTGTTCTCAACTAGCCTACCTGGTTAAATAAAGGTGTTCTCAACTAGCCTACCTGGTTAAATAAAGGTGTTCTCAACTGGCCTACCTGGTTAAATAAAGGTGTTCTCAACTGGCCTACCTGGTTAAATAAAGGTGTTCTCAACTAGCCTACCTGGTTAAATAAAGGTGTTCTCAACTGGCCTACCTGGTTAAATAAAGGTGTTCTCAACTAGCCTACCTGGTTAAATAAAGGTGTTCTCAACTGGCCTACCTGGTTAAATAAAGGTGTTCTCAACTAGCCTACCTGGTTAAATAAAGGTGTTCTCAACTAGCCTACCTGGTTAAATAAAGGTGTTCTCAACTGGCCTACCTGGTTAAATAAAGGTGTTCTCAACTAGCCTACCTGGTTAAATAAAGGTGTTCTCAACTAGCCTACCTGGTTAAATAAAGGTGTTCTCAACTGGCCTACCTGGTTAAATAAAGGTGTTCTCAACTGGCCTACCTGGTTAAATAAAGGTGTTCTCAACTAGCCTACCTGGTTAAATAAAGGTGTTCTCAACTGGCCTACCTGGTTAAATAAAGGTGTTCTCAACTAGCCTACCTGGTTAAATAAAGGTGTTCTCAACTGGCCTACCTGGTTAAATAAAGGTGTTCTCAACTGGCCTACCTGGTTAAATAAAGGTGTTCTCAACTGGCCTACCTGGTTAAATAAAGGTGTTCTCAACTAGCCTACCTGGTTAAATAAAGGTGTTCTCAACTGGCCTACCTGGTTAAATAAAGGTGTTCTCAACTGGCCTACCTGGTTAAATAAAGGTGTTCTCAACTGGCCTACCTGGTTAAATAAAGGTGTTCTCAACTGGCCTACCTGGTTAAATAAAGGTGTTCTCAACTAGCCTACCTGGTTAAATAAAGGTGTTCTCAACTGGCCTACCTGGTTAAATAAAGGTGTTCTCAACTGGCCTACCTGGTTAAATAAAGGTGTTCTCAACTGGCCTACCTGGTTAAATAAAGGTGTTCTCAACTAGCCTACCTGGTTAAATAAAGGTGTTCTCAACTAGCCTACCTGGTTAAATAAAGGTGTTCTCAACTGGCCTACCTGGTTAAATAAAGGTGTTCTCAACTGGCCTACCTGGTTAAATAAAGGTGTTCTCAACTAGCCTACCTGGTTAAATAAAGGTGTTCTCAACTGGCCTACCTGGTTAAATAAAGGTGTTCTCAACTAGCCTACCTGGTTAAATAAAGGTGTTCTCAACTGGCCTACCTGGTTAAATAAAGGTGTTCTCAACTAGCCTACCTGGTTAAATAAAGGTGTTCTCAACTGGCCTACCTGGTTAAATAAAGGTGTTCTCAACTGGCCTACCTGGTTAAATAAAGGTGTTCTCAACTGGCCTACCTGGTTAAATAAAGGTGTTCTCAACTGGCCTACCTGGTTAAATAAAGGTGTTCTCAACTGGCCTACCTGGTTAAATAAAGGTGTTCTCAACTGGCCTACCTGGTTAAATAAAGGTGTTCTCAACTGGCCTACCTGGTTAAATAAAGGTGTTCTCAACTGGCCTACCTGGTTAAATAAAGGTGTTCTCTACTAGCCTACCTGGTTAAATAAAGGTGTTCTCTACTAGCCTACCTGGTTAAATAAAGGTGTTCTCAACTAGCCTACCTGGTTAAATAAAGGTGTTCTCAACTAGCCTACCTGGTTAAATAAAGGTGTTCTCAACTAGCCTACCTGGTTAAATAAAGGTGTTCTCAACTGGCCTACCTGGTTAAATAAAGGTGTTCTCAACTAGCCTACCTGGTTAAATAAAGGTGTTCTCAACTTGCCTACCTGGTTAAATAAAGGTGTTCTCAACTGGCCTACCTGGTTAAATAAAGGTGTTCTCAACTAGCCTACCTGGTTAAATAAAGGTGTTCTCAACTGGCCTACCTGGTTAAATAAAGGTGTTCTCAACTGGCCTACCTGGTTAAATAAAGGTGTTCTCAACTGGCCTACCTGGTTAAATAAAGGTGTTCTCAACTGGCCTACCTGGTTAAATAAAGGTGTTCTCAACTGGCCTACCTGGTTAAATAAAGGTGTTCTCAACTGGCCTACCTGGTTAAATAAAGGTGTTCTCAACTGGCCTACCTGGTTAAATAAAGGTGTTCTCAACTAGCCTACCTGGTTAAATAAAGGTGTTCTCAACTGGCCTACCTGGTTAAATAAAGGTGTTCTCAACTGGCCTACCTGGTTAAATAAAGGTGTTCTCAACTGGCCTACCTGGTTAAATAAAGGTGTTCTCAACTGGCCTACCTGGTTAAATAAAGGTGATCTGGCCTACCTGGTTAAATAAAGGTGTTCTCAACTAGCCTACCTGGTTAAATAAAGGTGTTCTCAACTGGCCTACCTGGTTAAATAAAGGTGTTCTCAACTGGCCTACCTGGTTAAATAAAGGTGTTCTCAACTGGCCTACCTGGTTAAATAAAGGTGTTCTCAACTGGCCTACCTGGTTAAATAAAGGTGTTCTCAACTGGCCTACCTGGTTAAATAAAGGTGTTCTCAACTGGCCTACCTGGTTAAATAAAGGTGTTCTCAACTGGCCTACCTGGTTAAATAAAGGTGTTCTCAACTGGCCTACCTGGTTAAATAAAGGTGTTCTCAACTAGCCTACCTGGTTAAATAAAGGTGTTCTCAACTGGCCTACCTGGTTAAATAAAGGTGTTCTCAACTGGCCTACCTGGTTAAATAAAGGTGTTCTCAACTGGCCTACCTGGTTAAATAAAGGTGTTCTCAACTGGCCTACCTGGTTAAATAAAGGTGTTCTCAACTGGCCTACCTGGTTAAATAAAGGTGATCTGGCCTACCTGGTTAAATAAAGGTGTTCTCAACTAGCCTACCTGGTTAAATAAAGGTGTTCTCAACTGGCCTACCTGGTTAAATAAAGGTGTTCTCAACTGGCCTACCTGGTTAAATAAAGGTGTTCTCAACTGGCCTACCTGGTTAAATAAAGGTGTTCTCAACTGGCCTACCTGGTTAAATAAAGGTGTTCTCAACTGGCCTACCTGGTTAAATAAAGGTGTTCTCAACTGGCCTACCTGGTTAAATAAAGGTGTTCTCAACTGGCCTACCTGGTTAAATAAAGGTGTTCTCAACTGGCCTACCTGGCTAAATAAAGGTGTTCTCAACTGGCCTACCTGGTTAAATAAAGGTGTTCTCAACTGGCCTACCTGGTTAAATAAAGGTGTTCTCAACTGGCCTACCTGGTTAAATAAAGGTGTTCTCAACTGGCCTACCTGGTTAAATAAAGGTGTTCTCAACTAGCCTACCTGGTTAAATAAAGGTGTTCTCAACTGGCCTACCTGGTTAAATAAAGGTGTTCTCAACTAGCCTACCTGGTTAAATAAAGGTGTTCTCAACTGGCCTACCTGGTTAAATAAAGGTGTTCTCAACTGGCCTACCTGGTTAAATAAAGGTGTTCTCAACTGGCCTACCTGGTTAAATAAAGGTGACATAAAAAATAAAAAATAATAGTAAAGAGCCATAGTCTACATCCTCTCGTGCCAATTGTCAGGAGAAACACTTTCACCTCCGACACCAGATGGAGAGACATAAGGCTGCACACACATATAATTATGTATAGCTTACCACATTGTTAATACTGTTATGTGTTGTGTTTCTTTTTGCTCTTCAAGTCTTGTGCTGTCACTCTCTTAGGAACCGGAAGGAGAAAGTTGAGATGGAAGAAGTCAACAGCTCCAGCGGACACGTTCTCATCAGTGTTCTATGAGAAATGGAAATGAGAGTGTGCTTGGTGTGATCATAGAACAGAGGCCATACGTCTCTGAGTTGGTAAACCTCACAGTGAATGAGAATTATGTTTATTATCATTGTTTGTCCATTGATAAGTCATTTCCAAGTGTATGTAAGGTTGAACAATATGGAAGGTTGAACAGTATGGAAGGTTGAACAGTACGGAAGGTTGAACAGTATGGAAGGTTGAACAGTATGGAAGGTTGAACAGTACGGAAGGTTGAACATTATGGAAGGTTGAACAGTACGGAAGGTTGAACAGTATGGAAGGTTGAACAGTATGGAAGGTTGAACAGTATGGAAGGTTGAACAGTATGGAAGGTTGAACAGTATGGAAGGTTGAACAGTATGTAAGGTTGAACAGTACGGAAGGTTGAACAGTATGGAAGGTTGAACAGTATGGAAGGTTGAACATAGGTTGTTAGTTCTATTAGTTAGGTTGCTATAGAAGCAGACTGGTTGTTAGTTCTATTAGTTAGGTTGCTATAGAAGCAGACTGGTTGTTAGTTCTATCAGTTAGGTTGCTCGAGAAGCAGACTGGTTGTCAGTTCTATCAGCTAGGTTGTTAGAGAAGCAGACTGGTTGTTTGTTCTATCAGTTAGGTTGTTAGAGAAGCAGACTGGTTGTTAGTTCTATCAGTTAGGTTGTTATAGAAGCAGACTGGTTGTTAGTTCTATCAGTTAGGTTGTTATAGAAGCAGGCTGGTTGTTAGTTCTATCAGCTACGTTATTAGGGAAGCAGACTGGTTGTTTGTTCTATCAGTTAGGTTGCTCGAGAAGCAGACTGGTTGTTAGTTCTATCAGTTAGGTTGTTAGAGAAGCAGACTGGTTGTTAGTTCTATCAGTTAGGTTGTTAGAGAAGCAGACTGGTTGTTAGTTCTATCAGTTAGTTAGTTATATTGGTTTGATTGCTATGCAGGCTGGTAACGTTCTTATCCCTTGCTTGCTAGCTAGAAAACTACGGCTTACATGGTCAGGTCAGATAGAATCACATCAAAGTAGCTGCATTTGTTGAATCTGTTTTCTAGTGAAATTTATTTGGATACATCCATGCTACTGTTAATACATAATGCCTGATGAGGGGTGGCACATTTAATATAAATATTACTACCTACATTTCATATAAATATTACTACCTACATTTCATATATTATTTTTAGTGGTGGAAGAGGAGGTAGAATCGAGTGGATTTGGGGCATTGATGAGCTGATCTGGCCCTAAAATGGCAGGCTTGGCTCAGTTCAGGCTGCCAGATCTGGGCTGAATGACTCCGGCCTACTCTGTACAGTCATTCATTTGGGACTCAGACCGGACCCAGCTACCAGACCAGGGCCTAGTCTGTACAGTATATCATTTGGGACTCAGACCGGACCCAGCTACCAGACCAGAGCAGTTTTAGATCTGTAGTAACAGGAAATCAGCCCATATGTTTGTGCTACCTGGGTACATAACTAAAAAAACATGTCTGATATGTATTGAGGTGCACAATCGTTCTAACACTCTCAGGCAGCAAGTGCAGAGACCTTAAAACCGGTGTGATGTGTTCTCTCCGTCTGGTCTTGGTCAGTACCCTGCAGCATTCTGTATGTTTTGAAGTTGACCAGACAATATGATGTCACAGCTATAAAGATGAGTCCTCTATCTCTATAGTCATTACCTTAATCTATAATGTCACAGCTATAAAGATGAATCCTCGACCTCTATAGTCATTACCCTAATCTATAATGGTACTGATATAAAGACCTATCTCTATAGTCATTACTCTAATCTATAATGGTACTGATATAAAGACCTATCTCTATAGTCATTACCTTAATCTATAATGGTACTGATATAAAGACCTATCTCTATAGGCATTACCCTAATCTATAATGGTACTGATATAAAGACCTCTATATAGTCATTACCCTAATCTATAATGGTACTGATATAAAGACCTATCTCTATAGTCATTACCCTAATCTATAATGGTACTGATATAAAGACATATCTCTATAGTCATTACCTTAATCTATAATGGTACTGATATAAAGACCTATCTCTATAGTCATTACCCTAATCTATAATGGTACTGATATAAAGACCTATCTCTATAGTCATTACCCTAATTTATAATGGTACTGATATAAAGACCTATCTCTATAGTCATTACCCTAATCTATAATGGTACTGATATAAAGATGAATCCTCTATCTCTATAGTCATTACCCTAATCTATAATGGTACTGATATAAAGACCTATCTCTATAGTCATTACCTTAATCTATAATGGTACTGATATAAAGACCTATCTCTATTGTCATTACCCTAATCTATAATGGTACTGATATAAAGACCTATCTCTATTGTCATTACCCTAATCTATAATGGTACTGATATAAAGACCTCTATCTCTATAGTCATTACCCTAATCTATAATGGTACTGATATAAAGACATCTATATAGTCATTACCCTAATCTATAATGGTACTGATATAAAGACCTCTATATAGTCATTACCCTAATCTATAATGGTACTGATATAAAGACCTATCTCTATAGTCATTACCCTAATCTATAATGGTACTGATATAAAGACCTATCTCTATAGTCATTACCTTAATCTATAATGGTACTGATATAAAGACCTATCTCTATAGTCATTACCCTAATCTATAATGGTACTGATATAAAGACCTATCTCTATAGTCATTACCCTAATCTATAATGGTACTGATATAAAGACCTATCTCTATTGGCATTACCCTAATCTATAATGGTACTGATATAAAGACCTACCTCTATAGTCATTACCCTAATCTATAATGGTACTGATATAAAGACCTATCTCTATTGTCATTACCCTAATCTATAATGGTACTGATATAAAGACCTCTATCTCTATAGTCATTACCCTAATCTATAATGGTACTGATATAAAGACCTATCTCTATAGTCATTACCCTAATCTATAATGGTACTGATATAAAGACCTATCTCTATAGGCATTACCCTAATCTATAATGGTAATGATATAAAGACCTATCTCTATAGTCATTACCCTAATCTATAATGGTACTGATATAAAGACCTATCTCTATAGTCATTACCCTAATCTATAATGGTACTGATATAAAGACCTATCTCTATAGTCATTACCCTAATCTATAATGGTACTGATATAAAGACCTATCTCTATAGTCATTACCCTAATCTATAATGGTACTGATATAAAGACCTATCTCTATAGTCATTACCCTAATCTATAATGGTACTGATATAAAGACCTATCTCTATAGGCATTACCCTAATCTATAATGGTACTGATATAAAGATGAATCCTCTACCTCTATAGTCATTACCCTAATCTATAATGGTACTGATATAAAGACCTTAGCTTCAGCCATATTTATGACTAAAGACAAGACGTTTTACGATCTGAATTCTTTGTATCTCTTCAATTCAGACCAGAATCTGTCTTCACTAACCCTTTTCCTAACCTTAAAATAATTAAACTAATTCTCCTAACCTGCTATGAAACAGTCACTGCCATATCGAAGTATTGTGTAAATACGGACACCACCACACCCCAAACTGCCCTGTCTGTCACAGACACCACCCTACAGCACCACCACCCTACAGCACCACCACCCTACAGCACCACCACACCCCAAACTGTCCTGTCTTCCACGGACACCAACCTACAGCAGCACCACCCTGCTACACCACTACACCCAAACTGTCCTGTCTGTCACGGACACCACCCTACAGCACCACCACCCTACAGCACCACCACCCTACAGCACCACCACCCTGATAAACCACCACACCCAAACTGTCCTGTCTGTCACGGACACCACCCTACAGCACCACCACCCTACAGCACCACCACCCTACAGCACCACCACCCTACAGCACCACCACACCCCAAACTGTCCTGTCTTCCACAGACACCACCCTACAGCACCACCACCCTATACCACCACCCTACAGCACCACCACCCTACAGCACCACCACTCTACAGCACCACCACCCTACTGCACCACCACCCTATAGCACCACCACCCTACAGAACCACCACCCTATAGCACCACCCTACAGCACCACCACCCTATAGCACCACCCTACAGCACCACCACTCTACAACACCACCACCCTATAGCACCACCACCCTACAGCACCACCACCACCCTACAGCACCACCACCACCCTACAGCACCACCACCACCCTACAACACCACCACCCTATAGCACCACCACCCTACAGCACCACCACCACCCTACAGCACCACCACCACCCTACAGCACCACCACCACCCTACAACACCACCACCCTATAGCACCACCACCCTACAGCACCACCACCACCCTACAGCACCACCACCCTACAGCAACACCACCCTACAGCACCACCACACCCCAAACTGTCCTGTCTTCCACGGACACCACCCTACAGCACCACCAACCTATAGCACCACCACACCACAAACTGTCCTGTCTGTCACGGACACCACCCTACAGCACCACCAACCTATAGCACCACCACACCCCAAACTGTCCTGTCTTCCACGGACACCACCCTACAGCACCACCACCCTATAGCACCACCCTACAGCACCACCACCCTACAGCACCACCACCACCCTATAGCACCACCACCCTACAGCACCACCACCACCCTACAGCACCACCACCACCCTACAACACCACCACCCTATAGCACCACCATCCTACACCACCACCACCCTACAGCACCACCAACCTATAGCACCACCACACCCCAAACTGTCCTGTCTTCCACGGACACCACCCTATAGCACCACCACCTACAGCACCACCACACCACAAACTGTCCTGTCTTCCACGGACACCACCCTACAGCACCACCACCCTATAGCACCACCCTACAGCACCACCACCCTATAGCACCACCCTACAGCACCACCACCCTACACCACCACCACCCTACAGCACCACCACCCTACACCACCACCACCCTACAGCACCACCAACCTATAGCACCATCACACCACAAACTGTCCTGTCTTCCACGGACACCACCCTATAGCACCACCACCCTACAGCACCACCACGCCACAAACTGTCCTGTCTTCCACGGACACCACCCTATAGCACCACCACCCTACAGCACCACCACCCTACAGCACCACCATCCTACAGCACCACCACCCTATAGCACCACCCTACAGCACCACCACCCTACACCACCACCACCCTACAGCACCACCAACCTATAGCACCATCACACCCCAAACTGTCCTGTCTTCCACGGACACCACCCTATAGCACCACCACACCCTATAGCACCACCACACCCCAAACTGTCCAGTCTGATGGAGATGGAGATTACCCTAACTGCAGTGTCTGCCGCGGACACCACCCTAAAGCACCACCACACCCAAACTGTCCTGTCTGATCAGACAACAACACAGCGACGACAAGACATCATTTCCTGCACTCGGTTTTGATCCTGCACTTGAATTCTCCCCGTTTATTTCTTGTTAATATTATGTTCAGATAATAAAATATCCTTCAGGCTAAATAATGAAGGAATAATGTTGTGTCCTACCTGTCGTTATCAATGATACACTGATGAACAGAATCCCCAAACACCAGACCGCCGAGGTCGGAAAGGTCTTCATTTCACTAACAAAACAAGTCTGACTCCAAGGTAAAGCTGTTTGTAACTGGTCAATACAATTATTAGGAGTTTAGAAACATAAACCAAAACAGTTGAAAGGCTAATTTGTCAACAAACAGAATGTAACACTGCGTCTGTTCCAGAAATAACGGAGGAAAAGGGAGGTGGAGTTTCACACTTTACTTTCACTTTCACTTACAGTACTTCTAGTTGATTATCATCTCGGGATATCTAGCTCCATCTAGTGTTCTGATATGGACATTAACTTCATGTCGTCTCGCGATATCTAGATCCATCCAGTGTTCTGATATGGACGTTAACATCATGTCGTCTCGCGATATCTAGATCCATCCAGTGTTCTGATATGGACATTAACTTCATGTCAAATGTCCTAAAACACATACGAGCACTAATGTGAATAGTGAAATAAATGTGACAACAACTAGGCTGTAGTAAATATTTAAACTAGTAACAATTTACGATGTGAAATGACCCAAGAACATTGATCATATAAAATGAATGTTATATTCACTGTCAGTTGTTGACTAGCTAGACAGGTGTGAGCAGTATGGCAGAAATTACAATAATTTAATCAGAGAGGAAGGCAGAGTTATCAACATGTTGCTGCATGATACCTAACTAATGATTCAGGAATACTCCCTGGGGGCTGTATATATTATAGATATACTCCCTGGGGGCTGTAGATATTATATATATTCTCCCTGGGGGCTGTAGATATTATAGATATACTCCCTGGGGGCTGTAGATATTATATATATTCTCCCTGGGGGCTGTAGATATTATAGATATTCTCCCTGGGGGCTGTATATATTATAGATATACTCCCTGGGGGCTGTAGATATTATATATATTCTCCCTGGGGGCTGTAGATATTATAGATATACTCCCTGGGGGCTGTAGATATTATATATATTCTCCCTGGGGGCTGTAGATATTATATATATTCTCCTGGGGGCTGTAGATATTATATATATTCTCCCTGGGGGCTGTAGATATTATAGATATACTCCCTGGGGGCTGTAGATATACTCCCTGGGGGCTGTAGATATTATAGATATTCTCCCTGGGGGCTGTAGATATTATATATATACTCCCTGGGGGCTGTAGATATTATATATATTCTCCCTGGGGCTGTAGATATTATAGATATACTCCCTGGGGGCTGTAGATATACTCCCTGGGGGCTGTAGATATTATATATATACTCCCTGGGGGCTGTAGATATTATAGATATTCTCCCTGGGGGCTGTAGATATTATAGATATACTCCCTGGGGGCTGTAGATATTATATATATTCTCCCTGGGGGCTGTAGATATTATATATATACTCCCTGGGGGCTGTAGATATACTCCCTGGGGCTGTAGATATTATATATATATACTCCCTGGGGGCTGTAGATATTATATATATACTCCCTGGGGGCTGTAGATATTATATATATACTCCCTGGGGGCTGTAGATATTATAGATATACTCCCTGGGGGCTGTAGATATTATATATATACTCCCTGGGGGCTGTAGATATTATATATATACTCCCTGGGGGCTGTAGATATTATATATATTCTCCCTGGGGGCTGTATATATTATATATATACTCCCTGGGGGCTGTAGATATTATAGATATTCTCCCTGGGGGCTGTATATATTATATATATACTCCCTGGGGGCTGTAGATATTATATATATACTCCCTGGGGGCTGTAGATATTATATATATACTCCCTGGGGGCTGTAGATATTATATATATACTCCCTGGGGCTGTAGATATTATATATATACTCCCTGGGGGCTGTAGATATTATATATATACTCCCTGGGGGCTGTAAATATTATATATATACTCCCTGGGGGCTGTAGATATTATATATATACTCCCTGGGGGCTGTAGATATTATATATATACTCCCTGGGGGCTGTAGATATTATAGATATACTCCCTGGGGGCTGTAGATATTATATATATACTCCCTGGGGGCTGTAGATATTATATATATACTCCCTGGGGGCTGTAGATATTATATATATACTCCCTGGGGGCTGTAGATATTATATATATACTCCCTGGGGGCTGTAGATATTATAGATATTCTCCCTGGGGGCTGTAGATATTATATATATACTCCCTGGGGGCTGTAGATATTATATATATACTCCCTGGGGGCTGTAGATATTATAGATATACTCCCTGGGGGCTGTAGATATTATATATATACTCCCTGGGGGCTGTATATATTATATATATACTCCCTGGGGGCTGTAGATATTATAGATATACTCCCTGGGGGCTGTAGATATTATAGATATACTCCGTGGGGGCTGTAGATATTATATATATACTCCCTGGGGGCTGTAGATATTATATATATACTCCCTGGGGGCTGTAGATATTATATATATACTCCCTGGGGGCTGTAGATATTATAGATATTCTCCCTGGGGGCTGTATATATTATATATATACTCCCTGGGGGCTGTAGATATTATAGATATTCTCCCTGGGGGCTGTAGATATTATAGATATTCTCCCTGGGGGCTGTAGATATTATATATATACTCCCTGGGGGCTGTAGATATTATATATATACTCCCTGGGGGCTGTACATATTATATATATACTCCCTGGGGGCTGTAGATATTATATATATACTCCCTGGGGCTGTACATATTATATATATACTCCCTGGGGGCTGTAGATATTATAGATATTCTCCCTGGGGGCTGTAGATATTATAGATATTCTCCCTTGGGGCTGTATATATTATAGATATACTCCCTGGGGGCTGTAGATATTATAGATATACTCCCTGGGGGCTGTAGATATTATATATATACTCCCTGGGGGCTGTAGATATTATATATATACTCCCTGGGGGCTGTAGATATTATAGATATACTCCCTGGGGGCTGTAGATATTATATATATACTCCCTGGGGGCTGTAGATATTATAGATATACTCCCTGGGGGCTGTAGATATTATAGATATACTCCCTGGGGGCTGTAGATATTATATATATACTCCCTGGGGGCTGTAGATATTATATATATACTCCCTGGGGGCTGTAGATATTATATATATACTCCCTGGGGGCTGTAGATATTATATATATACTCCCTGGGGGCTGTATATATTATATATATACTCCCTGGGGGCTGTAGATATTATATATATACTCCCTGGTGGCTGTAGATATTATATATATACTCCCTGGGGGCTGTATATATTATATATATACTCCCTGGGGGCTGTAGATATTATATATATACTCCCTGGGGGCTGTATATATTATATATATACTCCCTGGGGGCTGTACATATTATAGATATACTCCCTGGGGGCTGTAGATATTATATATATACTCCCTGGGGCTGTAGATATTATATATATACTCCCTGGGGGCTGTAGATATTATATATATACTCCCTGGGGGTTGTAGATATTATAGATATACTCCCTGGGGGCTGTAGATATTATATATATACTCCCTGGGGGCTGTAGATATTATATATATACTCCCTGGGGGCTGTAGATATTATATATATTCTCCCTGGGGGCTGTAGATATTATATATATACTCCCTGGGGGCTGTAGATATTATAGATATACTCCCTGGGGGCTGTAGATATTATATATATACTCCCTGGGGGCTGTAGATATTGTAGATATTCTCCCTGGGGGCTGTAGATTTTATATATATACTCCCTGGGGGCTGTAGATATTATATATATACTCCCTGGGGGCTGTAGATATTATAGATATACTCCCTGGGGCTGTAGATATTATAGATATACTCCCTGGGGGCTGTAGATATAATAGATATTCTCCCTGGGGGCTGTGGATATTATATATATACTCCCTGGGGGCTGTAGATATTATAGATATACTCCCTGGGGCTGTAGATATTATATATATTCTCCCTGGGGGCTGTAGATATTATAGATATACTCCCTGGGGGCTGTAGATATTATATATATACTCCCTGGGGGCTGTAGATATTATAGATATACTCCCTGGGGGCTGTAGATATTATATATATACTCCCTGGGGGCTGTAGATATTATATATATACTCCCTGGGGGCTGTATATATTATAGATATTCTCCCTGGGGGCTGTAGATATTATATATATACTCCCTGGGGGCTGTAGATATTATAGATATTCTCCCTGGGGGCTGTATATATTATAGATATTCTCCCTGGGGGCTGTATATATTATATATATACTCCCTGGGGGCTGTAGATATTATATATATACTCCCTGGGGGCTGTAGATATTATAGATATACTCCCTGGGGGCTGTAGATATTACATATATACTCCCTGGGGGCTGTAGATATTATATATATACTCCCTGGGGGCTGTAGATATTATAGATATACTCCCTGGGGGCTGTAGATATTATAGATATTCTCCCTGGGGGCTGTGGATATTATATATATACTCCCTGGGGGCTGTAGATATTATATATATACTCCCTGGGGGCTGTAGATATTATATATATACTCCCTGGGGGCTGTAGATATTATAGATATTCTCCCTGGGGGCTGTAGATATTATATATATACTCCCTGGGGGCTGTAGATATTATATATATACTCCCTGGGGGCTGTAGATATTATATATATACTCCCTGGGGGCTGTAGATATTATATATATACTCCCTGGGGGCTGTAGATATTATATATATACTCCCTGGGGGCTGTAGATATACTCCCTGGGGGCTGTAGATATTATATATATTCTCCCTGGGGGCTGTAGATATTATATATATTCTCCCTGGGGGCTGTAGATATTATAGATATTCTCCCTGGGGGCTGTAGATATTATATATATTCTCCCTGGGGGCTGTAGATATTATAGATATTCTCCCTGGGGGCTGTAGATATTATAGATATTCTCCCTGGGGGCTGTAGATATTATATATATACTCCCTGGGGGCTGTAGATATTATAGATATACTCCCTGGGGGCTGTAGATATTATATATATACTCCCTGGGGGCTGTGGATACTGTAGATATACTCCCTGGGGGCTGTAGATATTATATATATACTCCCTGGGGGCTGTAGATATACTCCCTGGGGGCTGTAGGGGAACCTGGAATGGAGCATTTAGCAGATACTCAAGGCCCTGGGGGCTGTAGGGGAAACCTGGAATGGAGCATTTAGAAGATACTCAAGGCCCTGGGGGCTGTAGGGGAAACCTGGAATGGAGCATTTAGAAGATACTCAAGGCTCTGGGGGCTGTAGGGGAAACCTGGAATGGAGCATTTAGAAGATACTCAAGGCCCTGGGGGCTGTAGGGGGAACCTGGAATGGAGTATGTAGAAGATACTCAAGGGAAGTGAATGAAATTAAAAATGAAGTGGTTGTGATGTCATTCAGAACAGATTAAAAAACAGGCTACATGATTGAGGAAAATCATTTATTTATTTATATATGCTACAAAGACAAAAGCAATATCTTTCCTCGATGATTAATTGAAAAATAATGGTTTTGCACAAAACAACCACAATAAAACAAAAGGCCTACTTTAGTTTCATGTTTAAATAAAATAAAATTATGCTGCACTATTCTAGAGACCAAAATAGGAAAATAAAGTAAATAATTGTAATAATTGAATTCTCCTCTCCTGTATGTTTTCCAACTCTGTAACATGTAACGGTATAACATTATACTGAACCTGTAACAATAATGCCTGAACCACAGTTGATCTGTATAGACATGATAAGTTAAGGCATTTACAATGTATCAACCATAATGCTATACAGTATATGACCAGTATATGACTGATGTTAAAGGACAGCTGCTGGATGAATAATACAACACACATTATATTAAAACACATTCCAATCAGAATAATACATGTATCAGTTAATAGATCACATTTGATCAAATGCCACTATTGTTCCAGCAGGTGGAGCTACAATGTAACAACATACAGCATTGTGACTCACAGTTCTATATTAGAATTCCATGAGTTCCATTCTGATGGTTGTTATGGTGATCAGGTGATCTCAGCCTCTCTTTTCTTCAACACAATCACCTGTTCAACACAGAAGTAGTTCATCAGTGTGGCCATGTATTTACTTATCCAATACAGAACCACTAAGAAATGTAAATCATATCAGATGATTTACGAGTCAATACTGTGCTACTTAGAATCCTATCAAATTACTTCCAATGGGGCTCCTGCTTATGTCCAGTTCTCCCTTATCAATACCAGGGTTATTTACTAATTATCAATAACAGGGCAATTTACTAATTATCAATACCAGGGCTATTTACTATGTACCAAATACCAGGGCTATTTCCCCCTTATGTCCAGCTCTCCCATATCAATTCCAGTGCTATTTACTCCTTATCAATACCAGGGCTATTTACTCATTTTCAATACCCAGGCTATATACTCTTTATCAATACCAGGGCTATTTACTCCTAAATGCATGAATTCATATCAGTTCCATTACATATTATGGTAGAGAATCCTTCCTATTTTCTACTTCTACTAAGAGGTAACATAATATAGTACACACTGTGTTCAGAATACCATATTGTGGTAGTTGACTCTAAACCATCCTACTTTCTACTTCTACTAAGAGGTAACATAATATAGTACACACTGTGTTCAGAATACCATATTGTGCCCCTGCAGCTGTTGTGTTGTAAGGTAGAAACTCACCTAACTGGTCTTGGTGGGTATTCCTGGGTATCCTGGTTTCACCTAAACAGACAGTTATCAACACTTTACAACATGGTTCAATCAGAGATACAGTTATCAACACTTTACAACATGACTCTCTCAGTATTGTCAGTCCTTTCTGATTTTGAGTCATTGTGAATTACAGCAGGTATTCTGTTGGAATGAGTCGATCCTGAATAAACTCAGGTTCTCACCCGGAGTCCTGCTCCTGCAGCCTTTCACCATCAGTATGATGGTCACCAGCAGGTAGGGAGACCCCACCAGTAGACTACACAGCAGCCTGGGTAGAGACATGGACAACACTGGGACTGCTGGAGATGGAATGGGAGCTGGAACTGCAGTTGGAGATTGAATTATGTTGGGCATGGAAATAAAATAACAAAATGAAAATATACACACACACACACTCACACTCACACACATACAGTTGAAGTCGGAAGTTTACATACACCTTAGCCAAATACATTTAAATTCAGTTTTTCACAATTCCTGCCATTTAATCTTAGTAAAAATTCCCTGTCTTCGGTCAGTTAGTATCACCACTTTATTTTAAGAATATGAAATGTCAGAATAATAGTAGAGAGTGATTTATTTCAGCTTTTAGTTCTTTCATCACATCACCAGTGGGTCAGAAGTTTACATACACTCAATTAGTATTTGGTAGCATTGCCTTTACATTTTTTTTTTTTACTTGGGTCAAACTTTTTTGAAGCTTGCCACAATAATCAATCAATCAATCAATCAAACACATGTATTTATATAGCCCTTCTTACATCAGCTGATGTCACAAAGTGCTGTACAGAAACCCAGCCTAAAACCCCAAACAGCAAGAAATGCAAATGTAAAAGCACGTGATCATCAAGCCACCAAGTGACCCAGCCCCGAAGCTAGCCCTGAGCCAGGCGCATCTCCCGGCTAGCAATACCTCTTTCTCCATCTGGCCCTGCCCCTTCGTCGACAGGGCGCCCCGCCGTACCACCACGACTGGTCCGCAGATGTAATTCCATCAGCTGTGCCTTCAACCGGCCTTTGCCAGACGACGGAGCAGACGCTTCTACCTACCCCGGATTACTAACTTTAAATGCTGTGTCTCCCGCGTGCAACTGTAGCAACGCCTACCCCGCGGCTTCCCTGCTCCATCTATTGCTGTTCACTGGACCCAATGATCACTTGGCTACATAGCTGATGCCTGCTGGACTGTTCATTTGTCACAGTACTCCACTTTGTTTATTATGTTTATCTGTCGGCCTCGAACTCAGGCCCTGTGTGTAGTTAACCGACCCCCTGCCCATTCTTCGCCATTTTACCTGTTGTTGTCTTAGCTGATTAGCTGTTGTTGAGAGCATCAGCTCTCCCAATCAACACCTGTGATTGCTTTATGCCTTGTATACTGTTGTTTAGGATAGTTATCATTGTATTAGTTTACAGTGGAGCCCCTAGTCCCACTCTACATGCATCAGATTCCTCCTTTGTACCACCTCCCACACATGCGGTGACCTCACCCAGTATAACCAGCACATCCAGAGATGCAACCTCTCTTATCATCACTCAGGGCCTGGGCTTACCTCAACTGTACCCGCACCCCACCATACCCCTGTCTGCACATTATGCACTGAATCTATTCTACAATGCCCAGAAATCTGCTCCTTTTATTCTTTGTCCCCAACGCACTCAACGACCAGTCTTGATAGTCTTTAGCCGTACCCTCATCCTACTCCTCCTCTGTTCCTCGGGTAAAGTGGAGGTTAAGCCAGGTCCTGCGTGTCCCCAGGCACTCTCATTTGTTGTCTTCTGTAATTGAAAAAGCCTTGGTTTCATCCATGTCAACATCAGAAGCCTCCTCCCTAAGTTTGCTTTACTCACTGCTTTAGCACACTCCGCCAACCCTGATGTCCTTGCCGTGTCTGAATCCTGGCTTAGGAAGGCCACCAAAAATTCTGAAATTTCCATACCCAACTACAACATTTCAACATAATCGGAAATGTCAATAACCATTTCTCTATGGCTGCCCATGCTTTCCTCCTGGCTACCCCAACTCCAGCCAACAGCTCTGCCCCCCCCCCCCCCCCCACCCCCCGCAGCTACTTGCCAAAGCCTCCCCAGCTTTTCCTTCACCCAAATCCAGATAGCAGATGTTCTGAAAGAGCTGCAAATCCTGTACCTGTACAAATCAGCTGGGCTAGACAGTCTGGACCCTCTCTTTCTAAAACTATCCACCGCAATTGTTGCAGCCCCTATTACCAGCCTGTTCAACCTCTCTTTCATATCGCCCAAGTTCCCTAAATATTGAAAAGCTGCCGTGGTCCTCCCCCTTTTCAAAGGGGGTGACTGTGGGAGCTAATGTAATATAAATAGGTCCAGTTGCTATGCTGAAGTAGCAAGGACATAAGTACATTGGCCAGAGGAAGAGAAGGTGACACCCAGTACATTTGCAATTTCTGAATAGGGTAACATGTCAAAGATTACATTAAGATAACCGAACATGAGAACATTAGCCAATGCCAAAAGTACATTTATGAAAGCTCGTCATATAATCTATGACATAAATGGGTCCCGCCTCCATATGACATAAAGGGGTCCCGCCACCATTATAATCTATGACATAAATGGGTCCCGCCTCCATTATAATCTATGACATAAAGGGGTCCCGCCACCATTATAATCTATGACATAAAGGGGTGCCGCCACCATTATAATCTATGACATAAAAGGGTCCCGCCACCATTATAATCTATGACATAAAGAGGTCCCGCCACCATTATAAATCTATGACATAAAGGGGTCCCGCCTCCATTATAATCTATGACATAAAGAGGTCCCGCCACCATTATAATCTATGACATAAAGGGGTCCCACCACCATTATAATCTATGACATAAAGGGGTCCCGCCACCATTATAATCTATGACATAAAGAGGTCCCGCCACCATTATAATCTATGACATAAAGGGGTCCCGCCACCATTATAATCTATGACATAAAGGGGTCCCGCCACCATTATAATCTATGACATAAAGGGGTCCCGCCACCATTATAATCTATGACATAAAGGGGTCCCGCCACCATTATAATCTATGACATAAATGGGTCCCGACTCCATTATAATCTATGACATAAAGAGGTCCCGCCACCATTATAATCTATGACATAAATGGGTCCCGCCTCCATTATAATCTATGACATAAAGAGGTCCCGCCACCATTATAATCTATGACATAAAGGGGTCCCGCCACCATTATAATCTATGACATAAAGGGGTCCCACCACCATTATAATCTATGACATAAAGAGATCCCGCCACCATTATAATCTATGACATAAAGGGGTCCCGCCACCATTATAATCTATGACATAAAGGGGTCCCGCCACCATTATAATCTATGACATAAAGGGGTCCCGCCACCATTATAATCTATAACATAAAGGGGTCCCACCACCATTATAATCTATGACATAAATGGGTCCCGCCTCCATTATAATCTATGACATAAAGAGGTCCCGCCACCATTATAATCTATGACATAAAGGGGTCCCGCCACCATTATAATCTATGACATAAAGGGGTCCCGCCACCATTATAATCTATGACATAACGGGGTCCCGCCACCATTATAATCTATGACATAAAGGGGTCCGCCACCATTATAATCTATGACATAAAGGGGTCCCGCCACCATTATAATCTATGACATGAAGGGGTCCCGCCACCATTATAATCTATGACATAAAGGGGTCCCGCCTCCATTATAATCTATGACATAAATGGGTCCCACCACCATTATAATCTATGACATAAATGGGTCCCGCCTCCATTATAATCTATGACATAAAGAGGTCCCGCCTCCATTATAATCTATGACATAAAGGGGTCCCGCCACCATTATAATCTGACATAAAGGGGTCCCGCCACCATTATAATCTGACATAAAGGGGTCCCGCCACCATTAACAAACCGAGCTATTTCGCCTACAAAAATTATATTTTGGGAAAAAATGAACTTTGGCTATCTACCTGGGAGTCTCGTGAGTGAAAACATCCGAAGTTCATCAAAGGTAAACGATTTAATTTGATTGCTTTTCTGATTTCCGTGACAAGGTTGCCTGCTGCTAGCAAGGCATAATGCTATGCTAGGATATCGATAAACTTACACAAATGCTTGTCTAGCGTTGGCTGTAAAGCATATTTTGAAAATCTGAGATGACAGGGTGATTAACAAAAGGCTAATCTGTGTTCCAATATATTTCACTTGTGATGAATAGGAATATTTTTTGGGAAGATTTATGTCCGTTGCGTTATGCTAATTCGTGTCAGGCGATCATTACGCTCCCAGATCCGGGTTTGAGAGTCACAAGAATGAATTAACCTCCAAACAAGCTTCAATGCCATACAACACTCCTTCCGTGGCCTCCAACTGCTCTTAAACGCTAGTAAAATCAAATGCATGCTTTTCAACCGTTCACTGCCGGCACCCGCCTGCCTGACTAGCATCACTACCCTGGACGGTTCTGACCTAGAATATGTGGACAACTACAAATACCTAGTTGTCTGGCTAGACTGTAAACTCTCCTTCCAGACTCATATTAAACATCTCCAATCCAAAATCAAATCTAGAATTGTCTTTCTATTTCGCAACAAAGCCTCCTTCACTCACGTCGCAAAACTATCCTGAGTAAAACTGACTATCCTACCTATCCTACCGAGCTACAAAATAGCTTCCAATACGCTACTCAGCAAACTGGATGCAGTCTATCACAGGGCCATCCGTTTTATTACCAAAGCACCTTATACCACCCACCACTGCGACCTGTATGCTCTAGTCTGCTGGCCCTCGCTACATATTTGTCGGCAGACCCACTGGCTCCAGGCCATCTATAAATCTATGCTAGGTAAAGCTCTGCCTTATCTCACCTCACTGGTCACGATAACAACATCCACCCGTAGCACGCGCTCCAGCAGGTATCTCTCACTGGTTATCCCCGAAGCCAACACCTCCTTTGGCCGCCTTTCCTTCCAGTTCTCTGCTGCCAGTGACTGGAACGAATTGCAAAAATCACTGAAGCTGGAGACCTATATTTCCCTCACTAATTTTAAACATCAGCTGTCTGAGCAGCTAATCGATCGCTGCAGCTGTACATAGTCCATCTGTAAATAGCCCACCCAATCTACCTACCTCATCCCCATATTGTTTTTATTTACTTTTATGCTCTTTTGCACACCAGTATCTCTACTTGCATATCATCATCTACTCATTTATCACTCCAGTGTTAATCTGCTATATTGTAATTACTTCGCTATTATGGCCTATTTATTGCCTTACCTCCTCACGCCATTTACACACTCTGTATATAGACGTTCTTTTTTCTATCGTGTTATTGACTGTACGCTTGTTTATTCCATATGTAACTCTGTGTTGTTGTTTGTGTCACACTGCTTTGCTTTATCTTGGCCAGGTCGCAGTTGTAAATGAGAACTTGTTCTCAACTAGCCTACCTGGTTAAATAAAGGTGAATTAAAATAAAATAAAATAAATCTCTACCGCTCCTGCTGTCTCTAGAGAGATGAAAACAGCAGGTCTGGGACATGTAGCATGTCCGATGAACAGTTCAGGGTTCCTTAGGCACAGGCAGAACAGTTGAAACAGGAGCAGCAGCACAGCCAGGCGGACTAGGGCGCAGCAAGGAGTCATCAGGCCAGGTAGTCCTGAGGCATGGTCCTAGGGCTCAGGTCCTCCGAGAGAGAGAAAGAAAGAAAAAAAGAGAAAGTGAGAAAGAAAGAAAGAAAGAGAGAAAGAGAGAAAAAGAGAGATAATTAGAGTATACTTAAATTCAAACTGGACACCGGATAAGAAAGGAGAAATACTCCAGATAAATTGGGTGAATCTAGGCCACTTCCTCCTGACAGAGCTTGTGTAACAGAAGCAAGTTTGTAGGCCTCCTTGCTCGCACACGCTTTTTCAGTTCTGCCCATAAATGTTCTATAGGATTGAGGTCAGGGCTTTGTGATGGCCACTCCAATACCTAGACTTTGTTGTCCTTAAGTCATTTTGCCACAACTTTGGAAGTATGCTTGGGGTCATTGTCCATTTGGAAGACCCATTTGCGACCAAGCTTTAACTTCCTGACTGATATGTTGAGATGATGCTTCAATATATCCATTTTGTGAAGTGCACCAGGCCCTACTGCAGCAAAGCACCCCTACGACATGAACCTACCACCCCTTGTGCGTCCCTTGTGATGTTGTTCTTCGGCTTGCAAGCCTCCCCCTTCCCTCCAAGCATAACGATGGTCATTATTTATGTTTCATCAAACCAGGGGACATTTCTCCAAAAGGTACGATCTTTGTCCACATGTGCAGTTGCAAACTGTAGTCTGGCTTTTTTATGGGTTTTTTGATCAGTGGCTTCTTCCTTGCTGAGCGGCCTTTCAGGTTATGTTGATATAGGACTCGTTTTACTGTGGATATAGATACTTTTATACCTGTTTCCTCCAGCATCTTCACAAGGTCCTTTGCTGTTGTTTTGGGATTGATTTTCATTTTTCGCACCAAAGTACATTCATCTCTAGGAGACAGAACGCGTCTCCTTCCTGAGTTGTATGACGGCTGCGTGATCCCATTGTGTTTAAACTTGCACACTATTGTTTGTACAGATGAACCTGGTACCTTCAGGCGTTTGGAAATTGCTCCCAAGGATGAACTGGACTTTTGGAGTTCTACAACTTCTTTCTGAGGTCTTAAATAATTAATTTTTGAGCCACTGAGTTTGAAGGTAGGCCTTGAAATACATTTTCACGGCTGTCGAAAGAGGAAGACCAAGGTGCAGTACATATGACCATTGAGGAAGTTTAAAACTAATGATTGAAGGGAGTACACTGGAATTATCATTATTATTAGGGTGGGAAAAAGGGCTGCCTAAGTATGGTTCCCAATCAGAGACAACGATAGTCAGCTGTCCCTGATTGAGAACCACACCTGGCCAAAACAAAGAAATAGAAAACATAGAAAATGGAACATAGAATGCCCACCCAAATCACACCCTGACCAAACCAAAATGGAGACATATAAAGCTCTCTAAGGTCAGGGCGTGACATACATCCACCTCCAATTGACTCAAATGATCGCAATTCGCCTATCAGAAAGCACAGTCTTAGTGTATGTAAACTTAGTGTATGTAAACTTCTTACCCACTGGAATTGTGATATAGTGAATTATAAGTGAAACAATATTTCCGTAAACAGTTGTTGGAAAAATTACTGGTGTCATGCACAAAGTAGATGTCCTAACCGACTTGCCAAAACTGTAGTTTGTTAAGAACATATTTGTTGAGTGGTTGAAAAACGAGTTTCAATGACTCCAACCTAAGTCTATGTAAACTTCCGACTATGTTCTGTACATGAACACAGATTTAGTATTCTGTTTGTGAATGTAAATGTTCAGTATATTTCCATGGTTAGTTCTTCTGTTCCTAATGTAAATGTTCAGTATATTTCCATGGTTAGTTACAGCAAATACAGTGTTAGACATGTTACTACCAAGCCAGTACATATTTAAGCAATAGGTGTTTTACAGTATACAGTGCCTTGCGAAAGTATTCGGCCCCCTTGAACTTTGTGACCTTTTGCCACATTTCAGGCTTCAAACATAAAGATATAAAACTGTATTTTTTTGTGAAGAATCAACTACAAGTGGGACACAATCATGAAGTGGAACGACATTTATTGGATATTTCAAACTTTTTTAACAAATCAAAAACTGAGAAATTGGGCGTGCAAAATTATTCAGCCCCCTTAAGTTAATACTTTGTAGCGCCACCTTTTGCTGCGATTACAGCTGTAAGTCGCTTGGGGTATGTCTCTATCAGTTTTTCACATCGAGAGACTGACATTTTTTCCCATTCCTCCTTGCAAAACAGCTCGAGCTCAGTGAGGTTGGATGGAGAGCATTTGTGAACAGCAGTTTTCAGTTCTTTCCACAGATTCTCGATTGGATTCAGGTCTGGACTTTGACTTGGCCATTCTAACACCTGGATATGTTTATTTTTGAACCATTCCATTGTAGATTTTGCTTTATGTTTTGATGCTGCCACCACCATGTTTGACAGTGGGGATGGTGTGTTCAGGCTGATGAGCTGTGTTGCTTTTACGCCAAACATAATGTTTTGCATTGTTGCCAAAAAGTTCAATTTTGGTTTCATCTGACCAGAGCACCTTCTTCCACATGTTTGGTGTGTCTCCCAGGTGGCTTGTGGCAAACTTTAAACAACACTTTTTATGGATATCTTTAAGAAATGGCTTTCTTTTTTTTTTTTGATTGTTGTCCTATGGACAGAGTCTCCCACCTCAGCTGTAGATCTCTGCAGTTCATCCAGAGTGATCATGGGCCTCTTGGCTGCATCTCTGATCAGTCTTCTCCTTGTATGAGCTGAAAGTTTAGAGGGACGGCAGGTCTTGGTAGATTTGCAGTGGTCTGATACTCCTTCCATTTCAATATTATCGCTTGCACAGTGCTCCTTGGGATGTTTAAAGCTTGGGAAATCTTTTTGTATCCAAATCCGGCTTTAAACTTCTTCACAACAGTATCTCGGACCTGCCTGGTGTGTTCCTTGTTCTTCATGATACTCTCTGCGCTTTTAACGGACCTCTGAGACTATTACAGTGCAGGTGCATTTATACGGAGACTTGATTACACACAGGTGGATTGTATTTATCATCATTAGTCATTTAGGTCAACATTGGATCATTCAGAGATCCTCACTGAACTTCTGGAGAGAGTTTGCTGCACTGAAAGTAAAGGGGCTGAATAATTCTGCACGCCCAATTTTTCAGTTTTTGATTTGTTAAAAAAGTTTGAAATATCCAATAAATGTCGTTCCACTTCATGATTGTGTCCCACTTGTTGTTGATTCTTCACAAAAAAAAACAGTTTTATATCTTTATGTTTGAAGCCTGAAATGTGGCAAAAGGTCGCAAAGTTCAAGGGGGCCAAATACTTTCGCAAGGCACTGTATGGCCAATGTACCAACATACTGATCTTATGCATCGCCACAAACCACTGAGGTGCTTTATTATAAACTGGTTACCAACCAGTAAAAATACATGCTTTACCGTGTACCGTGTGATACAACGGCTTCCAAGCCAATCAGCATTGAGGGCTGGAACCACCCAGTTTATAGGTTTTAGCAACACTTAACAGTGTAAAGAAGAACCACCCTGTTTATAATGCAGGCTTCAGCACCTCTTAACAGTGTAAAGAAGAACCACCCAGTTTATAATGCAGGTTTCAGCACCTCTTAACAGTGTAAAGAAGAACCACCCAGTTTATAATGCAGGTTTCAGCACCTCTTAACAGTGTAAAGAAGAACCACCCAGTTTATAATGCAGGTTTCAGCACCTCTTAACAGTGTAAAGAAGAACCACCCAGTTTATAATTCAGGTTTCAGCACCTCTTAACAGTGTAAAGAAGAACCACCCAGTTTATAATGCAGGTTTCAGCACCTCTTAACAGTGTAAAGAAGAACCACCCAGTTTATAATGCAGGTTTCAGCACCTCTTAACAGTGTAAAGAAGAACCACCCAGTTCATAATGCAGGTTTCAGCACCTCTTAACAGTGTAAAGAAGAACCAGAAGATCTGAATGTCAAGGTTTCTCATATTCTAACCTGTCACTGTCATCCAGCTCTCTGGTGATTCTCCTTCAGAGTTGTTACACTTGTAGAGTCCTTCATCTGACTCGGATACTGCAGGGATGGTCATCTCTCCTGTAGTCTCAGTCCTGATGAGGGATCCATTTTTGTAGAAATCAGCTGTGAGGTTAGAGAGAGTTCCCTGATATCTGCAGCTCAAAGTCACAGAATCTCTCTCAGTCACAGGAAGGGCAGGGCTCTCCAGGATCACAGCTCCATCTGTATATAATATATAAACAGGTCTCTCCAGGATCACAGCACCAGCTGTATGTAATATATAAACATCATATATAAACAGGTCTCTCCAGGATCACAGCTCCAGCTGTATATAATATATAAACAGGTCTCTCCAGGATCACAGCTCCAGCTGTATATAATATATAAACATTATATATAAACAGGTCTCTCCAGGATCACAGCTCCAGCTGTATATAATATATAAACATCATATATAACCAGGTCTCTCCAGGATCACAGCTCCAGCTGTATATAATATATAAACATCATATATAAACAGGGCTCTCCAGGATCACAGCTCCAGCTGTATATAATATATAAACAGGTCTCTCCAGGATCACAGCTCCAGCTGTATATAATATATAAACAGGTCTCGCCAGGATCACAGCTCCAGCTGTATATAATATATAAACAGGTCTCTCCAGGATCACAGCTCCAGCTGTATATAATATATAAACATCATAAATAAACAGGTCTCTCCAGGATCACAGCTCCAGCTGTATATAATATATAAACATCATAAATAAACAGGTATCTCCAGGATCACAGCTCCAGCTGTATATAATATATAAACATCATATATAAACATAACATCAGCTATCTGAAACCAAATGAACCACTAAACACAATAATGTTAGTAGATGGTGTTTGTGGACATACCATGTACTGTGATGTTGACAGCATTGCTGTGTTCTCCAGACCCAGACTCACACCAGTACACTCCACTGTCTGATGGTATTAGCAATACGATGCATGAAGACCCTTGTTGTTTTCCCCAGTCAATATTACACTCTGAAACATTCCCTCTCTCTGCGTTCCTCATCACTCTCCATCCAGCAGAGTTCCCCTGATCCTCACAGCTCAGAGAGAAAGACTCATATTTAAAGAACTGAGATCTGTCAGGACTGACACTCAGATAGGCAGGAAGAGAGATATCTGAGAAAGAGAGCAAGAGAGAGGGATAGAGAGCGAGGAGGAGATCGAGAGGAGGGAGAGAGAGAGAGATAAGGTCATGAGAAGATGAGATTCGGACTCTTTCGGCATAAAAATAAATGTTTTGTCACACCCGATATACCATGGCTTCCAGCCAATCAGCATTCAGGGCTGGAACCACCCAATTTATAATGCAGGTTTCAGCACCACTTAACCTCTTAGAACTATTCCTCCGGGCTCCGGGAGAATTGTCATAAGCAACCGCTGTATAGCAGAGCGCAAGGGTCAAAACATATTACTAGAAAATATTCATATTCATGAAATCACAAGTGAAATATAGCGAAACACAGCTTAGCCTTTTGTTAATCACCCTGTCGTCTCAGATTTTGAAATTATGCTTTACGGCGAAAGCAATACAAGCGTTTGTGTACGTTTATCGATAGCCTAGCATCGCATTCTTTCCACTTAGCATCAGGAAGCTTGGTCACGAAAATCAGAAAAGCAATTAAATTAATCGTTTACCTTTGATGATCTTCAGATGTTTTCACTCACGAGACTCCCAGTTAGACAGCAAATGTTCCTTTTGTTCCATAAATATATTTTTTATATCCAAATACCTCTGTTAGTTTGATGCGTTATGCCCAGGAATCCACCGGAAATAGCGGTCACGACAACGCAGAAAAAAATTACAAATTATATCCATAATATCGACAGAAACATGGCAAACGTTTTTTATAATCAATCCTCAAGGTGTTTTTCAAATATCTTTTTGATAATATATCAACCGGGACAGTTGGCTTTTCAGTAGGACCGGGAGGAAAAATGGCTACCTCTCTCTTTTGCGCAAGAATCACTCTGAGAGCCATCAGCTGACCACTTACGCAATGTGGTTGTTTACGCTCATTCTTCAACATAAAGGCCTGAAACTACGTCTAAAGGCCGTAGACACCTTAGGGAAGCCGTAGAAAAAGGAGTCTGGTTGATATCCCTTTCAATGGTCAATAGGGATGCATAGTAACACATGGGTTTCAAAATAAGAGTCACTTCCTGATTGGATTTTTCTCAGGCTTTCGCCTGCAATATCAGTTCTGTTATATTCACAGACAATATTTTTACAGTTTTGGAAACTTTATAGTGTTTTCTATCCCAAGCTGTCAATTTTATGCATATTCTAGCATCTGGTCCTGAGAAATAGGCTGTTTATTTTGGGAATGTTATTTTTCATAAAATAAAAATAGTGCCCCCTAGCTTCAAGAGGTTAAAAGTGTTTTCCTTTCCTACTTAAATAAGCCCCTTTCAAAAAATATAGAACTAGGAACAGATATAGCCCTTCGTTCACCCCAGACTTGAATGCCCTTGACCAGCACAAAAACATCCTGTGGCGTTCTGCATTAGCATCGAATAGGCCCCGCAATATGTAACCTTTCAGGGAACTCAGGAACCAATATACTCAGTCAGATAGGAAAGCTAAGGTTAGCTTTTTCAAACAGAACTTTTAAAGCCTATAACTCTGTTGTGGCAGAATCAGAATTCTTTAGGTAACATTGATTGATGTTTTTATCAATTTTCATAAGTATGCTTATGTGGGAAAGAGCCCCAGAGAGGGGAGAGGTCAGGCTTGTCTTCTTATGGGAATGTGTCTGTAACTATTACATGTCTCCTCTGAGGTTGCCCTTAACTTGATCTAGTATATGACCTAAGAGGCTCACTGTCTCGGTGAGCTTGTCCAGGAGGAGGTGTATTTGAGATGGGAGTATCTAGAATTGACAATTGATATATGCCATTGTATGAGGTAATGTTTTGGTCCTAAGTGATACCAAGAACGAGATAAGAACTTCGTTTAGGAGACCAAACTGAAAGATAATTTATAGCTAATGCTGTCTGGCTATGGGATACTCCTCTCTCAAGTAAAGTCTTCCTTTGTACTGTTCCTAAGATCTGTTATTCGTCATGTGAGTTGAGATGGTTGTGTCTTGGCTATAAATGATACTAAGAACTATTTTTAAGCACTCTCAGAGAATTCATTTATAGACACTGAATTGATCTGCGAGTCACAAGGCTATGGTGAAGCTCATATAATTAAAGATGGACTTTATGATAACTCTGACTTGTGTGTGGTTTGCTCTCTCATGATTTGGTAATACAGGAAATTTCCTCAACAACTCATATTAATACATTGAATGTCTCCTTTACTACTATAGACTATAACTCCTATTAATACATTGATTGTCTCCTTTACTACTATAGACTATAACTCCTATTAATACATTGAATGTCTCCTTTACTACGATAGACTATAACTCAAATTAATACATTTGTCATGCCGTTGCCCTCTTTGGGTATAGCAAGGCCCAGCCCCCTCTCCCTGCCTCCCCCTTGCCTCCTTCAACTAGGCTGCTGTGGTCAGAGAGAGGTTGTAAATTCCTGAGAAGACCCTGCCACATGGCCACATAGTATGAGAGGCAGAGTAAATGTTCAATTACACTAAGGAATTTCTTCCACCTCACAGAAGTTGAGGTACGAACAAATTTCATGTTCCGGAGAAAGTATAAAAGATCGGTGAAAAATCCAGCTACGAACTGATCCGTTTGTTACAACTTGTGGAAGATCATGGGAGACGGTGTGGCCACATTACCATAACGCTGTTTATATAATAGCCTCAGATATGAGGTTTACATCTACTTGTTGTATAATATGAATGAGTGAGTATGATACTGTTTGTAAAATTGTGTAATATGATTTTGGGCTGTTTAATGAATGAAAATATAAATTCCCTTTTGATTTGTACTAAATCAGAGGACCGCCCCTGAGCCCAGTTAGGGTCAGGTGTCCTGGGACCGACCCTTTTCTGCAATTCCGAATAAAACCCAACTTTGAGAAATTATCACCAGACCATGTTTCTCTCAATCATGGGAGGACAAAGATTGTAGACCATTGTTGAATCTTTTAACCATTCCACGTGGTTAAAATCTTAGACTATCGATACCGACAGAATAAGAACAAGTCTTTGATGGTAATTATTAACGACAACCGCCGAAACATCCATTCTATAACAAATGAATGTCACTCTGAACTATCCCCTCTAACCAAGACAGAGAGAGAGAGAGAGGACAAAACTCTCCAACAGAAACAAACTTATCAACAGCAAATGAGACGACACACTGAGAGTAAATATATATATTGAATGCAATTGTTCCCGAATGAGTGAGCGTTCATGTGCAAAGGATTAGCATTTCAAATTTTATAGTTATTAACTCTGTAGTGACTTCTTAGTCGACCCCCACTTCCCCTTTTGTCTAACAAGCCGCCATGCCGGTTTAGCCCACTAGGGCACATCCCCCTATCATTTCTTGTAACCATATTTACCTTGTTTGTGTGTTTATGCATTTCTGTGAAATACTTAGTTAGTAATAAATAAATTATTTAAGACAATTGCTCTATGGATGACTCAAAATGAAGACTGGGTTCATGCAGATAACCAAACAATTTACGATGTTTGGAATGAGACTAACGTGAGGTAAAGTAAATAATTCATTAATTTGAAGACTAATTGATCAGATATAAAATATCTGAAAGGTTATATTGGGAAATTATAACTTTGTAATCTGAATACTTTCCTTGGTGCCCCCTATTTCCTAGTTAATTACAGTTACACGATTAATTACTTTGATCACGTTATACTAATTACAGAGAATCTTTGATAAAACTATGTCTTCAATTTAATGACATGACACATTGAACGTCTCCTGTACTACTATAGACTATAACTCATATTAATACATTGAATGTCTCCTTTACTACTATAGACTATAACTCATATTAATACATAGAATGTCTCCTTTACTACTATAGTCTATAACTCATATTAATACACTGAATGTCTCCTCAACTACTATAGACTATAGATCATATTAATACATTGAATGTCTCCTTTACTACTATAGTCTATAACTCATATTAATACACTGAATGTCTCCTCAACTACTATAGACTATAGATCATATTAATACATTGAATGTCTCCTTTACTACTATAGTCTATAACTCATATTAATACACTGAATGTCTCCTCAACTACTATAGACTATAGATCATATTAATACATTGAATGTCTCCTTTACTACTGTAGTCTATAACTCATATTAATACACTGAATGTCTCCTCAACTACTATAGACTATAGATCATATTAATACATTGAATGTCTCCTTTACTACTGTAGTCTATAACTCATATTAATACACTGAATGTCTCCTCAACTACTATAGACTATAGATCATATTAATACATTGAATGTCTCCTTTACTACTGTAGTCTATAACTCATATTAATACACTGAATGTCTCCTTAACTACTATAGACTATAGATCATATTAATACACTGAATGTCTCCTTTACTACTGTAGTCTATAACTCATATTAATACACTGAATGTCTCCTTTACTACTATAGACTATAGATCATATTAATACTTTGATTTACTCTTTTACTATTATAGTATATGGATCATATTTATACATTGAAAAACGACTTGTCTACTATAACTCATAATAACACATTGAATGCCTCCTTTAGTACTATAACTCCTACTAATACATAGAATGTCTCCTTTACTACTATAGTCTATAACTCATATAAATACATAGAATGTCTCCTTAACTACTATAGTCTATATCTCACATTAATACATAGAATGTCTCCTTAACTACTATAGTCTATATCTCACATTAATACATAGAATGTCTCCTTTACTACTATAGTCTACAACTCATATTAATACATTGAATGTCTCCTTAACTACTATAGTCTATATCTCACATTAATACATAGAATGTCTCCTTAACTACTATAGTCTATATCTCACATTAATACATAGAATGTCTCCTTTACTACTATAGACTATATCTCATATTAATACATAGAATGTCTCCTTAACTACTATAGACTATAACTCATATTAATACACTGAATGTCTCCTTAACTACTATAGTCTATATCTCAAATGAATACACCGAATGTCTCCTTAACTACTATAGTCTATATCTCAAATTAATACATTGAATGTCTCCTTAACTACTATAGCTCATATAAATACGTTGAATGTATCCGTTACTAGTATAGTCTATTACTCATATTAATACATTGAATGTTGACTTTACTACAACAGTGTGTATGACAAGGACAAAACAAATGGAAAATGAAAAGCGGATCGACGATGGCTAGAAGGCCAGTGACGTCGACCGCCGCCCGAACAAGGAGAGGGACCGAATTCGGTGGAAGTCGTGACAATTTGCTATTGTAAAAGTTAGCAACACCTCCGCAGTGGCAGGATGCGCCCTGGATATGGTCACTAGTGTAACCAGGAGGTGAGGCCTCATTTAACACAGTCAATTCATCAGGCTTAAGCCATGTTTCAGTCAGGCCAATCACATCAAGATTATGATCAGTGATTAGTTCATTGACTGTAACTGCCTTGGAAGTGAGGGATCTAACATTAAGTAGCCCTATTTTGAGATGTGAGATGTCACAATCTCTTTCAATAATGACAGGAATGGAGGAGGTCTTTATTCCAGTGAGATTGCTAAGGCGAACAACGCCATGTTTAGTTTTGCCCAACCTAGATCGAGGCACAGACACGGTCTCAATGGGGATAGCTGAGCTGACTACACTGACTGTGCTAGTGGCAGACAGCCTGCTACCTGGACTGCACCCTATATATTTGTAGAGCTAGAGGAGTTAAAGCCCTGTCTATGTTCATAGATAAGATGAAACAATGACTGATCAATGACCCAAGACCAGCTCAGTTAATCCCTACCAGTGTGACAATGTCATAATGCTGCATCAAATGTACATTATCCTAGGAGCGTTGGCAGACACATTGTAAGTAACTTAAATGATGTCCCCTTAATAATATCTCTGAATGTTGATCCTACAGCTTACAGTTGGCTCCTCTCCACTGTAACTATTCCCCAGGTCGTTGCTATAAAATGAGAATGTATTCACAGTCAACTTACCTGGTAAAATAACTGTAAAATAAAAAATAAAAAATAAAATGGTATGCATTAATCATGAGCCAATGAACCAGACATACACTGAGCCCCAGTAGGAAGACCACTTTTTTGCAGCTCCAATATAAACAACATGAGTAAGTCTAATTCTGATAAGCTTCCCAGTAAAGCAGTAAAAACAATTAAGCAACCCAGAAAATAATGGATTGACTTAGATAGTACATTTGATGATATAGTGGTAGCAATACATCGTTATAACATCTACAGAAAAGACAGAAATGCCAACGGGGACGGTTTTGTTGTTCATATTCAGAACCACATTCCTGTAAAGTTTAGAGAAGATCTAATGTTAAATACTGTTGAAGTAATATGGCTACAGGTTCATCTTTCTCACCTAAAGCCCATTCTGGTGGGAAGCTGCTATAGACCATCAAGCGTTAACAGTCAGTATCGATAACATGTGGGAAATGCTTGAAATGTTTTTCACATCAACAGAGAAGTATTGTCACGACTCCCACCGAAGGTGGCTCCCCAGCCTGTTCGGGCGGCGCTCGGCGGTTGTCGTCGCCGGTCACCCATTTTTCCTTTTCTGTTTGTTTGGTCTTATTGGTTGCACCTGTCTCTTATTTTGTTTATTGATTCATGTCTATTTAAGCCTGTTAGGCCCGCCTATTTTTGTGCGGGATTGTTTTCTGTTAGTCAGAGTGTACGTGTTTGTGTTCCTGTCCGTTTGTGTCCTGTGTTGGGTCGGACAATTTTTTTGTATATTTATCGGCAATTGTTTTGGGGCGTTTGGGATTCCAAATTAAGTCGGCTTCCCCAGTATCCTCTGCTTGCTGCAATTGACTCTGCACCCACCACTCTAGGCAAGTTCATTTTCTGGGTGATTTAAATATTGACTGGCTCTCATCAAGCTGCCCACTCAAGAAAAAACTTCAAACTTTAACCAGCGCCTGCAACCTGGTACATCCAACCTTCCAGGGAAAACTGCACGGGAATTAAATCATCAACATCTATTGCTGCAGAAATGTGCTTTATTAAAGCAGTATCCAGATCCACAGGAGGTATTCATCACAATATAGTGGCCATATATAGGAAAAGCAAAGTTCCAAAGGCTGGGCCTAATATAGTGTATAAGAGGTCATACAAGAGGTTATGTAATGATTCATATGTTGACGATGTAAAGAATATTTGCTGGTCTGTGGTGTGCAATGAGGATCAACCAGACGCTGCACTTGGCGCATTTATGAAATTGCTTATTCCAGCTACTAATAAGCTTGCACCCATTAAGAAAATGACTGTAAAAACTGTTAAATGCCCTTGGATTGATGAGGAATTGAAAAATGATATGGTTGAGAGGGATGAGACAAAAGGTATGACAAATAAATCTGGCAGCCCAACTGATTGGCAAACATACTGCAAATTAAGAAATCATGTGACTAATATAAACAAAAATAAATTATAAAATAATTATACTAAAAAGCTTTGGAGCACCTTAAATACATTTTTGGGAAAAAGGCAAACTCAGCTCTATCATTCATTGAATCATTCATCACAAAACCAACTGATATTGCCAACTTCTTCACTTTTTTCAGCTACATTTAATCATGGTTCAATCAGAGATACAGTTATCAACACTTTAAACATGGTTCAATCAGAGATACAGTTATCAACACTCTAAACATGGTTCAATCAGAGACACAGTTATCAACACTTTACAACATGGTTCAATCAGAGATACAGTTATCAACACTTTAAACATGGTTCAATCAGAGCTACAGTTATCAACACTTTACAACGTGGTTAAATCAGAGATACAGTTATCAACACTTTACAACATGGTTCAATCAGAGATACAGTTATCAACACTCTACAACATGGTTTAATCAGAGATAGAGTTATCAACACTTTAAACATGGTTCAATCAGAGATACAGTTATCAACACTTTAAACATGGTTCAATCAGAGATACAGTTATCAACACTTCACAACATGGTTCAATCAGACCTACAGTTATCAACATGGTTCAATCAGACCTACAGTTATCAACATGGTTCAATCAGAGCTACAGTTATCAACACTAAACATGGTTCAATCAGAGCTACAGTTATCAACAATTTACAACATGGTTCAATCAGAGATACAGTTATCAGCACTTTACAACATGGTTCAATCAGAAATACAGTTGTCAACACTTTATAACATGGTTCAATCAGAGCTACAGTTATCAACACTTTAAACATGGTTCAATCAGAGCTACAGTTATCAACACTTTACAACATGGTTCAATCAGAGGTACAGTTATCAACACATTACAACATGGTTCAATCAGAGATACAGTTATCAACACTTTACAACATGGTTCAATCAGAAATACAGTTATCAACACTTTATAACATGGTTCAATCAGAGCTACAGTTATCAACACTTTACAACATGGTTCAATCAGAGGTACAGTTATCAACACATTACAACATGGTTCAATCAGAGATACAGTTATCAACACTTTACAACATGGTTCAATCAGAAATACAGTTATCAACACTTTATAACATGGTTCAATCAGAGATACAGTTATCAACACATTACAACATGGTTCAATCAGAGATACAGTTATCAACACTTTAAACATTGTTCAATCAGAGATACAGTTATCAACACTTTACAACATGGTTCAATCAGAGATACAGTTATCAACACTTTAAACATGGTTCAATCAGAGATACAGTTATCAACACTTTACAACATGGTTCAATCAGAGATACAGTTATCAACATGGTTCAATCAGAGCTACAGTTATCAACACTCTACAACATGGTTCAATCAGAGCTTCTTAGGGCTAGTGGGACAACTTCCGGTGAAACTGGAGCAATTGAAGTAAATAATCGTAAAATTGATGGATTTTAAACATTTAGGTACATATATTGTCTTGTATCAGTTTAAATATTCTTCTTCATCTATCTCTGATTTACAGTAGCTATTACAGCAAAAGCATGCCATGCGATTGTTTGAGGACGGCGCCCCACGTCAAAATATTTTTCCATAAATTTTCATAAATTCACAAATAGCGATTAAATATTCACTTACTTTTTGAAAATCTTCCTCTGACTTGTCATCTAACGGGTCCCAGCTATAACATGTAGTGTCGTTTTGTTAGATAAAATCCTTCTTTATATCCCAAAAAGTCTGTTTAGTTGGCGCAATCGATTTGAGTAATCCACTGATCAACATGCAGAGAAATGAATCCGAAAACCCCTAAACTTTGTTTCAACAAGTCAAAATACATTTCTATACACTCCTCAGATACCCTAAAATGTAATCAAACTATCTTATGGAAAGAAGTATGTTCAATAGGAAACCGATTTTAGCAGGTGCGTTCTGTCTTCATGGTACGAATTTCCAAGACTGAGTCCCTGTGCTAAAACTTAGATTTCTTCTTAGTTTTTGAAGTTGCAGTCAGCCTATTACCAAACCTTAGTAAACTTCTGGAAAAAAATAGTGGTCGACCAGATACAATGCTATTGTACAGTAAGCAAATTGACAACAGTCTTATAGGGAAGGGCACTCAACAAGCACAGTACTTACACCAATAATTGATGATTGGCTGAGAGAGAGAAATATAGAGAAATGTTACTATTATAGAAAAGGTGATGAATATAGAGAAATGTTACTATTATAGAACAGGTGATGAATATAGAGAAATGTACTCACCTCCACCTTGTCCGAGGCTACAGTATACCAGAGTACTCAACAGCACTGAAACACACAGAGAGAACTATCACTATGGTACATGATGTAAACACTGAAACACACAGAGAGAACTATCACTATGGTACATGATGTAAACACTGAAACACACAGAGAGAACTATCACTATGGTACATGATGGAAACACTGAGCTGCACCACAGATATTAATTTACTTAATAGTCTATTAACACATTCTTGTGTGAATCTTATTAACATACTGCAAAAATTCCCATCAAAATCCGTCAATTTAAGAGATCTGTGTTTTTGCATCGTCTGTGTTGCAATCCACAGCATCAGACTATGTTGGACTTCCACATCTGTGTGGAATGGCACTCTACAACTCCCACAAGTCTCGTGGAAAGGGGAGACTCAGTTACAGACTAATATGACCCAACTATCCCAACTATGGAAAGGGGAGACTCTCAGCTACAAACTAATATGACCCCCTATGGAAAGAGGAGACTCTCAGATACAAACTAATATGACCCCACTATGGAAAGAGGAGACTCAGATACAAACTAATATGACCCCACTATGGAAAGAGGAGACTCAGTTACAAACTAATATGACCCCACTATGGAAAGAGGAGACTCTCAGCTACAAACTAATATGACCTCACTATGGACCCCGACCGGGCTGAGACAAGACTACCATCCCATTACCCCCCCCCCCCCCCCCTGTTGACCTGGCTGAGACAAGACTACAGTTCCATTATCCCCCCCCCCCCCCCTGGTGACCTGGCTGAGGCAAGACTACAGTCCCATTATCCCCCCCCCTGCTGACCTGGCTGAGGCAAGACTACAGTCCCATTATCCCCCCCCCCCCCCCCCCCTGTTGACCTGGCTGAGACAAGACTACAGTCCCATTACCGCGCCCCTGTTGACCTGGCTGAGACAAGACTAGAGTCTCATTGCCCCCCCCTGCTGACCTGGCTGAGACAAGACTACAGGCTCATTGCCCCCCCCCCCCCCCCTGCTGACCTGGCTGAGACAAGACTAGAGTCTCATTGCCCCCCCCTGCTGACCTGGCTGAGACAAGACTACAGTCTCATTGCCCCCCCTGCTGACCTGGCTGAGACAAGACTACAGTCCCATTACCCCCCCCCCCGCCCCCCCCTGCTGACTTGGCTGAGACAAGACTACAGTCTCATTGCCCCCCCCTGCTGACCTGGCTGAGACAAGACTATAAACTATATAGATATTAAACTATATAGATATTAAACTATATAGATATTAAACTATATAGATATTAAAATATACAGATATTAAACCATACAGATATTAAACTATATAGATATTAAACTATACAGATATTAAACTATATAGATATTAAACTATATAGATATTAAACTATATAGATATTAAACTATATAGATATTCAACTATATAGATATTAGATATTAAACTATATAGATATTCAACTATATAGATTTTAAACTGAGATAATAGATAATAGATAATAATAGATAATCGTAAGATGTTCCATCTCACCTGCCGAAACACACACACAACACACAACACACACACACACACACACACACACACACACACACACACACACACACACACACACACACACACACACACACACACACACACACACACACACACACACACACACACACACACACACACACAGGGAGGGAGAGTACTTACAGAGCTGCCAGCAGAGCAGTGTGAGTTTCATCCTGTCTTGATGCTGAGTGAGACTGTGATCTCCAGTTACAGACTTATAGACCCTCCTCCTCCTTCATGTTCTGACCACACACAAAAGTCCCTGCTGACGACGCGGTGAAACAGAGGAAGAGACAGTCAAGTATTTAGTCTATACTTCCTCTACCACTGTATATTTCTATAGATCTGAGAGTATTGACTAGGTGATGAAACAGAGAGAGTAGATTATCTTGTCTATACTTCCTCTACCACTGTATATTTCTATAGATCTGAGAGTATTGACTAGGTGATGAAACAGAGAGAGTAGATTATCTTGTCTATACTTCCTCTACCACTGTATAGTTATTCATTGTCACTCCTCCCACCATCAATGGAACTAGGGTAATATCCATTAAAGCCAACCATTCCCATGTGCTCAACTGTGTTATTCTGAGAGGATTGACCTCTAACCCCTACTATCAGCCAATAATGTATATCGAAGAAGATTGACCTCTAACCCCTACTATGAGTTACTACTGAGAGGATTGAGGATTAATGCATCCTGATGTCTTTGCTTGCTGGTTCAGTAGGGGCCCCCAGAGACAACTGCAGGTCTTGACTGGTGGTCTAGCAGTCAGCAACCATCTTCTGGTAGACAGACCGCTCACTCTGAACAAGTGCTTGCTTTCTTTTTGATGGGAGACATTAGACCATTCTCCTTGTATGACTGGTGAGGAGAGTCAGGTGTGTTCTACAGGTCTTTCTGATGGGAGACATTAGACCATTCTCCTTGTATGACTGGTGGAGGAGAGTCAGGTGTGTTCTACAGGTCTTTCTGATGGGAGACATTAGACCATTCTCCTTGTATGACTGGTGGAGGAGAGTCAGGTGTGTTCTACAGGTCTTTCTGATGGGAGGCATGAGACCATTCTCCTTGTATGACTGGTGGAGGAGAGTCAGGTGTGTTCTACAGGTCTTTCTGATGGAAGACATTAGACCATTCTCCTTGTATGACTGGTGAGGAGAGTCAGGTGTGTTCTACAGGTCTTTCTGATGGGAGACATTAGACCATTCTCCTTGTATGACTGGTGGAGGAGAGTCAGGTGTGTTCTACAGGTCTTTCTGATGGGAGACATTAGACCATTCTCCTTGTATGACTGGTGGAGGAGAGTCAGGTGTGTTCTACAGGTCTTTCTGATGGGAGGCATGAGACCATTCTCCTTGTATGACTGGTGGAGGAGAGTCAGGTGTGTTCTACAGGTCTTTCTGATGGGAGGCACATTAGACCATTCTCCTTGTATGACTGGTGAGGAGAGTCAGGTATGTTCTACAGGTCTTTCTGATGGGAGACATTAGACCATTCTCCTTGTATGACTGGTGAGGAGAGTCAGGTGTGTTCTACAGGTCTTTCTGATGGGAGGCATTAGACCATTCTCCTTGTATGACTGGTGAGGAGAGTCAGGTGTGTTCTACAGGTCTTTCTGATGGGAGACATTAGACCATTCTCCTTGTATGACTGGTGGAGGAGAGTCAGGTGTGTTCTACAGGTCTTTCTGATGGGAGACATTAGACCATTCTCCTTGTATGACTGGTGAGGAGAGTCAGGTGTGTTCTACAGGTCTTTTTGATGGGAGGCATGAGACCATTCTCCTTGTATGACTGGTGAGGAGAGTCAGGTGTGTTCTACAGGTCTTTCTGATGGAAGACATTAGACCATTCTCCTTGTATGACTGGTGAGGAGAGTCAGGTGTGTTCTACAGGTCTTTCTGATGGGAGGCATGAGACCATTCTCCTTGTATGACTGGTGGAGGAGAGCCAGGTGTGTTCTACAGGTCTTTCTGATGGGAGACATTAGACCATTCTCCTTGTATGACTGGTGGAGGAGAGCCAGGTGTGTTCTACAGGTCTTTCTGATAGGAGGCATTAGACCATTGTCATTATAAAGATATAATTTTCCTAATATAACTCTTCAGATATTTTTACTTCTTTCGGATCATTGAGACGCTAGCGTCCCACCTCGACAACATCCGGTGAAATAACAGAGCGCGAACTTCAAAATACAAAAGTAATAATTTTAAACATTCATTCTTCAAAAAAAAGGCATGAAATTACGTCAAAATGCTGTAGACGCCTAGAACAAAGGAATGTGGCAAATAGGGGAGCACCACGGTTTCAAAACATGAGTCACTTCCTGATCGGGGCGGCAGGGTAGCCTAGTGGTTAGAGTGTTGGCCTAGTAACCGAAAGGTTGCAAGTTCATATCCCCGAGCTGACAAGGTACAAATCTGTCGTTCTGCCCCTGAACAGGCAGTTAACTCACTGTTCCTAGGACGTCATTGAAAATAAGAATTTGTTCTTAAGGTCAGATCCCGAGCAGTTGCAATACCAGGCAGTGATGCAAACGGTCAGGTTGCTCTCAATGGTGCAGCTGTAAAACTTTTTTGAGGATCTGGGGACCCATGCCAAATCCTTTCAGTTTCCTGAAGGGTGTTGTCGTGCCCTCTTCATGACTGTCTTGGTGTGTTTGGACCATGATAGTTTGTTGGTGAGGTAGACACCAAGGAACTTGAAGCTCTCGACCCGTTCCACTTCAGCCCCATCGATGTTAATGGGGGCCTGTACGGCCCTATTTTTCTCATAGTCTACGATCATCTCCTTTGTCTTGCTCACATTGAGGGAGAGGTTGCAGTCCTGGCACCACACTGCCAGGTCTCTGACCTCCTCCCTATAGGCTGTCTTATCGTTGTCGGTGATCAGGCTGTTGAGTTGTCAGCAAACGTAATAATAGTGTTGCAGTCGTGCTTGGCCACGCAGTAGTGGGTGAACAGAGAGTACAGTTGGGGACTAAGAACCCAACCCTTTGGGGCCCCAGTGTTGAGGATCAGCATGGCAGATGTGTTGTTGCCTACCCTTACCACCTGGGGTGGCCTGTCAGGAAGTCCAGGATCCAGTTGCAGAGGGAGGTATTTAGTCCCAGGGTCCTTAGCTTAGTGATGAGCTTTGTGGGAACTATGGTATTGAATGCTGAGCTGTAGTCAATGAACAGCATTCTCAGATAGGTGTTACTTTTTCTAGTTGGGACCTAAGGGTGGATAATTAGAAGAATCTCAAATATAAAATATATTTTGTTAACACTTTCTTGGTTACTACATGATTCCATGTGTGTTGTTTCATTGTTTTGATGTCTTCACCTTTATTCTATATTGTAGAAAATAGTATATATGAAGATAAACCATTGAATGTGTCGGTGTGTCCAAACTTCTGACTGGTACTGTATATATTTTATATATATTTATTGTCTGTGTATATCTATCTATCAACAGTGGCAAGAAAAAGTATGTGAACCCTTTGGAATTACCTGGATTTCTGCATAAATTGGTCATTTGATCTGATCGGCATCTAAGTCACAACAGTAGATAAACACAGTGTGCTTAACTCTTGTGTTGTCTTAAGGGTAAAACATGACCTGCCACTGTGTTTAACAGCAGAGAAAACCCCCTTTGTTCATCATTTTGACCCTGCTGTTATAAAATCATTTACACACCACAAAAACCACAAATACACAAACACACACACAATGACAAATTGAGATTATGTGTGTTACTGATTGAACTCAGCCAGCAACTACAGAAGAGGAAGACCACCATAGTTGGCACAGTTAGAAAGAACAAGCCTGAGCTCCCCCCTGCACTCCTCTCAACAAGGGGGAGAGAGGCCTTCTCATCAAAGTCTGCCTTCACCACCACCACCACTCTAGTTTCTTACCTCCCAAAGAGGAACAAGAATGTGGTCCTCCTGACCACACTGCACAAAACTGCTGAGATCAGTGATCGTGAGGACAAGAAATCAGCCATCATTCTGAATTATAACCACAACAAAGGAGGTGTGGACAACCTGGACAAGGTGATTGGAAATAACAGCTGCAGGAGGATGACTGCTGCTGGCCCCTGGTCATCTTCCATTACGTCATTGATGTGTCCTCATACCAACCCTACCTGGATGCCTGATAAGCGAAACAAGAGGAGGGTGTTCCTGGAGCAGCTGGGAAAGGCCCTTGTAACTCCACCCATTCAAATAAGGGAGCCCCAACACAGCAGCCTCTGCAGCGCTTTTGAAAGCTTGAAAGCTGTTTTTTTATTTGATTAATTTCCCCTTTATTTAACCAGGTGGCCAGTTGAGAACAAGATCTCATTTACAGCTGAGACCTGGCCAAGCTAAAGCAAAGCAGTGCGACACAAACAACAACACAGAGTTACACATGGAATAAACAAACGTACAGTCAATAACACAATAGAAAATCTGTTTACAGTGTGTGAAAATTAAGTAAGGAGGTAAGGCTATAAATAGGCCATAGTGGTGAAGTAATTACAATTGAGCAATTAACACTGGAGTGATAGATTTGCAGATGAGGATGTGCAAGTTGAAATATTGTTATAAATACTGGTATGCAAAAGAACAGAAAAATCCCCCCAACAAAATTAATATGGGGATGAGGTAGGTAGTTGGTTGGATGGGCTATTTACAGATGGGCTGCGTACAGCTGCAGCGATCGGTAAGCTGCTCTGACAGCCAATGCTTGAAGATAGTGAGGGAGATATAAGTCTCCAACTCCAACAGTGATTTTTGCAATTCGTTCCAGTCATTGGCAGCAGAGAACTGGAAGGAGGTGTTGGCTTTGGGGATGGCCAGTGAAATATACCTGCTGGAGCGGGTGCTATGAGTGGGTGTTGCTATGGTGACCAGTGAGCTGAGATAAGGGGGCTGTATCTTGTCCTGATCCACCTGAGGCTGCAGCTGGGGCAGGCAAGAGGAGGAGATGCCAATTCTGCCCCCCAAAGAAGGACTGTAAAACAAACACTATGTCCTACATGTGAGAAATACATCTGCACAAGACTGTTTTTGTTTCCCTTCAATAAAATGCATCCAAAACTACTTTCTGCCAATAGGCTATACTAGTGCTAACTCTTGCTAAACATTTGTTTACACCTATGCAGTATGTTTAGCAATAATAATAATAAACCTCTGCTTTAGTTAAGAAAACATTTATGACAGGTGTATTTTCATTACGGAGATCACGTCATTTCCGGTCACAACTTGCAGATTTGTTTACGTGTTGCTGTGCGTTTTGTTGCCAACCTATTTTGCTACCTAACAACTTTAAGGTTTTTACTTTTAATTACCGTTTATATTTTTGTTTTTTCCCTCAACTTTTTCACTACGGACGCTTTATCTGGACACGATTCGTCAGGACCTCCAACAGCCGAAGCTAAGTAGTAACATTAACATGATGCCTTCTAATTGCAGTCGCTGTACTCGCCTTACGGCGAGGATAGCTGTGCTACAAGACCAGCTTCAGACGCAATCGTTAGGCAAGGGTGATTTCAGTGTAGGAAAGGATGAAACAGCGTCTGTGCCACCAGTAAGTACAGATAGTAGTATACATCCCCTGGCACAGTCCCCGCAGCCGGACAACTTTCTCACGGTTTCTGGTAGGAAATGCTGTAGGAATGCTCAACCGGTGTCGCTCATTCAGCCGACAGAAAATTTCAACCGGTTTTCCCCATTAAGCAGCGAGTAGGAGTCAGAGGTCTGAGACGCAGAAGCTTCCCACCATTAGCTCTGACAAATGTAAAACTCTAGTCATTGGCGACTCCATTACCCGCAGTATTAGACTTAAAATGAATCATCCAGCGATCATACACTATTTACCAGGGGGCAGGGCTACCGACGTTAAGGCTAATCTGAAGATGGTGCTGGCTAAAGCTAAAACTGGCGAGTGTAGAGAGTATAGAGATATTGTTATCCACGTCGGCACCAACGATGTTAGGATGAAACAGTCAGAGATCACCAAGCGCAACATAGCTTCTGCGTGTAAATCAGCTAGAAAGATGTGTCGGCATCGAGTAATTGTCCCTGGCTCCCTCCCAGTTAGGGGGAGTGATGAGCTCTACAGCAGAGTCTCACAACTCAATCGCTGGTTGAAAACTGTTTTCTGCCCCTCCCAAAAGATAGAATTTGTAGATAATTGGCCCTCTTTCTGGGACTCACCGACAAACAGGACCAAGCCTGACCTGCTGAGGAGTGACGGACTCTTCTCATCTTATCTACCAACATAGACAGGGCTCTAACTCCTCTAGCTCCACAATGAAATAGGGTGCAGGACAGGCAGCAGGCTGTTAGCCAACCTGCCAGCATAGTGGAGTCTGCTACTAGCACAGTCAGTGTAGTCAGCTCAGCTATCACCATTGAGACCGTGTCTGTGCCTCGACCTAGGTTGGGAAAAACTAACATGGCGGTGTTCGCCTTAGCAATCTCACTAGGATAAAGACCTCCTCCATTCCTGTCATTATTGAAAGAGATCATGATACCTCACATCTCAAAATAGGGCTACTTAATGTTAGATCCCTTACTTCAAAGGCAATTATAGTCAATGAACTAATCACTGATCATAATCTTGATGTGATTGGCCTGACTGAAACATGGCTTAAGCCTGATGAATTGACTGTGTTAAATGAGGCCTCACCTCCTGGTTACACTAGTGACCATATCCCCTGTGCATCCCGCAAAAAATAAAATGACGTTTTTGTCTATTGAGCTTCTAGTCATGAAATCTATGCAGCCTACTCAATCACTTTTTATAGCTACTGTTTACAGGCCTCCTGGGCCATATACAGCGTTCCTCATTGAGTTCCCTGAATTCCTATCAGACCTTGTAGTCATAGCAGATAATATTCTAATCTTTGGTGACTTTAATATTCACATGGAAAAGTCCACAGACCCACTCCAAAAGGCTTTCGGAGCCATCATCGACTCAGTGGGTTTTGTCCAACATGTCTCTGGACCCACTCACTGCCACAGTCATACTCTGGACCTAGTTTTGTCCCATGGAATAAATGTTGTGGATCTTAATGTTTTTCCTCATAATCCTGGACTATCGGACCACCATTTTATTACGTTTGCAATTGCAACAAATAATCTGCTCAGACCCCAACCAAGGAACATCAAAAGTTGTGCTATAAATTCACAGACAACACAAACATTCCTTGATGTCCTTCCAGATTCCCTCTGTCTACCCAAGGACGCCAGAGGACAAAAATCAGTTAACCACCTAACTGAGGAACTCAACTTAACCTTGCGCAATACCCTAGATGCAGTTGCACCCCTAAAAACTAAAAACATTTCTCATAAGAAACTAGCTCCCTGGTACACAGAAAATACCCGAGCTCTGAAGCAAGCTTCCAGAAAATTGGAACAGAAATGGCGCCACACCAAACTGGAAGTGTTCCGACTAGCTTGGAAAGACAGCACCGTGCAGTACCGAAGAGCCCTTACTGCTGCTCGATCATCCTATTTTTCTAACTTAATTGAGGAAAATAAGAACAATCCGAAATTCCTTTTTGATACTGTCGCAAAGCTAACTAAAAAGCAGCATTCCCCAAGAGAGGATTGCTTTCACTTTAGCAGTGATACATTCATGAACTTATTGGAGGAAAAGATTATGATTATTAGAAAGCAAATTACGGACTCCTCTTTAAATCTGCGTATTCCTTCAAAGCTCAGTTGTCCTGAGTATGCACAACTCTGCCAGGACCTAGGATCAAGAGAGACGCTCAAGTGTTTTAGTACTATATCCCTTGACACAATGATGAAAATAATCATGGCCTCTAAACCTTCAAGCTGCATACTAGACCCTATTCCAACTAAACTACTGAAAGAGCTGCTTCCTGTGCTTGGCCCTCCTATGTTGAACATAATAAACGTCTCTCTATCCATCGGATGTGTACCAAACTCACTAAAAGTGGCAGTAATGAAGCCTCTCTTGAAAAAGCCAAACCTTGACCCAGAAAATATAAAAAAACTATCGGCCAATATCGAATCTTCCTCTCAAACATTTTTGAAAAGGCTGTTGCGCAGCAACTCACTGCCTTCCTGAAGACAAACAATGTATACGAAATGCTTCAGTCTGGTTTTAGACCCCATCATAGCACTGAGACTGCACTTGTGAAGGTGGTAAATTACCTTTGAATGGCATCAGACCGAGGCTCTGCATCTGTCCTCGTGCTCCTAGACCTTAGTGCTGCTTTTGATACCATCGATCACCACATTCTTTTGGAGAGATTGGAAACCCAAATTGGTCTACACGGACAAGTTCTGGCCTGGTTTAGATCTTATCTGTCTGAAAGATATCAGTTTGTCTCTGTGAATGGTTTGTCCTCTGACAAATCAACTGTACATTTGATCATATTACTCCAGTGCTAGCCTCCCTATACTGGCTTCCTGTCAAAGCAAGTGCTGATTTCAAGGTTTTACTGCTAACCTACAAAGCATTACATGGGCTTGCTCCTACCTATCTCTCTGATTTGGTCCTGCCGTACATACCTACACGTACGCTACGGTCACAAGATGCAGGCCTCCTAATTGTTCCTAGAATTTCTAAGCAAACAGCTGGAGGCAGAGCTTTCTCCTATAGAGCTCCATTTTTATGGAACGGTCTGCCTACCTATGTCAGAGACGCAAACTTGGTGTCAACCTTTAAGTCTTTACTGAAGACTCATCTCTTCAGTGGGTCATATGATTGAGTGTAGTCTGGTCCAGGAGTGGGAAGGTGAACGGACAGGCTCTGGAGCAACGAACCGCCCTTGCTGTCTCTGCCTGGCCGGTTCCCCTCTTTCCACTGGGATTCTCTGCCTCTAACCCTATTACAGGGGCTGAGTCACTGGCTTACTGGGGCTCTCTCATACCGTCGATGGGAGGGGTGAGTGGGTTGAGTCACTGATGTGATCATCTTGTCTGGGTTGGCGCCCCCCCCCCTCCCCTTGGGTTGTGCCGTGGCGGAGATCTTTGTGGGCTATACTCAGCCTTGTCTCAGGATGGTAAGATGGTGGTTGAAGATATCCCTCTAGTGGTGTGGGGGCTGTGCTTTGGCAAAGTGGGTGGGGTTATATCCTTCCTGTTTGGCCCTGTCCGGGGGTGTCCTCGGATGGGGCCACAGTGTCTCCTGACCCCTCCTGTCTCAGCCTCCAGTATTTATGCTGCAGTAGTTTATGTGTCGGGGGGCTAGGGTCAGTTTGTTATATCTGGAGTACTTCTCCTGTCCTATTCGGTGTCCTGTGTGAATTTAAGTGTGCTCTCTCTAATTCTCTCTTTCTCTCTTTCTTTCTCTCTCTCTCTCGGAGATCCTGAGCCCTAGGACCATGCCTCAGGACTACCTGACATGATGACTCCTAGCTGTCCCAAGTCCACCTGGCCGTTCTGCTGCTCCAGTTTCAACTGTTCTGCCTTATTATTATTGGACCATGCTGGTCATTTATGAACATTTGAACATCTTGGCCATGTTCTGTTATAATCTCCACCCGGCACAGCCAGAAGAGGACTGGCCACCCCACATAGCCTGGTTCCTCTCTAGGTTTCTTCCTAGGTTTTGGCCTTTCTAGGGAGTTTTTCCTAGCCACCGTGCTTCTACACCTGCATTGCTTGCTGTTTGGGGTTTTAGGCTGGGTTTCTGTACAGCACTTTGAGATATCAGCTGATGTACGAAGGGCTATATAAATACATTTGATTTGATTAGATTTGTGTAGTAAATAAAACGAGTGGTGTCCAATGCTTAAATCCAGTTATTCTGCATTGTGAAGAGGGAAAACCCAGATATTCACAAAGTCTGTGATGAATGACAGGTTGTTTCTGAAAGGAATTTATAATATCTGTACATTATAGGAACAGCTGTAATTATAAAAGTACAATGATTGATGTTTTGCTTTAGCTTTGAGATGAAGAATCAATGGTAGACACCTTGCAAGTGCATTAAAAGATCAGCTGTATAAAAGTCTGTTTGTTGAAACTATACTTTCAGTTCCTGTTGATGCTCTGTTCCAGACTTACTTCTCCCTGCACATCATAGCAATAGGAGGAAGAAGGATTTGGAAACTAACTGCAAATAACAATAAGCTGAACTCCGCCTAGCAGAGACATCTTTGTAATAGCAACTATTAATTATGTTTTATGGTATTAAAGTTAAGGGAAATCCCCCTTGGTGGGTGAACCTCAGTAGGGGATAAAAAGGGAAAACCCCATCTTGGAAGCTGAGTGTATTACTTGCAAATTACTGTAAGTGTTTACTCCGGGTTGCAAACCAGCTTGCAATCCTTATTAAACAAACTAACCTCTGATCAAATAAGTTTCCTGTGGTCTCTTGTATGAACTGAGGGCAGAAATCCCTTACATTTCTTCATGCAAAATAGATTTGGGGTTTAAAACTTTTAAGGATTAGCCCTTTCAAAAAAATGTTTTTGCCTAAAATGACCCAAATCTAACTGCCTAACAGGCCCTGAAGCAAGGATATTTATTTTATTTGACCTTTATTTAACCAGGTAGGCTAGTTGAGAACAAGTTCTCATTTACAACTGCGACCTGGCCAAGATAAAGCATAGCAGTGTGAACAGACAACACAGAGTTACACATGGAGTAAACAATAAACAAGTCAATAACACAGTAGAAAAAAAAGAGTCTATATACATTGTGTGCAAAAGGCATGAGGAGGTAGGCGAATAATTACAATTTAGCAGATTAACACTGGAGTGATAAAAGATCAGATGGTCATGTGCAGGTAGAGATATTGGTGTGTAAAAGAGCAGAAAAGTAAATAAATATAAACAGTATGGGGATGAAGTAGGTAAATTGGGTGGGCTGTTTACCGATAGACTATGTACAGCTGCAGCGATCGGTTAGCTGCTCAGATAGCAGATGTTTAAAGTTGGCGAGGGAGATAAAAGTCTCCAACTTCAGCGATTTATGCATATTATTAGTACCATTTGAAAGGAAACACTTTGACATTTATGGAAATGTGAAAGGAATGTAGTAGAATATAACAACAGTAAAATATATTACAATACAATGAAAAAAACAAAAGTTATTTTGTATCTTTTTTGAAATGCAAGAGAAAGACCATAATGTATTATTTCAGCCCAGGTGAAATATAGATTTTGGCCACTATATGGCATCAGTGTATGTGCAAAGTTATAGACTGATCCAATGAATCATTGTATTTCTGTTCAACATTTTGTATCAAGACTGCCAAATGCGCCTAATTTGTTTATTAATACATTTTCATGTTGAAAATGGTGCACTCTCCTCATACAATACCATTGTATTATTTCACAGTAATAGCTACTATAAATTGGACAGTGTAGTTAGATTAACAATAATTTAAGCTTTCTGCCATTATCAGATATGTCTATGTCCTGGGAAATGTTCTTGTTACTATCAACCTCATTCTAATCGCATTAGCTCAACCGTCCCGTGGAAGGGTAGCCGATCCCAAAAAGTTTTTAAGCTGCTTTATTTTAGGGGTTTAGTGAAGGTGGGTCATTTTTTACCCTTGAGACAAGGGGAGTATACAGTATACAGAACATGGGTGTTTGAGGGAGAGAGAGGGGGTGTTAAAGGAATTACATTTCTCTATGTTTTAATACCCAATTAAAATTAAACACTCTGTCAATTCATAAGGATTTGTAAGACCCTTATTCTATAATAATGGACAGAGCCCAGTCTTAAAGTCAAACAGCAGAGTTTATTCACGAGAGTACTGAATACGATACAGTTTACCACAGGTTATAAACTGAAAATGACGTCCTTAGTTTCAGCACCAACCCGTGCCATCTCCATTCCAGTACAAAGGCTGTATCTCAAGCCTTCCCACATCCGTCTCCCTACCAATTTAATATAATTTACGGCTGAGCCAAGGTTTTCCGGTGTAGATAAGCATTCTAGCCGGTCTGAAGATTTAGTTCATTCATTCCTACCAAGGAACAGACCGTCATTGTTCTAATCATTGATTCATTCACACACATTATATTCAGTACTAAGATTAAGAAAGAAAATTCATGCATATACAGTAACATAATAGTATTCTGATTAGTACATATACAGTAACATAATAGTATTCTGATTAGTACATATACAGTATCATAATAGTATTCTGATTAGTACATATACAGTAACATAATAGTATTCTGATTAGTACAGATACAGTAACATAATAGTATTCTGATTAGTACATATACAGTAACATAATAGTATTCGGATTAGTACATATACAGTAACATAATAGTATTCTGATTAGTCAGTCCTGATTGAAATGTATACATAATTAGTCATCATTGATAAAAATTCCCTTAACAGGGGAATACTCTATACCCAAAAAGGGCCATGTTATGACACTAGCTAAATAATGAGCCATATTCCCAATCCATACAATACTAGCAATAAAAAACGATTGTCATAGTTAACCAAATAGGTTCAATGTTAGCTAGTTAGCAGCCAGCAGCCTAATGTCAGGTAGATAGAGAACAGTTGTCACGGGCGTCGTAAGGAGGAGACCAAGGCGTAGCGTGCTATACGTACATTCTTTTATTAAGAATGAACACTGAACAAAACAAACAAAATAACAAAATGAACCGTGAAGCTAATATGTACAGTGCCTTGCGAAATTTTGCACGCCCAATTTTTCAGTTTTTGATTTGTTAAAAAAGTTTGAAATATCCAATAAATGTCGTTCCACTTCATGATTGTTGTAGATTGTTGTTGTTGATTCTTCACAAAAAAATACAGTTTTATATCTTTATGTTTGAAGCCTGAAATGTGGCAAAAGGTCGCAAAGTTCAAGGGGGCCGAATACTTTCGCAAGGCACTGTACAGTGCAGACAGAACAAGAACCCACAAATACCCTAGGAAAATGGCTACCTAAATACGGTCCCCAATCAGAGACAATTTAAACAGCTGCCTCTGATTGGGAACTAGGCTACCATAGACCTACATATACCTAGACTTTCAAAAACCCCTAGATATACAAAAACTCCCTAGACAATAGAAAAACTAACATACCCACCCTCGTCACACCCTGACCCAACAAAAATATAAAGAAAACAGAGATAAGGTCAGAGCGTGACAACAGTAAGCTTTAACTTGCAATGAAAACAACATCCTGATGATATTAGAAATGCATAATATCAGAAAATGTAGCTGGACTCTTCTGGATGAATTCTTCACAGCAGACTGGAACCACTTTAACATCTCTAGGATAGGGGGCAGGTCAGAGCGTAATAATATCAGAAAATGTAGCTGGACTCTTCCACATGCATGATTTTTCACAGCAAACTGGAACCACTTTAAATAAGGAAGACATCCTGGGTCGTTTCTGTTTTGTTTGTACAGCTTGCTTAGCCCATCGTGTCAAATCACTCTGGTTCACATCGTCTGATTCATTTTTAGAGTCAGTCAGCATGGTAAAGATCGTCTTCCTGAAAGTAGTCAATCACAACTTTTTATCTACACAAATAATTTTATATAAAGAAGATTCTACACGACATACCAATCCGAAACTCATCTCTCGGCATGTCCAGCCCATTCATTATCTCAGCCAATCATGGCTAGCGCGAAGGTTGCCAACTTTTTCTGTGGCTAAAACCAGCAAGTTTCATAATTTAACAATTTTATTCGTATTTATAGATGGCATAAAAGTTTGTTATTAAGGCACATGAAAGTTCATATGTTCAAGAAGGCATTTCTGCCCCCAAAAAAGGCAACAGGTCACAAAAAATGTTGGATCCCCATTTGCTCTTCCTGGGGTTTATTATGGATCCCCATTAGTTCCTACCAAGGCAGCAGCTACTCTTCCTGGGGTTTATTATGGATCCTCATTTGTTCTTGCCAAGGCAGCAGCTACTCTTCCTGGGGTTTATTATGGATCCCCATTAGTTCCTGCCAAGGCAGCAGCTACTCTTCCTGGGGTTTATTATGGATCCTCATTAGTTCCTGTTAGGCAGCAGCTACTCTTCCTGGGGTTTATTATGGATCCTCATTAGTTCCTGTTAGGCAGCAGCTACTCTTCCTGGGGTACAGCATCATTAAGGCTGTTTATACAATAAAAAACAGACAATACATTCACAGATTTCACAACCCACTGTGTGCCCTCAGGCCCCTACTCCACCACTACCACATATGTACAGTACATAATCCATGTGTACACAGAGCTTTATTATGGACTTTTCCACACAATTTTTTATCCAAAAGTTTACTAATTGTGAAGGATACTTTGTTATGGGCAAACTTCTAACCATATTAGCTAGTGTTGTATCAAATTTTGTGGAAAATGTGCACATAACCTGTCTTCTCTTGAGATCCAGGTCTGCCCACGGCAGCCTTTCTCAATAGCAATCTCATGATATGGTTGGGTCTAATTGTGTTGCTGTCCTGGGGCTCTGTGTGTTCTGTTTGTGTTTGTGAACAGAGCCCCAGGACCAGCTTGCTTAGGGGACTCTTCTCCAGGTTCATCTCTCTGTAGGTGATGGCTTTGTTGTGGGAGGTTTGGGAATTGCTTCCTTTAGGTGGTTCTAGAATTTAACGTCTCTTTTCTGGATTTTGAAAGTAACGGGTATCGTCCTAATTCTGCTCTGCATGCATTATATTTGGTGTTTTATGTTGTGCACATAGGATATTTACAGAGGATATTTATATGTAATTCCATTGTGGTGTTTGTCCCATTCTGTGAATTCTTGGTTGGTGAGGGAACCCCAGACCTCACAACCATAATGGGCAATAGGTTCTGTAACTGATTCAAGTATCTTTAGGCAGATCCTAATTGGTATGTCAAATTTGATGTTCCTTTTGATGGCATAGAAGGCCCTTCTTGCCTTGTATCACAGATCGTTCACAGCTTTGTGGAAGTTACCTGTGGTGGTGATGTTTAGGCTGAGGTATGTATAGCTTTTTGTGTGCTCCAGGGCAACGGTGTCTAGATGGACTTTGTGCGAACTGAACCTTTTTTGGAACACCATTATTTTGGTCTTACTGACATTTACTGTCAGGGCCCAGTTCTGAAGAATCTGTGTAGAACATCTAGGTGCTGCTGTAGGCCCTGTGGAAAGAAACATGTGTGTTTCTGGCCAATTTTAACCGCACACTTGTTGTTTGTGAACATGGATTATGTAATGTTGTATTTCTTCCCCCGACACCACATTCTATCAATTTGTTTAGCAGGCCCTCGTGCCAAATTGAGTCGATAGCTTTTTTGAAATCAACATTGAATTTGTTATGGTTTGTTTGTCAATTAGGGTGTGCTTGGTGAATGGCAGGTTTGTTGTATTGTAATTTGGTAAAAAGGCCATTTGACATTTGCTCAGTACATTGTTTTTACGAGTCTGCTGTTAATGATAAAGCAGAGGACTTTCCCAAGTTTTCTGTTGACGCATATCCCATGTAAGTTATAGGGGTACATTTGTGGATTGGGGTGGTCGGTCCTTGGTTCCAAATATTGGGGAAGATGCCAGAGTTAAGGATGATGTTAAAGAGTTTAAGTATAGCCAAATGGATTTTCTGGTCTCCAGTGGCCCAACACACTAGGCCTCCAGTGCGCCTCCCGAGTCCCGCTCCAGTGCAGGAGCCTTCCTCCAGGCACGTTGTCCAGTCCAGCACCAAGGCCAGGGCCTTCCTCTGCGCCGGTGCCAAGTCCAGGCACAGTGTTCAGTTCAGCTCCAAGGCCGGAGCCTTCCTCTGCTCCGATGCCCAGTCCTGGCACGGCGTCCAGTCCCTCTCCAAGGCCGAAGCGTTCCTCTACGCCGGTGACCAGTCCAGTCACGGGGTCCAACCCAGCTCCAGGACCGGAGCCCTCTGCGCCGGTGCCCAGTCCAGGCACGGGGTCCAACCCAGCTCCATAATATCTATATGGTTTAATATCTATATTGTTTAACATCTATAATGTTTAATATCTATATTGTTTAACATCTATATTGTTTAATATCTATATTGTTTAACATCTATAATGTTTAATATCTATATTGTTTAACATCTATATAATTTAATATCTATATAGTTTAATATCTATATAGTTTAATATCTATATAGTTTGATATCTATATGTTTTAATGTCTATATAGTTTAACATCTATATCGTTTAATATCTATATAGTTTAGTATCTATATAGTTTAAAATCTACATAGTTTAAAATCTATATAGTTTAATAACTATATGGTAAAATATCTATACAATTTAATATTTATATTGTTTCACCTCTCTGGGATATGTGGGATGGTAACGTCCCACCTCACCAACAGCCAGTGAATTTGCAGGGTGCCAAATTCAAAACAACAGAAATCTCATAATTAAAATTCCTCAAGCGTACAAGTATTTTACACCATTTTAAAGATACAATTCTCGTTAATCCAGCCACAGTATCTGATTTCAAAAAGTCTTTACAACAAAAGTACACCAAATGATTATGTTAGGTAAGCTCCAACTCACAGAAAAACACAGCCATTTTTCCAGCCAAAGAGGAGTCACAAAAAGCAGAAATCGAGATAAATTAATCACTAACCTTTGATGATCTTCATCAGATGACACTCATAGGACTTCATGTTACACAATACATGTATGCTTTGTTCGATAAAGGTCATATTTATATCAAAAATTCTCACTATATATTGGCGCTTTATGTTGAGTAGTTCCAAAACATTCAGTGATTTTGCAGAGAGCCACAGCCAAATATACAGAAACACTCATCATAAATGTTGATGAAAATACAAGTGTTATGCATGGAACTTTAGATAAACTTGGCCCTAATGTAACCGCTGTGTCAGATTTCAAAAAAGATTTACCGAAAAAGCACACCATGCAATAATCTGAGTACAGCGCTCAGAGACCAAAACAACCCAAACAGATATCCGCCATGTTGTGTAGTCAACAGAAGTCAGAAATAGCATTATAAATATTCACTTACCTTTGATGATCTTCATCAGAATGCACTCCCAGGAATCCCAGTTCCACAATAAATGTTTGATTTGTTCAATAAAGTCCATCATTTATGTACAAATACCTACTTTTTGGTGGTGCGTTTTGCCCAATAACCCAAATTCATGAGGCGCGAGTAGAAGAAAGGTCAAAAAGTTCCGTTACAGTTTGTAGAAACATGTCAAACGAAGTATAGAATCAATCTTTAGGATGTTTTTATCATAAATCTTCAATAATGTTCCAACGGGAGAATTCCTTTGTCTGTAGAAATGCAATGGAAAGCAAGCTACCTGTCACTTGAACGTGCATGACCAGCTCATGCCACTCTGGGAGAGACCTTACTCAATCCCCTCTCATTCGCCCCCACTTCACAGTAGAAGACTCAAACATGGTTCTAAAGACTGTTGACATCTAGTGGAAGCCTTAGGAAGTGCATTATGACCCCATTGACACTGTAAATTTGATAGGAAATGAGTTGAAAAACTACAAACCTCAGATTTCCCACATCCTGGTTGAACCTTTTCTCAGGTTTTTGCCTGCCATATGAGTTCTGTTATACTCACAGACATCATTCAAACAGTTTTAGAAACGTCAGAGTGTTTTCTATCCAAATCAATCTACCAATTACATGCATATCCTAGCTTCTGGGCCTGGGTAACAGGCAATTTACTCTGGGCATGCTTTTCATCCAAACGTCCCAATGCTGCCCCCTATCCCAATGAAGTTTTAAGGATATACAGTGGCAAGAAAACGTGAGTGAACCCTTTGGTTTACCTGGATTTCTGCATAAAATGGTCTTCATCTATGTCACAACAACAGACAAACACAGTCTGCTTAAACTAATAACACACAAACAATTACATGTTCATGTCTTTATTGAACACACAGTGTAAACATTCACAGTGCATGTTGGAAAAAATATGTGAACCCTTGATTTTAATAACATTGACCCTACTTTGGCAGCAATAACCTCAAACAAACATTGTTTATATTTTCAGATCAGACTGTTTCAATTTTGCAATGTTCTTGGGATGTCTGGTGTGAACGCTCTCTTGAGGTCATGCCACAGCATCTCAATCAGGTTGAGGTCAGGACTCTGACTGGGCCACTCCAGAGGGCGTATTTTATTCTGTTTATTCTGCTGATTTATTTCTGTGTTTTTGGTCGTTGTCCTGTTGCATCACCCAACTTCTGTTGAGCTTCAATTGGTGGACAGATATCCTTACATTCTCCTGCAAAATATCTTTATAAACTTGGTAATTCATTTTTCCATAGATGATAGCAAGCTGTCCAGGCCCTGAGGCAGCAAAGCTGCCCCAAACCATGATGCTCCCTCCACCGTACTTTACAGTTGGGATGAGGTTTAGATGTTGGTGTGTTGTGCCTTTTTTTCTCCACACATAGTGTTGTGAGTTCATTCCAAACAACTCAACTGTAGCTTCATCTGTCCTCATAATATTTTGCCAGTGGCGGTGTGGAACATCCAGGTGCTCTATTGCGAACTTCAGATGTGCAGCAATGTTTTTTTTGGACCGCAGTGGCTTCTTCTGTGGTGTCCTCTTATGAACACCATTCTTGTTTAGTGTTTAACCTTTCTGGAAACAGGGGCAGTATTTAGTAGCTTGGATGAATAAGGTGCCCTATTTAAACTGCCTGTTACTCAGGCCCAGAAGCTAGGATATACATATGCATGGTAGTATTGGATAGAAAAACACTCTAAAGTTTCCAAAACTGTTAAAATAATGTTTGTGAGTATAGCAGAACTGATATGGCAGGTGAAAACCTGAGGAAAATCCATCCAGGAATTGCTTTTATTTTCTCTCCATTGAAAGCCTATCCACCACACAAAGACCTATGACACAGTTCGTGATCGCTATGGCTTCCACTACATGTGGCCAGGCTTTAGGAATTGTTTCAGGCTTTTATTCTGAAAAATGAGGGAGTAACACCACTTCCAATGAGTGGACAGTGGAAATTTCCAGAGATATTTGTTGCGCGTGACCGGGAGCACGTCTTTCCTGTTTTTCCTTTTCTATTGAAGGAGATATTGTCCTTTTGAAATATTATTGGTTATTTATGACAAAAACATCCTGAGGATTATAAACATCGTTTGACATGTTTCTGCAAACTTTTATGGTACTTTTTAGATTTTTCGTCTGCCTGCTGCTGACCGAGCTTTGTGCCAATGGATACCTGAACTAAACCACTTTGGAGCCAGTGGATTACTGAACAAAACTTGCTAACAAAACGGAGGTTTTGGACATAAAGAGGGAGTTTATCGAACAAAACTAACCATTATTGTGTAACTGGGAGTCTTGTGAGTGCAACCATATGAAGATCATCAAAGGTAAGTGATTCATTTTATCGCTATTTCTGACTTTTGTGACTCGTCTACTTGGCTGGTAACTGTATGTAATGTTTTGCTAGCTGAGAGCTGTCCTCAGATAATCACAGTTAAAGTAAAACCTCTTAGTAGTTAGGGTGCCTTTTTTCAACTTTTGGATAAAAAGCGTGCAAAATTTCAGCGTCCTGCTACTCATGCCAGGAATATAGTATATGCATATGATTAGTATGTGTGGATAGAAAACACTCTGAAGTTTATAAAACTGGTTAAATCATGTCTGTGACTATAACAGAACTTGTGTAGCAGGCAAACGCCCAAGGAAAAACTGTTCAGAAAAAAATATTAAAAATCCCTCCGCCAGGTCCCTGTATTGTCTATGGCAAGGGAAAATAGATAGCGCCCAGCTTACAGTTTCTACAACTTCCACACGATGGGAATTGGGTTGAAGTTAATCCTTGGTGAAATGAAGAATAGGCACCTCCTGTCAGTGAGTACACACCGGATATGTATGAAAGAGAGAAAATCGTCCATAATTTGTTGACTCACTGCTATTGAATACAGATCGCCCCTTCATCAATTTGATCGATTATTAACGTTTATTAATACCTAAAGTTGGATTACAAAAGTAGTTTGAAGGATTTTGGCAAAGTTTATAGGCAACTTTTTTAATTTTAAAAAATGACGTTGCGTTTTGGAAAGCTGTTATTTTCTGGATCAGACGGGCTTTATAAATGGACATTTTGGGTATACATGGACGGATTGAATCGAAAAAAAGAACAAATTGTGATGTTTATGGGACATATTGGAGTGCCAACAAAGAAGCTCGTCAAAGGTAATGCATGTTTTATATTTTATTTCTGCGTTTAGTGTAGCGCCGGCTACGCTAATTATTTTGTTTACGTCTCGTTCGTGTGTTTCGGAGGGGGGTGCATGCTATCAGACAATAGCTTCTCATGCTTTCACCGAAAAGCATTTTAAAATCTGACATGATGGCTGGATTCACAACGAGTGTAGCTTTAATTGAGTACCCTGCATGTGTGATTTAATGAAAGTTTTAGTTTTTATCTAGTACTATTTGAATTTGCCGCTCTACATTTCCCCAGGCTATTGGCTAGGAGAGACTCAAGCGTCTCAATATCCTTAAGTCTTTTGAAATCAGTTTTTCTTTAAGGAATTTTTATTTTGAGATTTCTGTTGTTTGAATTTGGCGCTCTGCAATTTCACTGGCTGTTGGCCAGGTGTTCCATTAGCGGAACACCTTTTCCTAATTCATATGATAGAGTCATCAACAGAGATGTTAGCATGTTCCAGAGATTCATGTTAGTCTTTAGCTGACACTCTAGGATTCTTCTTAACCTCGTTGAGCATTCTGCACTGTGAGCTTGCAGTCATTGCTGCAGATGGCCACTCCTAGGCAGAGTAGCAACAGTGCTGAACTTTAACCATTTACAGACAATTTGTCTTACTGAGGACTGGTGAACATCAAGGCTTTTAGAGATACTTTCCAGCTTTATGCAAGTGAACAATTCTTAATCTTAGGTCTTCTGATATCTCTTTTGTTCGAGGCATGGTTCATATCAGGCAATGCTTCTTGTAAACAGCAAACTTTAACCCTTGTGAAGTCTTAACATCATGTACACTCCCCTTGTCCTAAGAGTAAAAAAATGACCCACCTTCACTAAACCCCTAAAATAAAGCATCTTAAAAACTTATTTGGCATCGGTGTCCCTTAAACGGGACGGTTGAGCTAACCGAAAAGCACGGTTGGTTTTTTAATTGTATTATCTTTTACCAAATCTTTTACATTTCCATAAACTTCAAACTATTTCCTTTTAAATGGAACCAATAATATGCATATCCTTGCTCCTGGGCCTGAGCTAAAGGCAGTTAAATTTGGGTCATTTTAGGAGAAAAAATTTTGCATGAAGAAATGTAAGCGCTTTCTGCCCTCAGTTCATACAAGAGACCACAGGAAACTTCTTTGATCAGAGGTTAGTTTGTTTAATAAGGATTGCAAGCTGGTTTGCAACCCGGGGTAAACACTTACAGTAATTTGCAAGTAATACTCTCAGCTTCCAAGATGGGGTTTTCCCTTTTCATCCCCTACTGAGGTTCACCCACTAAGGGTGATTTCCCTTAACTTTAATACCATAAAACATCATTAATAGTTGCTATTACAAAGATGTCTCTGCTAGGCGGAGTTCAGCTTATTGTTATTTGCAGTTAGTTTCCCAATCCTTCTTCCTTCTATTGCTATGATGTGTAGGGAGAAGTAAGTCTGGAACAGAGCATTAACAGGAACTGAAAGTATAGTTTCAACAAACAGACTTTTGTACAGTTGATCTTTTCATGCACTTGCAAGGTGTCTACCATTGATTCTTCATCTCAAAGCTAAAGCAAAACATCAATCATTGTACTTTTTGTAATTACAGGTGTTCCTATAATGTACATATGTTATATATTTCCTTTCAGAAACAACCTGTCATTCATCACAAACTTTGTGAATATCTGGGTTTTCCCTCTTCACAATGCAGAAAGACTGGATTTAATCAGTGGACACCACTCGTTTTAATTACAACACACCTGTCATGATTGTTTCCATTACTAAAGTAGAGGTTTATTATTATTATTGCTAAAGGTACTGCATATGTGTAAAAAAATTTTTAGCAAGAGTTAGCACTGGTATAGGCTATACGCAGAAAGTAGTTTTGTATGCATTTTATCGAAGGGAAACAATAACAGTCTTGTTATTTTTGGCAACATAGTGATATATTCTTATATACAGGTACACTGAGGAATTCAGCTACAAAATACTAGTCTTCTCCCATTTTTTTTAACTATTGCCTCCACCCACAAGGTGTATAAACAGCAACAATAAATAATAATAAAATAAGATAATAGATACAAAACAAAAATGTGAATAATGTAAATCAATCAACTCGATTTCTCACATGTAGGACAGTATGTAAGTGTCTGTACCTGGACTGTGCAGATGTATTTCTCACATGTAGGACAGTATGTAAGTGTGTGTACATGGACTGTGCAGATGTATTTCTCACATGTAGGACAGTATGTAAGTGTGTGTACATGGACTGTGCAGATGTATTTCTCACATGTAGGACAGTATGCAAGTGTGTGTGCATGGACTGTGCAGATGTATTTCTCACATGTAGGACAGTATGCAAGTGTGTGTACATGGACTGTGCAGATGTATTTCTCACATGTAGGACAGTATGCAAGTGTGTGTGCCTGGACTGTGCAGATGTATTTCTCACATGTAGGACAGTATGTAAGTGTGTGTGCCTGGACTGTGCAGATGTATTTCTCACATGTAGGACAGTATGTAAGTGTGTGTGCCTGGACTGTGCAGATGTATTTCTCACATGTAGGACAGTATGTAAGTGTGTGTGCCTGGACTGTGCAGATGTATTTCTCACATGTAGGACAGTATGTAAGTGTCTGTACATGGACTGTGCAGATGTATTTCTCACATGTAGGACAGTATGTAAGTGTGTGTACATGGACTGTGCAGATGTATTTCTCACATGTAGGACAGTATGTAAGTGTCTGTACATGGACTGTGCAGATGTATTTCTCACATGTAGGACAGTATGTAAGTGTGTGTACATGGACTGTGCAGATGTATTTCTCACATGTAGGACAGTATGTAAGTGTCTGTACATGGACTGTGCAGATGTATTTCTCACATGTAGGACAGTATGTAAGTGTGTGTACATGGACTGTGCAGATGTATTTCTCACATGTAGGACAGTATGTAAGTGTCTGTACCTGGACTGTGCAGATGTATTTCTCACATGTAGGACAGTATGTAAGTGTCTGTACATGGACTGTGCAGATGTATTTCTCACATGTAGGACAGTATGCAAGTGTCTGTACCTGGACTGTGCAGATGTATTTCTCACATGTAGGACAGTATGTAAGTGTGTGTACATGGACTGTGCAGATGTATTTCTCACATGTAGGACAGCATGTAAGTGTGTGTACATGGACTGTGCAGATGTATTTCTCACATGTAGGACAGTATGTAAGTGTGTGTACATGGACTGTGCAGATGTATTTCTCACATGTAGGACAGTATGCAAGTGTCTGTACATGGACTGTGCAGATGTATTTCTCACATGTAGGACAGTATGTAAGTGTGTGTACATGGACTGTGCAGATGTATTTCTCACATGTAGGACAGTATGTAAGTGTCTGTACATGGACTGTGCAGATGTATTTCTCACATGTAGGACAGTATGTAAGTGTCTGTACATGGACTGTGCAGATGTATTTCTCACATGTAGGACAGTATGTAAGTGTCTGTGCATGGACTGTGCAGATGTATTTCTCACATGTAGGACAGTATGTAAGTGTGTGTACATGGACTGTGCAGATGTATTTCTCACATGTAGGACAGTATGTAAGTGTCTGTACATGGACTGTGCAGATGTATTTCTCACATGTAGGACAGTATGTAAGTGTCTGTACATGGACTGTGCAGATGTATTTCTCACATGTAGGACAGTATGTAAGTGTCTGTACATGGACTGTGCAGATGTATTTCTCACATGTAGGACAGTATGTAAGTGTCTGTACATGGACTGTGCAGATGTATTTCTCACATGTAGGACAGTATGTAAGTGTCTGTACCTGGACTGTGCAGATGTATTTCTCACATGTAGGACAGTATGTAAGTGTGTGTACCTGGACTGTGCAGATGTATTTCTCACATGTAGGACAGTATGTAAGTGTGTGTACATGGACTGTGCAGATGTATTTCTCACATGTAGGACAGTAAGCAAGTGTGAGTGCCTGGACTGTGCAGATGTATTTCTCACATGTAGGACAGTATGTAAGTGTCTGTGCATGGACTGTGCAGATGTATTTCTCACATGTAGGACAGTATGTAAGTGTCTGTACATGGACTGTGCAGATGTATTTCTCACATGTAGGACAGTATGTAAGTGTCTGTACCTGGACTGTGCAGATGTATTTCTCACATGTAGGACAGTATGTAAGTGTGTGTACATGGACTGTGCAGATGTATTTCTCACATGTAGGACAGTAAGCAAGTGTGTGTACATGGACTGTGCAGATGTATTTCTCACATGTAGGACAGTAAGCAAGTGTGAGTGCCTGGACTGTGCAGATGTATTTCTCACATGTAGGACAGTATGTAAGTGTCTGTGCATGGACTGTGCAGATGTATTTCTCACATGTAGGACAGTATGCAAGTGTCTGTACCTGGACTGTGCAGATGTATTTCTCACATGTAGGACAGTATGTAAGTGTGTGTACATGGACTGTGCAGATGTATTTCTCACATGTAGGACAGTATGTAAGTGTGTGTACATGGACTGTGCAGATGTATTTCTCACATGTAGGACAGTAAGCAAGTGTGTGTACATGGACTGTGCAGATGTATTTCTCACATGTAGGACAGTAAGCAAGTGTGAGTGCCTGGACTGTGCAGATGTATTTCTCACATGTAGGACAGTATGTAAGTGTCTGTGCATGGACTGTGCAGATGTATTTCTCACATGTAGGACAGTAAGCAAGTGTGTGTGCCTGGACTGTGCAGATGTATTTCTCACATGTAGGACAGTAAGCAAGTGTGTGTACATGGACTGTGCAGATGTATTTCTCACATGTAGGACAGTAAGCAAGTGTGTGTACATGGACTGTGCAGATGTATTTCTCACATGTAGGACAGTAAGCAAGTGTGTGTACCTGGACTGTGCAGATGTATTTCTCACATGTAGGACAGTATGTAAGTGTCTGTACCTGGACTGTGCAGATGTATTTCTCACATGTAGGACAGTAAGCAAGTGTCTGTGCCTGGACTGTGCAGATGTATTTCTCACATGTAGGACAGTAAGCAAGTGTCTGTACCTGGACTGTGCAGATGTATTTCTCACATGTAGGACAGTATGTAAGTGTCTGTACATGGACTGTGCAGATGTATTTCTCACATGTAGGACAGTATGTAAGTGTGTGTACATGGACTGTTCAGATGTATTTCTCACATGTAGGACAGTAAGCAAGTGTCTGTACCTGGACTGTGCAGATGTATTTCTCACATGTAGGACAGTAAGCAAGTGTCTGTACCTGGACTGTGCAGATGTATTTCTCACATGTAGGACAGTATGTAAGTGTCTGTACATGGACTGTGCAGATGTATTTCTCACATGTAGGACAGTAAGTGTCTGTGCATGGACTGTGCAGATGTATTTCTCACATGTAGGACAGTATGTAAGTGTCTGTACATGGACTGTGCAGATGTATTTCTCACATGTAGGACAGTATGCAAGTGTCTGTACCTGGACTGTGCAGATGTATTTCTCACATGTAGGACAGTATGTAAGTGTCTGTACATGGACTGTGCAGATGTATTTCTCACATGTAGGACAGTATGTAAGTGTCTGTACATGGACTGTGCAGATGTATTTCTCACATGTAGGACAGTATGTAAGTGTCTGTACCTGGACTGTGCAGATGTATTTCTCACATGTAGGACAGTATGTAAGTGTCTGTACATGGACTGTGCAGATGTATTTCTCACATGTAGGACAGTATGTAAGTGTCTGTACCTGGACTGTGCAGATGTATTTCTCACATGTAGGACAGTATGTAAGTGTCTGTACATGGACTGTGCAGATGTATTTCTCACATGTAGGACAGTATGTAAGTGTCTGTACCTGGACTGTGCAGATGTATTTCTCACATGTAGGACAGTATGTAAGTGTCTGTACCTGGACTGTGCAGATGTATTTCTCACATGTAGGACAGTATGTAAGTGTCTGTACCTGGACTGTGCAGATGTATTTCTCACATGTAGGACAGTATGTAAGTGTCTGTACATGGACTGTGCAGATGTATTTCTCACATGTAGGACAGTATGTAAGTGTCTGTACATGGACTGTGCAGATGTATTTCTCACATGTAGGACAGTATGTAAGTGTCTGTACATGGACTGTGCAGATGTATTTCTCACATGTAGGACAGTATGTAAGTGTCTGTACATGGACTGTGCAGATGTATTTCTCACATGTAGGACAGTATGTAAGTGTCTGTACATGGACTGTGCAGATGTATTTCTCACATGTAGGACATAGTGTTTGTTTTACAGTCCTTAATTGGGGGCAGAATTGGCATCTCATCCTCTTGCCTTCTCCAGCTGCAGCCTCAGGTGGATCAGGACAAGATACAGCCCCCTTATCTCAGCTCACTGGTCACCATAGCAACACCCACTCCTAGTATATTTCACTGGTCATCCCCAAACCCAACACCTCCTTTCGCCGCATTTCCTTCCAGTTCTCATATCTCCCTCACTAACTTCAAGCATCGGTTGTCATCAGCAGCTAACCAATCACTGCAGCTGTACACAGCCCATCTGTAAATAACCCATCCAACTACCTACCTCATCCCCATATAATTTTTTTTGGGGGGGGTTCTGTTCTTTTGCATACCAGTATTCTTACTTGCACAAAATCATCTGCACCTCTATCACTCCAGTGTTAATTGCTCAATTGTAATTACTTCACCACTATGGCCTATTTATTGCCTTACCTCCTTACTTAATTTTCACACACTGTATACAGATTTTCTATTGTGTTATTGACTGTACGTTTGTTTATCCCATGTGTAACTCTGTGTTGTTGTTTGTGTCGCACTGCTTTGCTTTATCTTGGCCAGGTCTCAGCTGTAAATTAGATCTTGTTCTCAACTGGCCTACCTGGTTAAATAAAGGTGAAATTAATCAAATAAAAAAACAGCTTTCAAGCTTTCAAAAGCGCTGCAGAGGCTGCTGTGTTGGGGCTCCCTTATTTGAATGGGTGGAGTTACAAGGGCCTTTCCGAGCTGCTCCAGGAACACCCTCCTCTTGTTTCGCTTATCAGGCATCCAGGTAGGGTTGGTATGAGGACACATCAATGACGTAATGGAAGATGACCAGGGGCCAGCAGCAGTCATCCTCCTGCAGCTGTTATTTCCAATCACCTTGTCCAGGTTGTCCACACCTCCTTTGTTGTGGTTATAATTCAGAATGATGGCTGATTTCTTGTCCTCACGATCACTGATCTCAGCAGTTTTGTGCAGTGTGGTCAAGAGGACCACATTCTTGTTCCTCTTTGGGAGGTAAGAAACTAGAGTGGTGGTGGTGGTGAAGGCAAACTTTGATGAGACGGCCTCTTATCCCTGTTTGTGAGAAGTGCAGGGGGGAGCTCAGGCTTGTTCTTTCTAACTGTGCCAACTATGGTGGTCTTCCTCTTCTGTAGATGCTGGCTGAGTTCAATCGGTAGCACACATAATCTCAATTTGTCATTGTGTGTGTGTGTGTGTGTATTTGTGGTTTTTGTGGTGTGTAAATGATTTTATAACAGCAGGGTCAAAATGATGAACAAAGGGGGTTTTCTCTGCTGTTAAACACAGTGGCAGGTCATGTTTTCCCCTTAAGACAACACAAGAGTTAAGCACACTGTGTTTGTCTACTGTTGTGACTTAGATGTCGATCAGATCAAATGACCAATATATGCAGAAATCCAGCTAATTCCAAAGGGTTCACATACTTTTTCTTGCCACTGTTGATAGATAGATATACACAGACAATAAATATATATAAAATATATACAGTACCAGTCAGAAGTTTGGACACACCGACACATTCAATGGTTTATCTTCATATATACTATTTTCTACAATATAGAATAAAGGTGAAGACATCAAAACAATGAAACAACACATGGAATCATGTAGTAACCAAGAAAGTGTTAACAAAATATATTTTATATTTGAGATTCTTCAAATATCCACCCACCTGTCTGAGAATACTTGTCACACACTGGTCTTAGTATTTTGTGTTTTCTTTATTATTTTGGTCAGGCCAGGGTGTGACATGGGTTTATTTATGTGCTGTGTTTTGTCTGGGGTTGTTTGTAGGTATAGGATTGTGGTTTAGAGTAGTACTCTAGTTAAGTCTATGGTTGCCTAGAGTGGTTCTCAATCAGAGGCAGGTGTTTATCGGTGTCTGTGATTGGGAACCATATGTAGGCAGCCATATTCTTTAGGTCTCTTGTGGGTGATTGTTCCTGTCTCTGTGTTTTCACCAGATAGGGCTGTTTTAGGTTTTCACATTTGTTGTTTTTGTTAGTCTGTTCATGTGTAGTGTCTTTATTAAAGAACCATGAATAGAAACCACGCTGCGTTTTGGTCTGCCTCTCCTTCACCACAAGAAAACCATTACAATACTGCTCATTGACTACAGCTCAGCATTCAATACCATGTTGCCCACAAAGCTCATCACTAAGCTAAGGATCCTGGGACTAAACGCCTCCATCTGCAACTGGATCCTGGACTTCCTGACGGGCCGCCCCAGGTGGTAAGGGTAGGCAACAACACATCTGCCATGCTGATCCTCAACACTGGGGCCCCTCAGTGTTGCATGCTTAGTCCCCTACTATACTCCCTGTTCACCCACTACTGCGTGGCCAAGCACGACTCCAACACCATCATTAAGTTTGCTGACTACACAACAGTGGTAGGCCTGATCACCGACAACGATGAGACAGCATACAGGGAGGAGGTCATAGACCTTGCAGAGTGGTGCCAGGACAGCAACCTCTCCCTCAATGTGAGCAAGACAAATGAGATGATCGTAGCCTTAGAGAAATGGAGGGCCGAACAGGCTCCCATTAACATTGATGGGGCTGCAGTGGAGCGGATCGAGAGCTTCAAGTTCCATGGTATCCACATCACCAACAAACTATCATGGTTCAAACACACCAAGACAGTCATGAAGAGAGCACGACAACACCTTTTCCCCCTCAGAAGACTGAAAAGATTTGTCATGGGTCCCCAGATCCTCAAAAAGTTCTACAGCTGCACCATCGAGAGCCTCCTGACCAGTTTCATCACCACCTGGTATGGCAACTGCTCGGCATCTCGACAGTATGGCACTACAGAGGGACCTATATACTAGGCGGTGTCAGAGGACAGCCCAAAAAATTGTTAAAGACTCCAGTCACCCAGTCATAAACTGTTCTCTCTGCTACCGCACGGCAAGAGGTACCGGAGTGCCAAGTCTAGGAAGAAAAGGCTCCTCGACAGCCTCCTACCCCCAAGCCTTAAGGCAGCTGAACAATTAATCAAATGGCCACCCAGACTATTTATATTACCATCCCACCCCCCCTTGTTTTTACACTGCTGCTACTCGCTGTATATTATCTATGCATAGTCACTTTACAAATGACCTTGACTAACCTGTACCCCCGCACATTGACTCGGTACCGGTACCCCCTGTATATAGCCTCCACATTGACTCTGTACTGGTACCCCCTGTATATAGCCTCCACATTGACTCGGTACCGGTACCCCCTGTATATAGCCTCCACATTGACTCTGTACCGGTACCCCCTGTATATAGCCTCCACATTGACTCTGTACCAGTACCCCCTGTATATAGCCTCCACATTGACTCTGTACCGGTACCCCCTGTATATAGCCTCCACATTGACTCTGTACCGGTACCCCCTGTATATCGCCTTGTTATTGTTGTCATTTTATTGTGTTACTTTTTGATTTGATTTGTTTTCACATTAGTTTATTTATTAAATATTTTCTTCACTCTATTTCTTGAACTGCATTGTTGGTTAAGGGCTTGTCAGTAAGCATTTCACAGTAAGGTCTTCAACTGTTGTATTCAGTGTATGTGACAAATAACATTTGAAGGGCTTGTCAGCATTTTACAGTAAGGTGTTGTATTGAGTATTCAGCGCACGTGACAAATACGATTTGATTTGATTTTGCCTTGATGTCAGCTTTGCACACTCTTGGCATTCTCTCAACCAGCTTCAACTGGAATGCTTTTCACTTTGCGATCCAACTCATCCTAAACCATCTCAATTGGGTTGAGGTTGGGTGATTGTGGAGGCCAGGTCATCTGATGCAGCAATCCATCACTCTCCGTCTTGGTTAAATAGCCCTTACACAGACTGGAGGAGTGTTGGGTCATTGTCCTATTGATAAACAAATGATAGTCCCAGTAAGTGCAAACCAGACAGTGTCACCAGCACAGCACCCCCACACCATCACACCTCCTCCTCCATGCTTCATGGTGGGAACCACACATACGGAGTAGGGATTAGAGGTCAATCCTCTCAGATCTACAGTAGTGACTGATAGTAGGGGTTAGGAGTCAATCCTCTCAGATCTACAGTAGTGACTGAAAGTAGGGGATAGAGGTCAATCCTCTCAGATCTACAGTAGTGACTGAAAGTAGGGGTTAGGAGTCAATCCTCTCAGATCTACAGTAGTGACTGATAGTAGGGGTTAGGAGTCAATCCTCTCAGATCTACAGTAGTGACTGAAAGTAGGGGATAGAGGTCAATCCTCTCAGATCTACAGTAGTGACTGATAGTAGGGGTTAGGAGTCAATCCTCTCAGATCTACAGTAGTGACTGAAAGTAGGGGATAGAGGTCAATCCTCTCAGATCTATAGTAGTGGCTGATAGTAGGGGACAGAGGTCAACCCTCTCAGATCTACAGTAGTGACTGATAGTAGGGGATAGAGGTCAATCCGCTCAGATCTACAGTAGTGTCTGATAGTAGGGGATAGAGGTCAATCCTCTCAGATCTACAGTAGTGTCTGACAGTAGGGGTTAGAGGTCAGTCCTCTCAGATCTACAGTAGTGTCTGACAGTAGGGGTTAGAGGTCAGTCCTCTCAGAATAACACAGTTGAGCACATGGAAATGGTTGGCATTAACGGATATGATTCTAGTCCAGGGGTGGGAGAAGTGGCAATGAAGAAATATACAGTGGTAGAGGAGGTATAGACAAAATAATCTACTCTCTCTTCCTCTGTTTCACCACGTCGTCAGCAGGGTCTTGTGTGTGTGGTCAAAACAGGAAAGAGGAGGATGGTCTATAAGTCTGTAACTGGAGATCACAGAGTCTCATTGAGAAGCAAGACAGGATGGAACAGGATGAACTCACACCACTCTGCTGGCAGATTTGTAAGTACTCTGTGTGTGTGTGTGTGTGTGTGTGTGTGTAGGTGTGTGTGTGTGTGTACGTGTGTGTGTGTGTACGTGTGTGTGTGTGTGTGTGTGTGTGTGTGTGTGTGTGTGTGTGTGTGTGTGTGCGTGTGTGCGTGTGTGTGTGTCGGCAGGTGAGATGGAACACATCTATCTTATGATTATCTGTATGGTTTAATACGTGCTAAAATCTGTTTAATATCTACAGTTGAAGTCAAAAGTTTATTTACACATGTTGGAGTCATTAAAACTTGTTTTTCAATCACACCACATTTCTTGTTAACAAACTATAGTTTTGGAAAGTCGGTTAGGACATCTGCTTTGTGCATGACACAAGTCATTTTCCCAACAATTGTTTGCAGTCAGATTATTTCACTTACAATTCACTGTATCACAAGTCCAGTGGGTCAGAAGTTTACATACACTAAGTTGAATGTGCCTTTAAACAGCTTGGACATTTCCAGAAAATTATGTCATGGCTTTACAGGCTTCTGACAGGCTAATTGACATCATTTGAGTCAATTTGACAGTGTACCTGTGGATGTATTTCAAGGCCTACCTTCAAACTCAGTGCCTCTTTGCTTGACATCATGGGAAAATCAAAAGAAATCAGCCAAGACCTCAGAAAAAATTGCAGACCTCCACACGTCTGGTTTATCCTTGGGAGCAATTTCCAAACCCCTGAAGGTACCACGTTCATCTGTACTAACAATAGCACACAAGTATAAATGTAACAGGATAGACTTTACGTCCGTCCCCTCGCCCCGACCTGGGCGCGAACCAGGGATGCTCTGCACACGTCAACAGTCACCCTCGAAGCATCGTTACCCATCGCTCCACAAAAGCCTTGGAATTTTTGTCTGCGTTGTCGTGACCGCTCTTTCCGGTGGATTCCTACGCACCAAACTAACAGAGGTTTTTGGAAATAAAATATATCTTTATGGAACAAAAGGAAATTTGTTGTCTAACTAGCTAGCCATTTCACATCTGTTACATAAACACCATGGGACCACCCAGCCGTCATACCGACTCGTTCTGTCTCCTAGAGATGAACGTACTTTAGTGCAAAAAGTGCAAATCAATCCCAGAACATCAGCAAAGGACCTTGTGAAGATGCTGGAGGAGACAGGAACAAAAGTATATATTTCCACAGAGTCCAATATCGACATCACCTGAAAGGCAATTCAGCAAGGAAGAAGCCACTTCTCCAAAAACGCCATAAAAAAAACAGACTACGGTCTGCAACTGCACATGGGGACGAAGATGGTCATTTTTAGAGAAATGGTCTGATGAAACAAAAATTGAAATGTTTCGCCATAATGACCATAGTTATGTTTGGAGGAAAAAGGTGGATGCTTGCAAGTCGAAGAGCAGCACCCCAACCGTGAGGCATGGGGGTGGCAGTATCATGTTGTGGGGGTGCTTTGCTCCAGGAGGGACTGTTCCACTTCACAAAATAGATGGCATCATGAGGCAGGAAAATGATGTGGATATTATTGAAGCACCATCTCCAGACATCAGTCAGGAAGTTAAAGCTTGGTCGCAAATGGGTCTTCCAAAAGGACATTGACTTCCAAAGTTGTGGCAAAATGGCTTAGGGACAACAAAGTCAAGGTATTGGAGTGGCCATAACAAAGCCCTGACCTCAATCCTATAGAAAATTTGTGGGCAGAACTGAAAAAGCGCTTGTGAGCACGGAGGCCTACAAACCTGACTGTCAGGAGGAATGGGCCAAAATTCACCCAACTTAATGTGGGAAGCTTGTGAAGGCTACCTGATAGATTTGACCCAAGTTAAACAATTTAAAGGCAACACCACCAAGTACAAATTGCGTGTATGTAAATTTCGGACCTATTGGGAATGTGAAGCTGAAAAAAATTATTCTCTCTTCTATTATTCTGACATTTCACATTCTTAAAGTAAAGTGGTGATCCTAACTGACCTAAAACAGGGCATTTTTTACTAGGATTAAATGTCAGGAATTGTGAAAAACTGAGTTTATATGTATTTGGCTAAGGTGTATGTAAACATCCGACTTCAAATGTATATAGTTTAATATCTATATAGTTTAATATCTATATAGTTTAATATCTATATAGTTTAATATCTATATAGTTGAAAATCTATATAGTTTAATATCTATATAGTTTAATATCTATATCGTTTAATATGTATATGTTTTATGTATATGTTTTAATATCTATATGTTTAAATATCTATATAGGTTAATATCTGCATGGTTTAATATCTAGATAGTTTAATATCTATATAGTTTAATAACTTGACGATCTTGGCTCTAACTAGAACAGCAAACGGCCCTGGGAAATGAATAATAACTTCAGCTAGGGAGCCAGCCAGTTAACGTTAGCTAGCTAGCTAGCTAACAGTACACTTTAGCTTAAGACATATAGCTAGCTAACAGTACACTTTAGCTTGAAATGAACCACTGTCTGTCAAAATTAGACACGTGTATAGTTGTCACGCCTGCTCCCTCGAGGGTGCCAGGCTGCCCAGCACTGCGCACTCCTGCCACCATCATTACGCACACCTGCTTCCCTCGTCACGTGCATCAGCGATTTTTTGCACTCACCTGGACTCAATCACCTGTGTCATTACCGCCCCTATATCTGTCTGTTCCCCAGAGCTGTTCCCTGCTTCAGCATTAATTGTTGTATGTCAAATCAAATCAAATGAAATTTTATTTGTCATATACACATGGTTAGCAGATGTTAATGCGAGTGTAGCGAAATGCTTGTGATTCTAGTTCCGACAATGCAGTAATAACCAACGAGTAATCTAGCTAACAATTCCAAAACTACTACCTTATACACACAAGTGTAAAGGGATAAAGAATATGTACATAAAGATATATGAATGAGTGATGGTACAGAGCGGCATAGGCAAGATGCAGTAAATGGTATCGAGTACAGTATATACATATGAGATGAGTATGTAAACAAAGTGGCATAGTTTAAAGTGGCTAGTGATACATGTTTTACAAAAAGATGCAGTAGATGATATAGAGTACAGTATATACGTATACATATGAGATAAATAATGTAGGGTATGTAAACATTATATTAAGTAGAATTGTTTAAAGTGGCTAGTGATATATTTTACATAAATTCCCATTATTAAAGTGGCTGGAGTTGAGTCAGTGTGTTGGCAGCAGCCACTCAATGTTAGTGGTGGCTGTTTAACAGTCTGATGGCCTTGAGATAGAAGCTGTTTTTCAGTCTCTCGGTCCCAGCTTTGATGCACCTGTACTGACCTCGCCTTCTGGATGATAGCGTGGTGAACAGGCAGTGGCTCGGGTGGTTGTTGTCCTTGATGATCTTTATGGCCTTCCTGTGACATCGGGTGGTGTAGGTGTCCTGGAGGGCAGGTAGTTTGCCCCCGGTGATGCGTTGTGCAGACCTCACTACCCTCTGGAGAGCCTTACGGTTGTAGGTGGAGCAGTTGCCGTACCAGGCGGTGATACGGCCCGACAGGATGCTCTCGATTGTGCATCTGTAGAAGTTTGTGAGTGCTTTTGGTGACAAGCCGAATTTCTTCAGCCTCCTGAGGTTGAAGAGGCGCTGCTGCGCCTTCTTCACGATGCTGTCTGTGTGGGTGGACCAATTCAGTTTGTCTGTGATGTGTACGCCGAGGAACTTAAAACTTGCTACCCTCTCCACTACTGTTCCATCGATGTGGATAGGGGGGTGTTCCCTCTGCTGTTTCCTGAAGTCCACAATCATCTCCTTAGTTTTGCTGACGTTGAGTGTGAGGTTATGTCTTTGTATTACCCAGTTCTGATGCTGTTCCTGTCCCATCCCTTATCTGTGGAAAATTAAACGTTCACTCTCCATACCTGCTTCTCATCTCCAGCATCGGTTCTTACAGATTGCTGAAGTCCATTACCCTCAGTGTAGTTATCCCCGTGTTCTGTGTTTGACTTTTGCCAGTTTGTTTTGTTCGTCAAGCCTATCAGCGTTTTCCCCCTTGCTTCTGTCTTGTCTAAGTTCCTGTTTTCTAGATTTCCCAGTTTTGACCATTCTGCCTGCCCTGACCCTGACCCTGAGCCTGCCTGCCTAGCGTCCTGTACCTTTGCCCCACTACTCTGGATTACTGAACTCTGCCTGCCTGCCATCCTGAACCTTTGCCCCACTACTCTAGATTACTGACCTCTGCCTTACTGACCTCTGCCTGCCTGCCATCCTGAACCTTTGCCCCACTACTCTGGATTACTGAGCTCTGCCTGCCTGCCATCCTGTACCTTTGTCCCACTACTCTGGATTACTGAGCTCTGCCTGCCTGCCATCCTGTACCTTTGCCCCACTACTCTGGATTACTGAGCTCTGCCTACCTGCCGTCCTGTACCTTTGCCACACTACTCTGGATTACTGCCCTCTTTCTGCCTGCCATCCTGTAACCTTTGCCCCACTACTATGGATTACTACCCTCTGCCTGCCTGCCATCCTGTACCTTTGCCACACTACTCTGGATTACTGCCCTCTGTCTGCCTGCCATCCTGTAGCTTTGTCCCACCACTCTGGATTACTGCCCTCTGTCTGCCTGCCATCCTGTACCTTTTCCCCACCACTCTGGATTTACTGCCCTCTGCCTGCCTGCCATCCTGTACCTTTGCCACACTACTCTGGATTACTGCCCTCTGTCTGCCCTTGACCTGTCCTTTTTCCTGCCCTTGTTCAAATATTAAACTTGTATTACTTCGTCACGGTCTGCACATGGGTCTTACCTTAAAACGTGATTAATAGTTAGCTAACAATCTTTTGTACATCTCGTTGTAATGTAAAATGTACCTTATTTTAGCGCCCCCAAAAAAACGTAATACTTCCAGGTCAACTGTAATACGAATACCATTGTAAAGCACAATTTCTTCCCTTTCCAGCAAAATCAATGACAAGACCACCATGATTGAAGAAGGCAATGAACTCCATCGGTTGTTTTTAAAAATGGCGGGTGTGACACTTCACAATTTAACATACAGCGTCAGAGGAGTCCGTTTTTTTCTATATTTCTCCAATACTATCGGGCCATTAACATATCAATCAATGCTTGAATAGAAACGCAGTTCACACCCCAGATTTCGATGCCAACACAGTCGCTACAGTCCAATTAGTTTTTATTGCAGCCTTGTTTGAATGCCGCGGTTGTGCAAATTTGAATGGAATAGGTTTAGTCAACAGTAATATCTGAAAATGTAGCGAGCTAACGCTAGACTATCTTATCATCATCGTGCATGGTGGACACGTCTCCCTATCAGGAATGTCATACCACGGTTGCCCTTAGTTTGAAGATGTAATCCGGAGACAGGTGTTTTCTCCATCTCCTTAGATATCATACTCAAATTCCACTGATTTCAAAACTTGATCCTCCAGAAAGTGGAAATCAACACTTATGCAGCTCCACTACACAATACTTTTTTTCCCTGCATTCGACAGGATTACCAACACAGACTGACGAGCTGAAATAGATAGAAGCCTTCTATATAGCAGACTAATCTGAACTCTTCTCTCGGCATGTACAGACCACTCATTATCCCAGCCAATCATGGCTAGTGGGAAGGCTGCTAACTTTTTCTGTTGCTTAACCAACTAGGCTCATAATTTAACAATTGTATTCATATTTCCAGACAGCATACACGTTTGTTAATAAGGCACATGAAAGTTCACATGTTCAAGAAGGCGTTTCTGCCAAAAAAAACGCATTTTCATAAAAACCATTTTTACAGTCCTGTGAAGTTGTGACCTGCGACATTTCCTGAATCGGGTCTGTTGAGGAAATTTCCTTTATTACCAAATAATGAGAGAGCAAACCACACACAAGTCAAATATATATTATAAAGTCCATCTTTAATTATATGAGCTTCACCATAGCCATGTGACTCTCAGATCAATTCAGCGTCTATAAATGAATTCTCTGAGAGTGCTTACAAAACAGTTCTTAGTATCATTTATAGCCAAGACTCACACCCATCTCAACTCACATGACGAAACACAGATCTCAGGAACAGTTCACAAAGAACCTTTTACTTGACAGAGGAGTATCCCATAGCCAGATAGCATTAGCTATAAATTATCGTTCAGTTTGGTCTCCTAAACGAAGTTCCTATCTCGTTCTTGGTACCACTTAGGACCAAACCATTACCTCATCCAATGGCATATATCAATTGTCAATTCTAGATACTCCCATCTCAAATACATCTCCTCCTGGACAAGATCACCGAGACAGTGAGCCTCTTAGGTCATATATTAGATCAAGATAAGGGCAACCTCAGAGGGGACATACAATAGTTACAGACACATTCCCATAAGAAGACAAGCCTCCATTCTGTCCTCCTCCCCTTCTGATATTCTTCATAGCATCACATGGTTTAATGCAGATACATTGACGTATGAAGACAAGCTTGACCTCTCCCCTCTCTGGGCTCGTAGTGACTAAGCCCTAGCAGAGAAGGGATAACTGCAAACTGCCAACAGTATTATCCAAAAGAAGACACCCTAATGACAAATATCTCACATAAGCAGTATTATGTAAATAAAACATCTCATTTATCAATGTTACCTAACTAATTCTGATTCATCCCCAACGGGATGAGAAAGCTCAGGACACATTTCATATAAGAAAGCTCAGGACACATTTTAGTTTTTGGGACAGATATTTAACCCCTTATTTTTGTTGGCACAAAACGATATTTGCAAAAATCGCTGAAGTTGGAGACTTGTATCTCCCTCACCAACTTCAAACATCTGCTATCTGAGCAGCTAACCGATCGCTGCAGCTGTACATAGTCTATCGGTAAACAGCCCACCCAATTTACCTACCTCATCCCCATACTGTTTATATTTATTTACTTTTCTGCTCTTTTGCACACCAATATCTCTACCTGTACATGACCATCTGATCATTTATCACTCCAGTGTTAATCTGCTAAATTGTAATTATTCGCCTACCTCCTCATGCCTTTTGCACACAATGTATATAGACTCTTTTTTTTCTACTGTGTTATTGACTTGTTAATTGTTTACTCCATGTGTAACTCTGTGTTGTCTGTTCACACTGCTATGCCTTATCTTGGCCAGGTCGCAGTTGTAAATGAGAACTTGTTCTCAACTAGCCTACCTGGTTAAATAAAGGTGAAATAAAAATAAATAAAAAAATATCCATGCTTCCATTAATTTGTATAGGTTACCTTCAGATGAAGGTTTAATATCTATATATATCTCCATACTACCATTCATTTGTATGAGTCTCCCCTTTCCATAGTGGGGTCATATTAGTTTGTAGCTGAGAGTCTCCTCTTTCCATGGTGGGGTCATATTAGTTTGTATCTGAGAGTCTCCTCTTTCCACAGTGGGGTCATATTAGTTTGTAGCTGAGAGTCTCCTCTTTCCATGGTGGGGTCATATTAGTTTGTAACTGAGTCTCCTCTTTCCATAGTGGGGTCATATTAGTTTGTAGCTGAGTCTCCTCTTTCCATGGTGGGGTCATATTAGTTTGTAGCTGAGTCTCCTCTTTCCATAGGGGGTCATATTAGTTTGTAGCTGAGATTCTCCCCTTTCCATAGTTGGGATAGTTGGTCATATTAGTCTGTAACTGAGTCTCCCCTTTCCACGAGACTTGTGGGAGTTGTAGAGTGCCATTCCACACAGATGTGGAAGTCCAACATAGTCTGATGCTGAGGATTGCAACACAGCCGATGCAAAAACACAGATCTCTTAAATTTACGGATTTTGATGGGAATTTTTGCAGTATGTTAATAAGATTCACACAAGAATGTGTTAATAGACTATTAAGGAAATTAATATCTGTGGTGCAGCTCAGTGTTTCCATTATGTACCATAGTGATAGTTCTCTCTGTGTGTTTCAGTGTTTCCATCATGAACCATAGTGATAGTTCTCTCTGTGTGTTTCAGTGTTTACATCATGTACCATAGTGATAGTTCTCTCTGTGTGTTTCAGTGTTTACATCATGTACCATGGTGATAGTTCTCTCTGTGTGTTTCAGTGTTTACATCATGCACCATAGTGATAGTTCTCTGTGTGTGTTTCAGTGTTTACATCATGTACCATAGTGATAGTTCTCTCTGTGTGGTTCAGTGTTTACATTATGTACCATAGTGATAGTTCTCTCTGTGTGTTTCAGTGTTTACATTATGTACCATAGTGATAGTTCTCTCTGTGTGTTTCAGTGTTTACATCATGTACCATAGTGATAGTTATCTCTGTGTGTTTCAGTGTTTACATTATGTACCATAGTGATAGTTCTCTCTGTGTGTTTCAGTGTTTACATTATGTACCATAGTGATAGTTCTCTCTGTGTGTTTCAGTGTTTACATTATGTACCATAGTGATAGTTCTCTCTGTGTGTTTCAGTGTTTACATCATGTACCATAGTGATAGTTCTCTCTGTGTGTTTCAGTGTTTCCATCATGTACCATAGTAATAGTTCTCTCTGTGTGTCAGTGTTTCCATCATGTACCATAGTGATAGTTCTCTCTGTGTGTTTCAGTGTTTACATCATGTACCATAGTGATAGTTCTCTCTGTGTGTTTCAGTGTTTACATTATGTACCATAGTGATAGTTCTCTCTGTGTGTTTCAGTGTTTACATCATGTACCATAGTGATAGTTCTCTCTGTGTGTTTCAGTGTTTACATCATGTACCATAGTGATAGTTCTCTCTGTGTGTTTCAGTGTTTACATCATGTACCATAGTGATAGTTCTCTCTGTGTGTTTCAGTGTTTACATCATGTACCATGGTGATAGTTCTCTCTGTGTGGTTCAGTGTTTACATTATGTACCATAGTGATAGTTCTCTCTGTGTGTTTCAGTGTTTACATTATGTACCATAGTGATAGTTCTCTCTGTGTGTTTCAGTGTTTCCATCATGTACCATAGTGATAGTTCTCTCTGTGTGTTTCAGTGTTTCCATCATGTACCATAGTGATAGTTCTCTCTGTGTGTGTTTCAGTGTTTACATCATGTACCATGGTGATAGTTCTCTCTGTGTGTTTCAGTGTTTACATCATGTACCATAGTGATAGTTCTCTCTGTGTGTTTCAGTGCTGTTGAGTACACTGGTATACTGTAGCCTCGGACAAGGTGGAGGTGAGTACATTTCTCTATATTCATCACCTGTTCTATAATAGTAACATTTCTCTGTATTCATCACCTGTTCTATAATAGTAACGTTTCTCTATATTCATCACCTGTTCTATAATAGTAACATTTCTCTATATTCATCACCTGTTCTATAATAGTAACATTTCTCTATATTCATCACCTGTTCCATAATAGTAACATTTCTCTATATTCATCACCTGTTCTATAATAGTAACATGTCTTCCTGTCTCTTCATTGGTTGTGACTTCATGTCAGTCTCCAGTCCTTATTCTCTTAGTAACGAAGGTGCCATAAAGAATCTCCACCTTTTCCAGCTGCTCTCACCTGCAACACATCACAGGGTAGAACATGGTACTCTGTGATGTGAGATACAGACTCAAATAGATACATGTTAACAATAACTATAACTATATAACTAACTATAACTAAATAACTATAACTATATAACTAACTATATAACTATAACTATATAACTAACTATATAACTAACTATATAACTAACTATATAACTATAACTATATAACTATAACTAACTATATAACTATAACTATATAACTATAACTATATAACTAACTATATAACTAACTATATAACTAACTATATAACTATAACTATATAACTAACTATATAACTATAACTATATAACTAACTATATAACTATAACTATATAACTAACTATATAACTAACTGTATAGATATAGATAACTATATAACTAACTATATAACTATATAACTATAACCATATAACTATAATTATATAACTAACTATATAACTATAGCTATATAACTAACTATATAACTATAACTATATAACTAACTATATAACTAACTATATAACTATAACTATATAACTATAACTATATAACTATAACTATATAATTAAATATATAACTATAACTATATAACTAACTATATAACTATAACTATATAACTATAACCATATAACTATAATTATATAACTAACTATATACCTATAACTATATAACTAACTATATAACTAACTATATAACTATAACTATATAACTAACTATATAACTATAACTATATAACTAACTATATAACTAACTATATAACTATAACTATATAACTAACTATATAACTATAACTATATAACTATAACTATATAACTATAACTATATAACTAACCATATAACTATAACTATATAACTATAACTATATAACTAACTATATAACTAACTATATAACTATAACTATATAACTATAACTATATAACTATAACTATATAACTAACTATATAACTAACTATATAACTATAACTATATAACTAACTATATAACTATAACTATATAACTATAACTAAATAACTATAACTATATAACTATAACTAAATAACTATAACTATATAACTATAACTAAATAACTATAACTATATAACTATAACTATATAACTAACTATATAACTAACTATATAACTATAACTATATAACTAACTATATAACTATAACTATATAACTATATAACTATAACTAAATAACTATAACTATATAACTATAACTATATAACTATAACTATATAACTATAACTATATAACTATAACTAAATAACTATAACTATATAACTATAACTATATAACTAACTATATAACTATAACTATATAACTAACTATATAACTAACTATATAACTAACTATATAACTATAACTATTTAACTAACTATATAACTATAACTATAACTATATAACTATAACTATATAAATATAACTATAACTATATAACTAACCAGATAACTATAACTATATAACTAACTATATAACTATAACTATATAACTAACTATATAACTATAACTATATAACTAACTATATAACTATAACCCTGTGGGAGTGAAACAATAGGGTAGTGATAGTCTCTAGATATAATCTAGAGTTAGATATATTGTCTCTATTATGAAAGACTAGGATATAATCTAGAGTTAGATATATTGTCTCTATTATGAAAGACTAGGATATAATCTAGAGTTAGATATATTGTCTCTATTATGAAAGACTAGGATATAATCTAGGGTTAGATATATTGTCTCTATTATGAGACTAGGATATGATCTAGAGTTAGATATATTGTCTCTATTATGAAAGACTAGGATATAATCTAGAGTTAGATATATTGTCTCTATTATGAAAGACTAGGATATAATCTAGAGTTAGATATATTGTCTCTATTATGAAAGACTAGGATAAAATCTGGAGCTAGATATATTGTCTCTATTATATTATGACAGACCAGCTAGATATATTGTCTCTATTATATTATGACAGACCAGCTAGATCTGCTGTCTCTATTATATTATGACAGACCAGCTAAATCTACTGTCTCTATTATATTATGACAGACCAGCTAGATCTATTGTCTCTATTACATTATGACAGACCAGCTATATCTACTGTCTCTATTATATTATGACAGACCAGCTAGGTCTACTGTCTATATTATATTATGACAGACCAGCTAGATCTACTGTCTCTAATATATAATGAAAGACCAGCTAGATCTACTGTCTCTATTATAAAATGACACTGAGTCTGTACATTGGTCTGTCTCTATGGACAGGTTATGGTCACTGAGTATGTATATTTGTCTGTCTCTATGGCAAGGCCAGGCTATGGTGCACACCTAGAATATTTTAGGTGTCAAATTTCAGTTGGGACTTTCATCTAATGATGTATATTTTAAATAGTAAATAAACTAAACTTTGCTGCTCTGCTACACCATCTCCTTCAGCAGGTAGCCTAGTGGTTAAAGTGTTGGGCCAGGAACCAGCAGGTAGCCTAGTGGTTAGAGCATTGGGCCAATAACCAGCAGGTAGCCTAGTGGTTAAAGTGTTGGTTCAATAACCAGCAGGTAGCTTAGTAGTTAAAGTGTTGGGCCAATAACCAGCAGGTAGCCTAGTGGTTAAAGTGTTGGGCCAGTAACCAGCAGGTAGCCTAGTGGTTAGAGTGTTGGGCCAGTAACCAGCAGGTAGCCTAGTGGTTAAAGTGTTGGGCCAATAACCAGCAGGTAGCCTAGTGGTTAAATTGTTGGGCCAATAACCAGCAGGTAGCCTAGTGGTTAGAGTGTTGGGCCAATAACCAGCAGGTAGCCTAGTGGTTAGAGTGTTGGGCCAGTAACCAGCAGGTAGCCTAGTGGTTAAAGTGTTGGGCCAGTAACCAGCAGGTAGCCCAGTGGTTAAAGTGTTGGGCCAATAACCAGCAGGTAGCCTAGTGGTTAAAGTGTTGGGCCAGTAACCAGCAGGTAGCCTAGTGGTTAAAGTGTTGGGCCAATAACCAGCAGGTAGCCCAGTGGTTAAAGTGTTGGGCCAGTAACCAGCAGGTAGCCCAGTGGTTAAAGTGTTGGGCCAATAACCAGCAGGTAGCCTAGTGGTTAGAGTGTTGGGCCAGTAACCAGCAGGTAGCCCAGTGGTTAAAGTGTTGGGCCAGTAACCAGCAGGTAGCCTAGTGGTTAAAGTGTTGGGCCAGTAACCAGCAGGTAGCCTAGTGGTTAAAGTGTTGGGCCAGTAACCAGCAGGTAGCCCAGTGGTTAAAGTGTTGGGCCAATAACCAGCAGGTAGCCCAGTGGTTAAAGTGTTGGGCCAATAACTGAAAAGTTGCTAGTTCAAATCCTTGAGCTGACAAGGTAAACATCTGTTGTTCTGCCACTGAACAAGGCAGTTATCCCTCTGTTTCTAGGCCATCATTGTAAATAAGAATTTGTTCTTAACTTTTTTGCCTAGCTACTAAAAAAGGTTAAATAAAAAAAATAGGACATTTGAGTGTTGACAAATATTATAATCAAAAATCTAGTTGGTGGGTTACATTTATACTGTGTCTTTCTAAATGGAAAATATGCTCTGTTAGAGACTCTATGGCCATTTCAAAACGCACAGATTAACCTCCGGTCAGACCAAGGTCAGTATAGTGTGTGTTGTGTTTGAGGGTTGTTTCTCTTAGGGTGAAATGGTCTCTACTTGGTCTCTACTGATCTGGATCTTTTCTCATATTAATGATAGAGTCTAGTAACGGTAAGAAGTAGAGAAGAAGTAGTAGATTGTTCTATGGTAAGAAGTAGAGAAGAAGTAGTAGATTGTTCCATGGTAAGAAGCAGAGAAGAAGTAGTAGATTGTTCTATGGTAAGAAGTAGAGAAGAAGTAGTAGATTGTTCTAATATGGTTGGCAGTATAATATTACACCTTCCTCTGCACCAACCCTTCTGCATCTCTGTGCCAATACAGGCACTACTGCTCTTGAGGGCCTTCATTTAATACTTTACTTTAGACAATGCAACTCTCTCTATCTCTCTCCCCTTATCACTCTATCTCTCTCCATCCCTCTCTCTCTCTCTTTCGTTCTTTGATCTCTCTCTTCCAGCCTCTCTGAATGTCAGTCCTGACAGATCTCAATTCTTTGAATTTGAGTCTGTCTCTCTGAGCTGTGAGGTTCAGGGGAACTCTGCTGGATGGAGCGTGGTGAGGAACACAGGGAGAGGAACCTTTTCAGAGTGTAATATTGACTGGGGAAAACCACAAGGGTCTTCATGCATTGTGTCACTAATACCATCAGACAGTGGAGTGTACTGGTGTGAGTCTGGGTCTGGAGAACACAGCAATGCTGTCAACATCACAGTACATGGTATGTCCACAAACACCATCTACTAACATTATTGTGTTTAGTGGTTCATCTGGTTTCAGATAGCTGATGTTATGTTTATATATGATGTTTATATATTATACACAGCTGGAGCTGTGATCCTGGAGAGACCTGTTTATACAGAACCAGTCAAAAGTTTGGACACACCTAGTCATTCCAGGGTTTTTCTTTATTTTTACTATTTTCTACATTGTAGAATAATAGTGAATACATCAAAACTATGAAATAACACATATGGAATCATGTAATAACCAAAAAAGTATTAACCTGTTGAATCTATGGGGGCGCTATTTCATTATTGGATAAAAAAACGTGCCCGTTTTAAGCGCAATATTTTGTCACGAAAAGATGCTCGACTATGCATATAATTTCCAGCTTTGGAAAGAAAACAGTCTAACGTTTCCAAAACTGCAAAGATATTATCTGTGAGTGCCACTGAACTCATTCTACAGGCGAAACCAAGATGAAACCTCAAACAGGAAATGAGCAGAATTTCTGAAGCTCTGTTTTCCAATGTCTCCTTATATGGCTGTGAATGCTCCAGGAACGAGCCTGCGCTTTCTGTCGTTTCTTCAAGATGTCTGCAGCATTGTGACGTATTTGTAGGAATATCATTGGAAGATTGGCCATAAGAGACTACATTTTCCAGGGGTCCGCCCGGTGTCCTTTGTCTAAATTGGTGCGCAATCTTCAGTTGCGGGCATTTTCTCCTGGGATTCAGGACAGAAAGCACACTTCCACGAATGATATATCATCGAAGAGATATGTGAAAAACACCTTGAGGATTGGTTCTAAACAACGTTTGCCATGTTTCAGTCGATATTATGGAGTTAATTTGGAAAAAAGTTTGGCGTTTTGATGACTGGATTTTCGGGTTTTTTTGGTAGCCAAACGTGACGCACCAAACGGAGCGATTTCTCCTAAACAAATAATCTTTCAGGAAAAACTGAACATTTGCTATCTAACAGAGTCTCCTCATTGAAAACATCTGAAGTTCTTCAAAGGTAAATTATTTTATTTGAATGCTTTTCTGGTTTTTGTGAAAATGTTGCCTGCTGATTGCTAATGCTAATGCTAACTCTAAATGCTATGCTAGCTAGCTACTGTTACACAAATGATTGTTTTCCTATGGTTGAGAAGCATATTTTGAAAATCTGAGATGACAGTGTTGTTAACAAAAGGCTAAGCTTGAGAGATGGCATATTTATTTCATTTCATTTGCGATTTTCATGAATAGTTAACATTGCGTTATGGTAATGAGCTTAGGTCTATAAATAGAAAACCAGATCTGGGTTTGCTCGTCGCAACTGGTTTCAAACAAATCAAAATATATTTTATATTGGAGATTCTTCAAAGTATTCACCCTTTGCTTTGATGAGAGCTTTCCACGCGCTTGGCATTCTCTCAACCACCTTCATAAGTTAAAACGTTAATTTGTGGAATTTCTTTCCTTCTTAAAACTTCTTAGGGCTGCAGGGGCAGTATTGAGTATCTTGGATGAAAGGTGCCCTGAGGTGCCCAGAGTAAACGGCCTGCTCCTCAGTCCCAGTTGCTAATATATGCATAGTATTAGTACATTTGGATAGAAAACTGTTTGAATGATGTCTGTGAGTATAACAGAACAGAAGTGGCAAATCTGAGGTTGGTCGATTTTCAACCCAGCCCCTATTGAATACACAGTGGTATATGGATCAAGTTGCACTTCCTAGGGCTTCCACTGGATGTCAACAGTCTTTAGAAACTTGAATGAGGCTTCTACTGTGATGTGGGGCTGTAGGAGAGCAGAATGAGTCAGGTGTCTGGCCGAGTGCCAAGTGCTGGTCAGGCGCAATTCACATGATAGCGACCTGCGTTCCATTGCTTCTCTAAGGACATAGGAATTCTCCGGTTGGAACTTTATTGAACATTTATGATAAAAACTTCCTAAAGATTGATTCTATAATTAGTTTGACATGTTTCTTCGGACTGTTATATAACTTTTGAACTTTTCGTCCGACGTTTGGCTTGACCTGCACGAGCGTTTGGATTTGTGTACTAAACACCATAACAATAGGATCTATTTGGACATAAATGATGGACATTATCGAAACAATCAAGCATTTATTGTGGACCTGGGATTCCTAGGAGTGCATTCTGATGAAGATCATTAAAGGTAAGGGAATATTTATAATGTTTATAATGTTTATAATAATTTCTGATTTTTGATTCCAACATGGCGGATATTTTTTTTTTCTGAGCGCTGTCTCATATTATTGCATGGTTTGCTTTTTCCATAAAGTTTTTAAAAAAATCTGACACAGCGGTTGCATTAAGGATATCTATATTTCCAACAATTGTATTTTCATCAACATTTATAATGAGTATTTTTGTAAAATATCACCGGATGTTTTTGGAAATACTGAACATGAAGTCATATGAGTGTCATCTGATGAAGATCATCAAAGGTTAGTGATTAATTTTTATCTCTATTTGTGCTTTTTGTGACTCCTCTCTTTGGCTGGAAATATGGCTGTGTTTATTCTGTGGCTTGGTGGTGATCTAACATAATCGTTTGTGGTGCTTTCTGCTGTAAAGCATTTTTTAAATCAGACACTGTGGCTGGATTAACGAGAATTCTATCTTTAAAATGGTGTAAAATACTTGTATGCTTGAGGAATTTTCATTATGAGATTTTTGGTGTTTTGAATTTGAATTTGAATTGAATTTGATTTTGGCGCCCTGCACTTTCACTGGCTGTTGTCATATTGATCCCGTTAACGGGATTGCAGCCCTAAATTTTTTTAATGAATTTTAGCCAATCCATTGTGTTGTGACAAGGTAGTGGTGGTATACAGAAGATAGCCCTATTTGGTAAAAGACCAAGTCCATATTATGGCAAGAACAGCTCAAATAAGCAAAGAGAAACGACAGTCCATCAATACTTTAAGACATGAAGGTCAGTCAAATCTGGAAAATTTCAAGAACTTTGAAAGTTTCTTCAAGTGTAGTCGCAAAAACCATCAAGCGCTATCTTGAAACTGGCTCTCATGAGGACCACCAGAGGAATGGAAGACCCAGAGTTACCTCTGCTGCAGAGGATAAGTTAATTAGAGTTAGCTGCACCTCAGATTGCAGCCTAAAAAAATGCTTCACGGAGTTCAAGTAACTGTTCAGAGGAGATTGCGTGAATCAGGCCTTCATGGTCAAATTGCTGCAAAGAAACCACTACTAAAGGACACAAATAAGAGGAAGAGACTTGCTTGGGCCAAGAAACACGATCAATGGACATTAGACAGGTGGAAATCTGTCCTTTGGGTCCAAATTTGATATTGTTGGTTCCAATCGCCATGTCTTTGTGAGACGCGGAGTAGGTGAACGGATGATCTCGGTATGTGTGGTTCCCACCATGGAGCATGGAGGCGGAGGTGCGATGGTGTTGGTGTGCTTTGCTGCTGGCACTGTCAGTGATTTATTTAGAATTCGAGGCACACTTAACCTGCATGGCTACCACAGCATTCTGCAGCAATTTGCCATCCCATCTAGTTTGTGCTTAGTGGGACTATCATTTGTTTTTCAACAGGACAATGACCCAAAATACACCTCCAGGCTGTGTAAGAGCTATTTGACCAAGAAGGAGAGTGATGGAGTGCTGCATCAGATGACCTGGCCTCCACAATCACCCGACCTCAACCCAATTGAGATGGTTTGGGATGAGTTGGACCGCAGAGTAAAGGAAAAGCAGCCAAAAAGTGCTCAGCATATGTGGGAACTCCTTCAAGAGTTGGGGGGTTCCTGAGTGGCACAGCGGTCTAAGGCTTGGCATCTCAGTGAAAGAGGTGTCACTACAGTCCCTGGTTCAAATCCAAGCTGTATCACATCTGGCCCTGATTGGCAGTACCTTAGGGTGTCGCACAATTGGCCCAGCATCGTCCGGGTTTTGCCGGGGTAGGCCATCATTATAAATAAGAATATGTTCTTAACTGACTTGCCTAGTTAAATAAAGGTTAAATAAAATAAATAAATAAAAAAAGACTGTTGAAAAAGCATTCCAGGTGAAGCTGGTTGAGAGAATGCCAAGAGCTGTCATCAAGGCAAAGGCTAAAGGGTGAAAAATATATTTTAATTTTTTTAACACTTTTTTGGGTTACTACATGATTCCACATCTGTTATTTCATAGTTTTGATGTCTTCACTATTATTTTACAATATAGAAAATAGTAAAAATAAAGAAAAACCCTTGAATGAGTAGGTGTGTCCAAACATTTGACTGGAACTGTGCATGATGTTTATATATTATATACAGCTGGAGCTGTGATCCTGGAGAGACCTGTTTATATATGATGTTTATATATTATATACAGCTGGAGCTGTGATCCTGGAGAGCCCTGTTTATATATTACATACAGCTGGAGCTGTGATCCTGGAGAGACCTGTTTATATATGATGTTTATATATTATATACAGCTGGAGCTGTGATCCTGGAGAGACCTGTTTATATATTATATACAGCTGGAGCTGTGATCCTGGAGAGACCTGTTTATATATGATGTTTATATATTGTATACAGCTGGAGCTGTGATCCTGGAGAGACCTGTTTATATATGATGTTTATATATTATTTACAGCTGGAGCTGTGATCCTGGAGAGACCTGTTTATATATGATGTTTATATATTATATACAGCTGGAGCTGTGATCCTGGAGAGACCTGTTTATATATGATGTTTATATATTATATACAGTTGGAGCTGTGATCCTGGAGAGCCCTGCCCTTCCTGTGACTAAGGGAGATTCTGTGACTCTGCGCTGCAGATATCAGGGAACTCCCTCTGACCTCACAGCTGATTTCTACAAAGATGGATCCCTGATCAGGACTGAGACTACAGGAGAGATGACCATCCCTGCAGTATCCAAGTCAGATGAAGGACTCTACAAGTGTAACAACTCTGAAGGAGAATCACCAGAGAGCTGGATGACTGTGACAGGTGAGACATCACATTCATTTCTATTTATTTATTTTTTATTTAACCTTTTATTTAACTAGGCAAGTCAGTAAAGAACTAATTCTTATTTACAATGATTGTCTACCAAAAAGCATTAGGCCTTTTGCGGGGACGGGGGCACCCTTACCTGCTGATCTATAAATTATGTCTCTGTAATCTAGCATGGGTAGGATGGTCATCTGAATCAGGGTTAGTTTGGCAGCTGGGGTGAAAGAGGAGCGATTACGATAGAGGAAACTAAGTCTAGACTGCAGCTGTGATGTGTGCTGAGAGAAGGACAGTGCACCATCTAGCTTCCCAAGTACTTGTTTGTGTTCTTATAATCCCTGCATGGTCATTAGAATTGTTAGTAGCTGATGATATTCTTCAATAACACAGACCCCAAAGCAAATCAAAGGGAGAAAAACAGTTTTTTTCAAATATTTTTTTACCAGTATTTAACTTGGCAAGTCAGTTTAAGAACAACTTCTTATTTTCAATGACGGCCTAGGAACAGTGGGTTAATTGCCTTGTTCAGAACGACAGATTTGTACCATGTCAGCTCAAGGATTTGATCTTGCAACCTTTCGGTTACTGGTCCAACGCTCTAACCACTAGGTTAGATGGTCACCCTGCCCTGTCCCCAGTGATGCTCAGTGGGGTTAGGAGCTAGTGATGCTCAGTGGGGTTAGGAACTAGTGATGCTCAGTGGGGTTAGGAGCTAGTGATGCTCTCCGGTGATTCTCTCATGTGTACAAAGGGACAGGATGTAGTATATAACTAGCCTGTGGTTGACCAATTAGAATTCCTTGAAAATAAAATTGTGCCAGTGGCCAAATAACAAGTATCCTATTTCAGGTTGAATATGTAGACAAATTCCTCCCATGTCTCTGCATTAATCCCTTATTACAAAAAAAACTACTGTGTTGACCTCTCACCCTCTCGTCATCTCTGCATTGTGTATTAATCTTTGGAATATTCTTATAGAAGTAATAAATATGTAATAATAAATAATATTAATCAGATCACAGTTTGTAACTTTTTACTGTGATGTTTTTCAAGATGGGGGCTCTGGCTCATCCTCCTCTCCCACCCCTCTCATCCTCCCTCTGTTTGTGTCTGGGTTGGTGGCTGCTCTCTCCATCTCTCTGATCATTCTACTGGTCCTGTTCTGCAAGAGGAACAAAGATGTAGCAGCTGAACCAAGAGATGTTACGTATGCTGACGTCAGAATCACACAGGACCCAGAAACCAGGAGAAGGAGAGGTAAATATACAAAGAGACTCTTGTACAAATAACCTTGTGGGGACACAAAATTCAGTCCCATTCAAAATCGTATTTTGTCTAACCCTAACCTTAACCCCGAAACCTAACCCTAACCCTAAAATAAATCCTAGCTCCTAAACCTAACCTTCCCCCCAAAACCTAACCCTAACTCTAAAATTAACCCTAGCTCCTAACCCTAACCCTAGCTCCTAACCCTAAAACAAACTCTAGCTCATAACCCTAACCCTAACCCTAGCTCCTAACCCTAACCCTAACCCATATCCTAGCTCCTAACCCTAACCCTAAAACTAACCCTAGCTCTTAACCCAAACCCTAGCTCCTATCCCTAACCCTAAAACGAACTCTAGCTCATAACCCTAACCCTAACCCTAGCTCCTAACCCTAACCCTAACCCATATCCTAGCTCCTAACCCTAACCCTAAAACTAACCCTAGCTCCTAACCCTAACCCTAACACTAGATTCAAACCCTAACCCTAACACTAACCCTAGCTCCTAACCCTAACCCTAACACTAGATTCTAACCCTAACCCTAAACCTAACCCTAGCTCCTAAACCTAACCCTAGATCCTAACCCTAACCCTAATCCTAGCTCCTAACTATAACCCTAACCCTAAAATTGCATAGAAACAGCTTCTGAAATTGGGGGAACCAACAAAATGTCCTTATTTGGTCAAATTTGTGTTTGTTTACATTTCTTGTGGGGACTTCTGGTCTTCAATTATAGATAAACACGTCCACACACATACAAACATAAAATCACACACGTTCAACAAACACACACACACACACACACACACACACACACACACACACACACACACACACACACACACACAGTACAATGTCTTTATGTCTTTAACCCGTTGTCTCGTCTCCTCCAGAGAAGTCTCCAGGAGCTGATCCAGTCTACTCTGCAGTGAAAACCTCCAACACCACAGGTATTGTAGTACTGTATAACACCATAACACCACAGGTACTGTAATACTGTATAACACTATAATACCACAGGTACTGTAATACTGTATAACACTATAACACCACAGGTACTGTAGTACTGTATAACACTATAACACCACAGGTACTGTAATACTGTATAACACTATAACACCACAGGTACTGTAATACTGTATAACACTATAACACCACAGGTACTGTAGTACTGTATAACACTATAACACCACGGGTACTGTAATACTGTATAACACCACAGGTACTGTAGGACTGTATAACACTATAACACCACAAGTACTGTAATACTGTATAACACTATAACACCACAGGTACTGTAGTACTGCATACCACTATAACACCACAGGTACTGTAGTACTGTATAACACCACAGGTACTGTAGTACTGAATAACACTATAACACCACAGGTACTGTAATACTGTATAACACTATAACACCACAGGTACTGTAGTACTGTATAACACCACAGGTACTGTAATACTGTATAACACTATAACACCACAGGTACTGTAGTACTGTATAACACTATGACACCACAGTTACTGTCATACTGTATAACATTCCAACACCACAGGTACTGTAATACTGTATAACACTATAACACCACAGGTACTGTAATACTGTATAACACTATAACACCACAGGTACTGTAATACTGTATAACACTATAACACCACAGGTACTGTAATACTATAAAACCCTAACCCTAAAACTATCCCTAAAACTATCCCTAGCTCCTAACCCTAACCCACTAACACTAGCTCCTAACCCTAACCTTAAAACTAACCCTAACCCTAACCCCAGCACTAACCCTAAAACTAACCCTAGCTCCTAACCCTAACCCTAAAACTAACCCTAGCGCCTAGCCCTAACCCTAAAACTAACCCTAACCCTAACTCTAGTTCCTAACCCTAACAGTACAACTAACACTAGCTCTTTACTTACTTACTTCTACCCCCTCCTTTTTCGAAAATTCTGTTAAAAATCGCGCAACTTTTCAGCATCCTGCTACTCATGCCAGGAATATAGTATATGCATATGATTAGTATGTGTGGATAGAAAACACTCTGAAGTTTATAAAACTGGTTAAATCACGGCTGTGACTATAACAGATTGTGTGTTTCATTGAAAAACGCAAGAAAAACTGCTCTCTGAAAGCTAAAAATAATTTCCATAAGTCACTTCCACGAGTTGTTAAAAGAGAACAGAATTTAATATCGACCTGCCTGCAATTCATACAAATTCCACACGATGTCGCCATTGTCGTCATTTTCAATTGAATTAATTGTTGGAAAATCCATCTATCTGGCATCCATTTTCCCAGTCTTCACCCGGATGTAGTTGATGAAGACATTATCAGCCATTGTTTTGCAAGTGAAGACCTATTGAAAATACATCGCCCTGTAATCATTTTGATAGATTATAAACGTTTACTAATACCTAAAGTTGGATTACAAAAGGATTTCGAAGTGTTTTGTGAAAGTTTATCGTCGACTTTTTTAATTTAAAAAAATTACGCAGCGTTTAAAAACGATGTTTTTTTCTGAATGACACAGCTTCCATACAAAGCTATTTTGGGTATATATGGACCGATTTAAACGAAAAAAAGACCCAATAGTGATGTTTATGGGGCATATAGGAGTGCCAAGAAAGAAGCTCGTCAAAGGTAATGAATGTTTTATATTTTATTTCTGCGTTTTGGGTAGCGCCGGCTACCGCAAAATCTGTTGTTTACGTGTCGTGCTGGCATTTTGGGGGGTGCATGCTATCAGATAATAGCTTCTCATGCTTTCGCCGAAAAGCATTTTAAAAATCTGACTTGCTGGCTAGGTTCACAACGAGTGTAGCTTTAATTCAATACCCTGCTTGTGAATTTTGATCAAAGATTGAGTTGTAACGAGTACATTTAGCATTTAGCGTAGCGCATTTGCATTTCCAGGGGCATACTTGAGACGTCTGCGTCTCAAGTATGGTCAAGAAGTTAATTAACCCAAACCCTAGCTCCTATCCCTAACCCTAAAACTAACCTTAGCTCCTAACCCTAACCCTAGATCCTAACCCTAACCCTAACCCTAGATCCTAACCCTAACCCTAGCTCCTAAACCTAACCCTAGATCCTAACCCTAACCCTAATCCTAGCTCCTAACCCTAACCCTAACCCTAAAATTGCATAGAAACAGCTTCTGACCTTGGGGGAACCAACAAAATGTCCTTATTTAGTCAAATTTGTGTTTGTTTACATTTCTTGTGGGGACTTCTGGTCTTCAATTATAGATAAACACGTCCACACACATACAAACATAAAATCACACACGTTCAACAAACACACACACACACACACACACACACACACACACACACACACACACACACACACACACACACACAGTACAATGTCTTTATGTCTTTAACCCGATGTCTTGTCTCCTCCAGAGAATTCTCCAGGAGCTGATACAGTCTACTCTGCAGTGAAGACCTCCAACACCACAGGTACTGTAGTAATGTATAACACTATAACACCACAGGTACTGTAATACTGTATAACACTAACACCACAGGTACTGTAATACTGTATAACACTATAACACCACAGGTACTGTAAAACCTTATAACACTATAACACCACAGGTACTGTAATACTGTATAACACCACCGGTACTGTAGTACTGTATAACACTATAACACCACAGGTACTGTAATACTGTATAACACTATAACACCACAGGTACTGTAATACTGTATAACACTATAACACCACAGGTACTGTAGTACTGTATAACACTATAACACCACAGGTACTGCAATACTGTATAACACTATAACACCACAGGTACTGTAATACTGTATAACATTATAACACCACAGGTACTGTAATACTGTATAACACTATAACACCACAGGTACTGTAATACTGTATAACACTATAACACCACAGGTACTGTAATACTGTATAACACTATAACACCACAGGTACTGTAGTACTGTATAACACTATAACACCACAGGTACTGTAGTACTGTATAACACCACAGGTACTGTAGTACTGAATAACACTATAACACCACAGGTACTGTAATACTTTATAACACTATAACACCACAGGTACTGCAATACTGTATAACACTATAACACCACAGGTACTGTAATACTGTATAACACTATACCACCACAGGTACTGTAATACTGTATATAACACTATACCACCACAGATACTGTAATACAGTATAACACTCCAACATACAGCTCATGTATTATGACTGATTAAAGCTGGTATTTTAAGTGTCTTTAGATCTCAAATCAAATCAAACTTTATTCGTCACCTGCGCCTAATACCTCAAGTGTAGACCTGACTGTGAAATGCTTACTTTCAAGCCCTTAACCAACAGTGCAGTTCAAGAAGAGTTAAGAAAAAGTTTACCAGCTAAATACATAGTAATAATAAATAGTAACACAAAAATAACAACAATAACGAGGTTATATACAGTGGGCACCGGTACCGACTCAGTGTGCAAGGGTACTACTTGAGGTAATCTGTACATTCCGGTAGGGGTGAAGTGACTATGCATATATATAATAAACAGCAAGTAGCAGCAGTGGAAAAAGGGAGGGGGGGGGGGGGGGGGGGTCAATGTAAATTGTCTGGTTGTTATTTTATTTATTGTTCACACAGGCTTAGTAGCTTTTGAGGAGCCTTTTGGTCCAAGACATGGTGCTCCGGTACAGCCAGCCGTGTGGTAGCAGAGACAACAGACTATAACTTGGGGGACTGGAATCTCTGACAATTTTATGGGCTTTCCTCTGACACCGCCTAGTATATAGTGTTCCATGAACGCCCTCCAGACTCTCGAAGTGAACTGGGGACCTAGATCAGACACTATATCCTCAGGCACCCCGTAGTGCCGGAAGACGTGAGTAAACAGGGCCTCCGCAGTTTGTAGGGCTTTAGGGAGACCGGGCAGAGGGAGGAGACGACAGGACTTAGAAAAACGATCCACAACGACCAGGATCGTGGTGTTTCCCTGTGAAGGAGGAAGATCAGTTAGAAAATCCACTGACAGGTGTGACCAAGGTCGTTGTGGAACGGGTAGGGGATGTAGCTTACCTCTAGGCAGGTGTCTAGGAGCCTTACACTGGGCACACAGAGCAGGAGAAAACATAAACCCTTACGTCTTTAGCCAAGGTGGGCCACCAGTACTTCCAAGTCAGACAGCGCACCGTCCGACTGATCCCCGGATGACCAGAGGACGGTGATGTGTGGGCCCAATAGATCAACTGGTCACGGACAGCAGATGGAACGTACAGACGCCCGACGGGACACTGGAGGGGAGCGGGCTCTGTACGCAACGCCTGCTCAATGTCCGCGTCCAGCTCCCACATGACCGGCGCTATCAGGCAGGAGGCCGGGAGAATAGGAGTCCGATCCATGGGCCGCTCCTCTGTGTCATATAGCCTGGACAGTGCGTCTGCCTTCACATTCTGGGAACCTGGTCTGTAGGACACAAACACAAAACGGGTAAAGAACAAGGAGAGGGGCCGACTTCGGAAGAAGTCGTGACATATAGGTCCTGTGATGTACTGGGCTGTTCGCACTACCCTCTGTAGCGCCTTACGGTCAGATCCCGAGCAGTTGCCATACCAGGCGGTGATGCAACAGGTCAGGATGCACTCAATGGTGCAGCTGTAGGACCTTTTGAGAATCTGGGGACCTATGCCAAATCTTTTCAGTCTCCTGAGGGGGAAAAGGTTTTGTCGTGCTCTCTTCACGACTGTCTTGGTATGTTTGGACGATAATAGTTTGTTGGTGATGTGGACACCAAGGAACTTGAAACTCTCGACACGCTCATCTACAGCCCCGTCGTTGTTAATGGGGGCCTGTTCGGCCCGCCTTTTTCTGTAGTCCATGATCAGCTCCTTTTTCTTGCTCACATTGAGGGAGAGGTTGTTGAGGATCAGCGTGGCAGACGTGTTGTTGCCTACCCTTACCACCTGGTGGAGGCCCGTCAGGAAGTTCAGGATCCAGGGGTAGAGGGAGGTGTTTAGTCCTTAGCTTTTTGATAAGCTTTGAGGGCACTATGGTGTTGAACGCTCAGCTGTAGTCAATGAACAACATTCTTATATAGGTTATTATCTTATTGTCCAGGTGGGAAAGGAAAGTGTAAAGTGCGATTGAGATTGCTGTGGACCTGTTGGGGCGGTATGCATATTGGAGTGAGTCTAGAGTGTCCGAGAGGATGCTGTTGATGTATGTACATCATGCTACAAACCTCTCTCAGGTGAATTTACATCAGCACCAAATCAGGTCCAGTCTGTGACTATCCTCTCTCAGCTGGTCCAGTCTGTGTTAATGTGACTATCCTCATTCAGCTGGTCCAGTCTGTGTTAATGTGACTATCCTCTCTCAGCTGGTCCAGTCTGTGTTAATATCCTCTCTCAGCTGGTCCAGTCTGTGTTAATATGACTATCCTCTCTCAGCTGGTCCAGTCTGTGTTAATGTGACTATCCTCTCTCAGCTGGTCCAGGTGTTTAGTTCCAGGTGGATCTGGTCCAGTCTCTGTTAATATCCTCTCTCTCCTGTGTTTCGTTCCAGGTGGATCTGGTCCAGTCTCTGTTAATATCCTCTCTCTCCTGTGTTTCGTTCCAGGTGGATCTGGTCCAGTCTGTGTTAATATCCTCTCTCTCTCTCTCTCTCCTGTGTTTAGTTCCAGGTGGATCTGGTCCAGTCTGTGTTAATATCCTCTCTCTCCTGTGTTTAGTTCCAGGTGGATCTGGTCCAGTCTCTGTTAATATCCTCTCTCTCCTGTGTTTCGTTCCAGGTGGATCTGGTCCAGTCTGTGTTAATATCCTCTCTCTCTCCTGTGTTTAGTTCCAGGTGGATCTGGTCCAGGTGATGTGACCTATGCTGACATCAACCACACAGAGAAGAGACAACACAACAGGACGAGAGGTAGGAAGAAGGGAGAGACCAACAACACTCCCCTAAATAATGTCGTCTTTCTGAAGTAAATATGTTTTTACCCTGTTTTTAACATGTCACTAGTTGTAAACTGTTTACGTGTTTCTTTCAGAGAACGTCGTTCCAGACCCTGTCTACTCAGCGATGAAGACAGACAGACAGAGACACAGGTCAGAAGGTCATTCCAGACCCTGTGTACTCAGCAGTGAAGACAGACAGACAATGTTTGATCCAAGTTAAACCATTTAAAGGCAATGCTACCAAATACTAATTGAGTGTATGTAAACTTCTAACAAACTGGGTGTCACGACTTCCGCAGAAGCAACGTTCGGTTGTCGAAGTCACCGGCTTTCTAGCCGCCACCGAACTACGTTTCATTGTCCATTTGTTTTGTCTTGATTGGACACACCTGGTTCCCATTACATCATCATTTATTCCCTATTTAACCCTCTGGTTCCAACATGGTTTTGTGCGTGATTGTTCTTTGTTAAGTGTTCGCTATTTCTGTGAGCTGGAGTATTTTGTGATTTATTCGAGTAAAGTCATTTTCTTACTCAGCTCTGTGTCCTGCGCCTGACTCTGTCCTACCTTCTACACACTGACACTTGACACGGGGAATGTGATGAAAGAAATAAAACCTGAAATAAATCATTCTGTCTACTAATATTCTGACATTTCACATTCTTAAAATAAAGTGGTGATCCTGACTGACCTAAGACAGGGAATGTTTACTAGGATTAAATATCAGGAGTTGAGAAAAACTGAGTTTAAATGTATTTGTGCTAAGGTGTCTCTAAACTTCCGACTTCAACTGTATATTATGAATGATGTAGAATGTTCAGTTTGTTATGAATTATGTAGCTTGTTGTGTTTGTTATGAATGATGTAGCACGTTGTGTTTGTTATAAATAATGTGGCATGTTGTGTTTGTTGTGAATGATATTGTGTGTGTTATGATAGATGTAGCAAGTTTTGCTTGATTTTGTGTTTGTTATAACGTTGTGTTTGATATGAATGATGTGGCATGTTGTGTTTGTTATGAATGATCCATTGTGATATGTTTGTTATGAATGATGTAGCGTGTTGTGTTATGAATGATGTAGCATGTTGTGTTTGTTATGAATGATGTAGCATGTTGTGTTTGTCATGAATGATGTAGCATGTTGTGTTTGTTATGAATGATGTAGCATGTTGTGTTTGTTATGAATGATGTAGCATGTTGTGTTTGTCATGAATGATGTAGCATGTTGTGTTTGTCATGAATGATGTAGCATGTTGTGTTTGTCATGAATGATGTAGCATGTTGTGTTTGTTATGAATGATGTAGCATGTTGTGTTATGAATGATGTAGCATGTTGTGTTTGTTATGATTTATGTAGCATGTTGTGTTTGATATGAGTTATATTGTATAATGCAATGTGTTTGTTAAACACTGAGACCTGTGTGTCTAACTTCACATTAAACTCTGAGACCTTGTTAAGGTTTTCTTCCGGTGAAAGAGAGGAGGACCAAAATGCAGCATGGTTATTTCGATACATGTTTAATAAAAGATAAACACGAACAATACAAAACAATAAACGTAACGTGAAAACCTAAACAGCCTATTCTGGTGCAAACTAACACAGAGACAGGAACAATCACCCACGAAACACTCAAAGAATATGGATGCCTAAATATGGTTCCCAATCAGAGACATCGATAAACACCTGCCTCTGATTGAGAACCACTCCAGGCAAACATAGACTTTTCTAGACTACCCCGCTAACCACAATCCCATTACCTACAAAAAACCCAAGACAAAACACACCACATAAATAAACCCATGTCACACCCTGGCCTGACCAAAATAATAAAGAAAACACAAAATACTTAGACCAGGACGTGACAGACCTGTTGGGGTGTATAAATGTATCTAACTACACATTAAACACTGAGACCTGTTGGGGTGTATAAATATATCTGACTACACATTAAACACTGAGACCTGTTGGGGTGTATAAATGTATCTAACTACACATTAAACACTGAGACCTGTTGGGGTGTATAAATGTATCTAACTACACATTAAACACTGAGACCTGTTGGGGTGTATAAATGTATCTAACTACACATTAAACACTGAGACCTGTTGGGGTGTAGAAATGTATCTAACTACACATTAAACACTGAGACCTGTTGGGGTGTATAAATGTATCTAACTACACATTAAACACTGAGACCTGTTGGGGTGTATAAATTCATCTAACTACACATTAAACACTGAGACCTGTTGGGTGTATAAATGTATCTAACTACACATTAAACACTGAGACCTGTTGGGGTGTATAAATATATCTGACTACACATTAAACACTGAGACCTGTTGGGGTGTATAAATGTATCTAACTACACATTAAACACTGAGACCTGTTGGGTGTATAAATGTATCTAACTACACATTAAACACTGAGACCTGTTGGGGTGTATAAATGTATCTAACTACACATTAAACACTGAGACCTGTTGGGGTGTATAAATTCATCTAACTACACATTAAACACTGAGACCTGTTGGGTGTATAAATGTATCTAACTACACATTAAACACTGAGACCTGTTGGGGTGTATAAATATATCTGACTACACATTAAACACTGAGACCTGTTGGGGTGTATAAATGTATCTAACTACACATTAAACACTGAGACCTGTTGGGGTGTATAAATGTATCTAACTACACATTAAACACTGAGACCTGTTGGGGTGTATACATTCATCTAACTACACATTGACCTGTTGGGTGTATAAATGTATCTAACTACACATTAAACACTGAGACCTGTTGGGGTGTATAAATATATCTGACTACACATTAAACACTGAGACCTGTTGGGGTGTATAAATGTATCTAACTACACATTAAACACTGAGACATGTTGGGGTCTATAACTGTTCCTGTGGTGTTGGAGGTCTTCATTGTAGTAGACTGGATCAGCTCCTCTGTCCCTCACTCATCTCTCTCTCCTCTCTCTTTACCTAGTGACCCTGTTCATCAGAACGTCATGGTGTTGGAGGTCTTCATTGTAGTAGACAGGATCAGCTCCTCTGTCCCTCACTCATCTCTCTCTCCTCTCTCTTTACCTAGTGACCCTGTTCATCAGAACGTCATGGTGTTGGAGGTCTTCATTGTAGTAGACTGGATCAGCTCCTCTGTCCCCCACTCATCTCTCTCTCCTCTCTCTTTACCTCGTGACCCTGTTCATCAGAACGTCATGGTGTTGGAGGTCTTCATTGTAGTAGACTGGATCAGCTCCTCTGTCCCTCACTCATCTCTCTCTCCTCTCTCTTTACCTCGTGACCCTGTTCATCAGAACGTCATGGTGGATGGAAAAAGATGCTCTCTTCAGCAGCGGTGAATAACCACAACCCTGTCAGTCCATCTCTTTACTTCTCCTTTCTCTTATCTTCTCTTTCCCTCCTCCCCTTTTCCCACCAACGGACTTATCTTTAGACGCTGCAGTCTTGACCGCCATCAACAGCTTCAGCAACAGAGAGGTGTGAAGTTTCCACAACAGAATTAGAGTTGGTTTATCATGAGAACATACAGACAACACTGACTGGAACTATCAACAACAAGAGTTGGTTTATCATGAGAACATACAGACAACACTGACTGGAACCAGCTGACAGTATCAGTTGTAAAGGCTTCATTACTACTAACAGAAGGAAAGTTGTAGTGTTGTGTCCATGATGAATGTTGTAAAGACTTCATTACTACTAACAGAAGGAAAGTTGTAGTGTTTTGTCCATGATGAATGATGTAAAGACTTCAATGTGTTTTATATTGAGCTGGTCTGTTAAATTCTCTTTGTTCATGTGAAATTGGAAAGTGTATTTTTCTATAATGTCGTTGTGGGTGTTTATCTTGAGCAACACCGTTGTATGGCTGCCAACTTGTCAAATAAAGCTTCCTAAAATGTGTTAGAAAATGTGTCAGTTTGTCACTTTCATGAGTTTGTAGTAATAACATGTTCCACTATTGAAGACATTGTCTCTAATCTAGTGGAGTAATAACATGTTCCACTACTGAAGACATTGTCTCTAATCTAGTGGAGTAATAACATGTTCCACTACTGAAGACATTGTCTCTAATCTAGTGGAGTAATAACATGTTCCACTATTGAAGACATTGTCTCTAATCTAGTGGAGTAATAACATGTTCCACTACTGAAGACATTGTCTCTGATCTAGTGGAGTAATAACATGTTCCACTACTGAAGACATTGTCTCTAATCTAGTGGAGTAATAACATGTTCCACTACTGAAGACATTGTCTCTAATCTAGTGGAGTAATAACATGTTCCACTACTGGAGATCTGGGTTTTGCCTTTACATTTCTAGAAAATGAACGACTAAGGAAGTATGTTTCACTTCTCTTTGTGACTTATCTAACCCTAAACCCCGGCCTGGTCTGATTGGTCTGTTTCTCAAGCATTCCCGAAGTCTTGTGATATTGTGCCTCTGGGTTTAGAAATGAAACCTTCCTCCACATTGTTTGAAGCAACATAGCTACTATGGTAGGTCAAAGCTGTATGCTGGATAACCTTGGTAGAGCATGGGTTTAGAAGGCATTGTGGTGCTCATATGAATTTCCTTTTGTGGTGTGGTGATCATATTAATTTTTCTTCCTTTTTCTGCTGAAGACGAATTCCTACTTCTCACTTAAAACATTGTTTTTTATTTGTAGTTAGATACAGTGCCTTCATACCCCTTAATATATTAATTAATTATTAATTATTATAATTATTAATAATTATAATACTTATAATTATTATTATTAATTATTAATAATGCCTTCATAATAGACTTATTCTGCATTTTGTTTTGTCACAGCCTGAATTCAAAATGTATTAACCTTTCTGGGCTGACATCCCGTTAACGGGATTATATTACAACAGTAATGTCCCACCTCGCCAACAGCCAGTGAAAGTGCAGGGTGCCAAGTTCAAAACATCAAAAATCTCATAATTAAAATTCCTCAAACATTCAAGTATTATACACCATTTTAAAGATACACTTGTTGTTAATCTCACCATAGTGTGCAATTTAAAATATGCTTTACAGCGAAATCACCACAAACGATTATGCTTGGTCACCAGCAAGCAACAGATAAACTCAGCCATTTTCCTAGCAAAAGATAGCATTCACAATAGAGATAAAATGAATCACTAACCTTTGATGATCTTCATCAGATGACACTCATAGGACTTCATGTTACACAATACATGTATGTTTTGTTCGATAAAGTGCATATTTATATCAAAAAATCTAATTTTACATTGGCGCGTGACATTCTCTAGTTCCAAAACCATCCAGTGATTTTGCATAGCCACATCGATTCAACAGAAATACTCATCATAAATGTAGATGATAATACAAGTTATACACATGGAATTATTGATATACCTCTCCTTAATGCAACCGCTGTGTCAGATTTTTTTTTAACTTTACGGAAAAAATAAACCAAGCAATAATCTGAGACGGCGCTCAGAACAATAGGCGCCATTTTGGAGTAAAACTTAACCACAAATTACATTATAAATATTCCCTGACCTTTGATGATCTTAATCAGAATGCACTCCCAGGAATCCCAGGTCCACAATAAATGTTTATTTTGTTCGATAATGTCCGTTATTTATGTCCAAATACCTCCTTTTGTTTGCGCGTTTGGTATACATATCCAAACGCTCGTCCTGGTTGAGCGTGACTTTGGACAAAAAATTCAAGAAGTTATATTACAGGTCAAAGAAACATTTCAAACTAAGCACAGAATCAATCATTAGGATGTTTTTAACATATAGCTTCAATAAAGTTCCAACCGGAGTATTCCTTTGTGTCTTGAGGATGAAAGGAACGGAAGTGATACCATGAGGAATGCACGTGACCAAAAAAATGGCTGACTGCCAGACACCTGAGAGATTCTGCTCTCATTCACTCCCACAACAGAGTAGAAGTCTCATTCAAATGTCTATGGACGGTTGACATCTAGTGGAAGCCCTAGGAAGTGCAACATCATTAATATCTCAAGTGGATTTCAATGGGAACTGCCTTGAATTCATAGCAGCCTCAGATTTCTCACTTCCTGTTTTGATTTTTCCTCTGGTTTTGGCCTGCCATATGAGTTCTGTTATACTCACAGACATTATTCTAACAGTTTTTGAAACTTTAGAGTGTTTTCTATCCAATACAACCAATTAAAGCTCATTCATCGAAAATTCTAAATACTGCCCCATACCCAAGAGAGGTTGAATATGTGCTGACGTGGTATTAACATGTCTTCCACTATATTTGCTGTAACTAGCTGCAGTGTTGATAACTGTAGCTGGGATTGAACCATGTTGTAGAGTGTTGATAACTGTATCTCTGATTGAACCATGTTGTAATGTGTTGATAACTGTAGCTCTGATTGAACCATGTTTAAAGTGTTGATAACTGTATCTCTGATTGAACCATGTTGTAAAGTGTTGATAACTGTATCTCTGATTGAACCATGTTGTAAAGTGTTGATAACTGTATCTCTGATTGAACCATGTTGTAGAGTGTTGATAACTGTAGCTCTGATTGAACCATGTTGTAAAGTGTTGATAACTGTATCTCTGATTGAACCATGTTTAAAGTGTTGATAACTGTAGCTCTGATTGAACCATGTTGTAAAGTGTTGATAACTGTATCTCTGATTGAACCATGTTTAAAGTGTTGATAACTGTATATCTGATTGAACCATGTTGTAAAGTGTTGATAACTGTCTGTTTAGGGGAAACCAGGGTACCCAGGAAGAACCACTAAGACCAGTTAGGTGAGTTTCTACCTTACAACACAACAGCTGCAGGGTCACAATATGGTATTCTGAACACAGTGTGTACTATATTGTATTACCTCTTAGTAGTAGTAGAAAGTAGGATGGATTAGAGTCAACTACCACAATATGGTATTCTGAACACAGTGTGTACTATATTATATTACCTCTTAGTAGAAGTAGAAAATAGGATGGATTAACTACCACAGTATGGTATTCTGAACACAGTGTGTACTATATTATGTTACCTCTAAGTAGAAGTAGAGTGAATGGTATCGATAAATAGTAAATTAGCCCTGGTATTGATTGGAGAGAGCTGGACATGAACAGGAGCCTCAGTGGAAATAATTTGATAGGATTCTAAGTAGCACAATATTGACTAGTAAATCATCTGATATGATTTACATTTCTAAGTGGTTCTGTATTGGATAAGTAAATACATGGCCACACTGATGAACTACTTCTGTGTTGAACAGGTGATCGTGTTGAAGAAGAGTGAGGCTGAGATCACCTGATCACCATAACAACCATCAGAATGGAACTCATGGAATTCTAATAAAGAACCGTGAGTCACAATGCTGTATGTTGTTACATTGTAGCTCCACCTGCTGGAACAATAGTGGCATTTGATCAAATGTGATCTATTAACTGATACATGTATTATTCTGATTGGAATGTGTTTTAATATCATGTGTGTTGTATTATTCATTCAGCAGCTGCCCTTTAACATCAGTCATATACTGGTCATATACTGTGTAGCATTATGGTTGATACATTGTTTTGTGCAAAACCATTATTTGTTAATTAATCATCCTGGTAAGATATTTATTTTGTCTTTGAGGCATATAGAATGAAATAAATTATTTTCCACAATCATGTAGCCTGTTTTTTATCTGTTCTGAATGACATCACAACCACTTCATTTTTAATTTCATTGACTTCCCTTTATGTATCTTCTAAATACTCCATTCCAGGTTTCCCCTACAGCCCCCAGGGCATTCTAAAAACTCCATTCCAGGTTCCCCCTACAGCCCCCAGGGCCTTGAGTATCTTCTAAATACTCCATTCCAGGTTCCCCTACAGCCCCCAGGGCCTTGAGTATCTTCTAAATACTCCATTCCAGGTTCCCCCTACAGCCCCCAGGGCCTTGAGTATCTTCTAAATGCTCCATTCCAGGTTCCCCCTACAGCCCCCAGGGCCTTGAGTATCTTCTAAATACTCCATTCCAGGTTTCCCCTACAGCCCCCAGGGCCTTGAGTATCTTCTAAATACTCCATTCCAGGTTCACCCTACAGGGAGAACCTTCACCCCAGGGAGAATATCTATAATATCTACAGCCCCCAGGGAGTATATATAATATCTACAGCCCCCAGGGAGAATATCTATAATATCTACAGCCCCCAGGGAGTATATATATAATATCTACAGCCCCCAGGGAGTATATCTATAATATCTACAGCCCCCAGGGAGTATATCTATAATATATACAGCCCCCAGGGAGTTTTCCTGAATCATTAGTTAGGTATCATGCAGCAACATGTTGATAACTCTGCCTTCCTCTCTGATTAAATTAGTGTAATTTCTGCCATACTGCTCACACCTGTCTAGCTAGTCAACAACTGACAGTGAAAGTCACATTCATTTAATATGATCAGTGTTCTTGGGTCATTTCACATCGTAAATTGTTACTAGTTTAAATATTTACTACAGCCTAGTTGTTGTCACATTTATTTCACTATTCACATTAGTGCTCGTATGTGTTTTAGGACATTTGACATGAAGTTAATGTCCAAATCAGAACACTGGATGGATCTAGATATCGCGAGACGACATGATGTTAACGTCCATATCAGAACACTGGATGGATCTAGATATCGCGAGACGACATGAAGTTTAATGTCCATATCAGAACACTAGATGGAGCTAGATATCCCGAGATGATATTCAACTAGAAGTACTGTAAGTGAAAGTGAAAGTAAAGTGTGAAACTCCACCTCCCTTTTTCTCCGTTATTTCTGGAACAGACGCAGTGTTACATTCTGTTCGTTGCCAAATTAGTCTTTCAACTGTTTTGGTTTATTTTTCTAAACTCCTAATAGTTTTATTGACCAGTTACAAACAGCTTTACCTTGGAGTCAGACTTGTTTTGTTAGTGAAATGAAGACCTTTCCGACCTCTGCGGTCTGGTGTTTTGGGATTCTGTTCATCAGTGTATCATTGATAACGACAGGTAGGACACAACATTATTCCTTCATTATTTAGACTGTAGGATATTTTATTATCTGAACATAATATTAACAAGAAAGAAACGGGGAGAATTCAAGTGCAGGATCAAAACCGAGTGCAGGAAATGTACGATGTCTTGACGTCACTGTGTTGTTGTCTGATCAGACCGGGCAGTTTGGGTGTGGTGGTGCTTTAGGGTGGTGTCCGCGGCAGACACTGCAGTTAGGGTAATCTCCATCTCCATCAGACTGGACAGTTTGGGGTGTGGTGGTGCTATAGGGTGTGGTGGTGCTATAGGGTGGTGTCCGTGGAAGACAGGACAGTTTGGGGTGTGATGGTGCTATAGGTTGGTGGTGCTGTAGGGTGGTGGTGGTGTAGGGTGGTGGTGCTGTAGGGTGGTGCTATAGGGTGGTGGTGCTGTAGGATGGTGGTGCTGTAGGGTGGTGGTGCTATAGGGTGGTGTCCGTGGAAGACAGGACAGTTTGTGGTGTGGTGGTGCTGTAGGGTGGTGGTGCTATAGGGTGGTGTCCGTGGAAGACAGGACAGTTTGTGGTGTGTTGGTGCTATAGGTTGGTGGTGCTGTAGGGTGGTGGTGCTGTAGGGTGGTGGTGCTGTAGGGTGGTGCTATAGGGTGGTGGTGCTGTAGGGTGGTGGTGCTGTAGGGTGGTGGTGCTATAGGGTGGTGTCCGTGGAAGACAGGACAGTTTGTGGTGTGTTGGTGCTATAGGTTGGTGGTGCTGTAGGGTGGTGGTGGTGCTATAGGGTGGTGGTGCTATAGGGTGGTGGTGTTGTAGGGTGGTGGTGCTGTAGGGTGGTGCTATAGGGTGGTGGTGCTGTAGGGTGGTGCTATAGGGTGGTGGTGCTGTAGGGTGGTGGTGCTATAGGGTGGTGGTGCAGTAAGGTGGTGGTGCTGTAGAGTGGTGGTGCTGTAGGGTGGTGGTGCTATAGGGTGGTGGTGCAGTAGGGTGGTGGTGCTGTAGGGTGGTGGTACTGTAGGGTGGTGGTGCTATAAGGTGGTGGTGTAGGGTGGTGGTGCTGTAGGGTGGTGCTGTAGGGAGGTGCTGTAGGGTGGTGGTGCTGTGATGTGCTGGTGCTATAGGGTGGTGTTGCTATAGGGTGGTGCTGTAGGGTGGTGGTGCTGTAGGGTGGTGGTGCTATAGGGTGGTGGTGCTATAGGGTGGTGGTGTAGTAGGGTGGTGGTGCTGTAGGGTGGTGGTGCTGTAGGGTGGTGATGCTATAAGGTGGTGGTATAGGGCGGTGGGGCTGTAGGGTGGTGCTGTAGGGTGGTGGTGCTATAGGGTGGTGGTGCTGTAGGGTGGTGGTGCTGTAGGTTGGTGGTGCTGTAGGGTGGTGGTGCTATAGGGTGTTGGTGTAGGGTGGTTTTGCTGTGGTGTGGTGGTGCTTTAGCGTGATGGTGCTATAGGGTGGTGCTGTAGGGTGGTGGTGCTGTAGGGTGGTGGTGCTATAGGCTGGTGGTGCTATAGGGTGGTAGTGCAGTAGGTTGGTGGTGCTGTAGGGTGGTGGTGCTATAGGGTGGTGGTGTAGTAGGGTGGTGTTGCTTTAGGGTGGTGGTGCTGTAGGGTGGTGGTGCTATAGGGTGGTGGTGTAGGGTGGTGGTGCTGTAGGGTGGTGCTGTAGGGTGTGGTGCTGTACGGTGGTGGTGCTGTAGGGTGGTGGTGCTGTAGGGTGGTGGTGCTGTAGGGTGGTGGTGCTATAGGGTGGTGGTGCTGTAGGGTGGTGGTGCTGTAGGGTGGTGCTGTAGGGTGGTGGTGGTATAAGGTGGTGGTGCTATAGGGAGGTGCTGTAGGGTGGTGGAGCTGTATAGGTTGGTGGTGCTGTAGGGTGGTGGTGCTGTATAGTGGTGGTGCTGTAGGGTGGTGGAGCTGTAGGGTGGTGGTGCTATAGGGTGGTGGTTCTGTAGGGTGGTGGTGCTGTATGGTGGTGGTGCTATAGGGTGTTGGTGCTGTAGGGTGGTGGAGCTGTAGGGTGGTGCTGTAGGATGGTGGTGGTATAAGTTGGTGGTGCTATAGGGTGGTGCTGTAGGGTGGTGGTGCTGTAGGGTGGTGCTGTAGGGTGGTGGTGGTGCTGTAGGGTGGTGGTGCTGTAGGGTGGTGGAGCTGTATAGGGTGGTGGTGCTGTAGGGTGGTGGTGCTATAGGGTGGTGGTTCTGTATGGTGGTGGTGGTGTAGGGTGGTGGTGCTGTAGGGTGGTGGTGTAGGGTGGTGGTGCTGTAGGGTGGTGCTATAGGGTGATGCTGCTGTATTGTGGCGGTGCTATAGGGTGGTGGTTCTATAGGGTGGTGGTGCTGTAGGGTGGTAGTGGTGTAGGGTGGTGGTGCTATAGAGTGGTGTCCGTGGAAGACAGGACAGTTTGGGGTGTGGTGCTGTAGGGTGGTGGTGCTGTAGGGTGGTGGTGCTATAGGGTGGTGTCCGTGGCAGACAGGGCAGTTTGGGGTGTGGTGCTGTAGGGTGGTGGTGCTGTAGGGTGGTGGTGGTGCTGTAGGGTGGTGTCCTTGGCAGACAGGACAGTTTGGGGTGTGGTGGTGCTGTAGGGTGGTGGTGCTGTAGGGTGGTGGTGCTGTAGGGTGTCCGTGGCAGACAAACACTATTTACACAATACTAAGATAAGGCAGTGCCTTTTTAGTAGCAGGTTAGGAGAACTTACGATGTAGGTTTGGATAATTAGTTAAGGTTAGGAAAACTAAGGGCCTTGAGTATCTGCTAAATGCTCCGTTCCAGGTTCCCCTACAGCCCCCAGGGCCTTGAGTATCTGCTAAATGCTCCGTTCCAGGTTCCCCTACAGCCCCCAGGGCCTTGAGTATCTGCTAAATGCTCCGTTCCAGGTTCCCCTACAGCCCCCAGGGCCTTGAGTGTCTTCTACATGCTTCATTCCAGGTTCTCCCTACAGCCCCCAGGGAGTATATATATAATATCTACAGCCCCCAGGGAGTATATCTACAAAATCTACAGCCCCCAGGGAGTATATATATAATATCTACAGCCCCCAGGGAGTATATATATAATATCTACAGCCCCCAGGGAGTATATATATAATATCTACAGCCCCCAGGGAGAATATCTATAATATCTACAGCCCCCAGGGAGTATATATATAATATCTACAGCCCCCAGGGAGTATATATATAATATCTACAGCCCCCAGGGAGAATATCTACAATATCTACAGCCCCCAGGGAGTATATCTATAATATATACAGCCCCCAGGGAGTATTCCTGAATCATTTGTTAGGTATCATGCAGCAACATGGTGATAACTCTGCCTTTCTCTCTGATTAAATTAGTGTAATTTCTGCCATACTACTCACACCTATCTAGCAAGTTAACAACTGACAGTGAAAGTCACATTCATTTTATATGATCAATGTTCTTGGGTCATTTCACATCGTAAGTTGTTACTAATTGAAATGGTGGTTCTATAGGGTGGTGGTGCTATATAGTGGTGTCCGTGGAAGACAGGGCAGTTTGGGGTGTGTTGCTGTAGGGTGGTGGTGCTGTAGGGTGGGGGTGCTATAGGGTGGTGTCCGTGGCAGACAGGGCAGTTTGGAGTGTGGTGCTGTAGGGTGTGGTGCTGTAGGGTGGTGGTGCTGTAGGGTGGTGTCCGTGGCAGACAGGACAGTTTGGGGTGTGGTGATGCTGTAGGGTGGTGGTGCTGTAGGGTGGTGTCCGTGGCAGACAAACACTATTTACACAATACTAAGATAAGGCAGTGCCTTTTTAGTAGCAGGTTAGGAGAACTTACGATGTAGGTTAGGATAATTAGTTAAGGTTAGGAAATTGGTCAGGGTTAACGAAAATGCTCTTCTAACGTAGCTGTATCGAAGTGTCATAAAGTAGAGGGTGTTAAATTGTTAGACTACAGGAAGTGTCATAAAGTAGAGGGTGTTAAATTGTTAGTCTACAGGAAGTGTCATAAAGTAGAGGGTGTTAAATTGTTAGACTACAGGAAGTGTCATGAAGTAGAGGGTGTTAAATTGTTAGACTACAGGAAGTGTCATAAAGTAGAGGGTGTTAAATTGTTAGACTACAGGAAGTGTCATAAAGTAGAGGGTGTTGAATTGTTAGACTACAGGAAGTGTCATAAAGTAGAGGGTGTTGAATTGTTAGACTAAAGGAAGTGTAGCCATGTTTATGACTAGCAAGAGGAGACGTTTTACACCGAGGTAAAGACAGATTCAGGTCTGAATTGACGAGATACAAAGAATTCAGATCGTAAAACGTTTTCTCTTTATAGTCATAAATATGGCTGAAGCCAAGGAAGTATAGACTCACCAGGTCTAAATAATGAAGGTTAGATTTGGGAACAAAGGGTTATGTTTAAAATTAGCTAAAATGTGTGTAATTTCTGCCATACTGCTCATGTAATGGATGTGAAACGGCTAGCTTAGTTAGCGGTGCGCGCTAAATAGCGTTTCAATCGGTGACGTCACTTGCTCTGAGACCTTGAAGTAGTGGTTCCCCTTGCTCTGCAAGGGCCGTGGCTTTTGAGGAGCGATGGGTAACGATGCTTCGTGGGTGACTGTTGTTGATGTGTGCAGAGGGTCCCTGGTTCGCGCCCGGGTATGGGCGAGGGGACGGTCTAAAGTTATACTGTTACACTAACGCCTGTCTAGCTAGTCCACAATTGACAGTGAAAGTCATACTCATGTTATATGTGACTCAGCACCTGAATTCGGTCTCATGTAGCAACATTTGAAGTTTTTTTTTACATTGGTAAAAAAGTAATCTCTTATGTCTTGATTACAATGAGGTACAGTTGAAGTCGGAAGTTTACATACAGTTAGGTTGGAGTCATTAAAACTTGTTTTTCAACCACTCCACAAATTTCTTTTTAACAAACTAAAGTTTTGGCAAGTCGGTTAGGACATCTACTTTATGCATGACACAAGTAATTTTTTCCAACAATTGTTTACAGACAGATTATTTCACTTATAATTCACTGTATCACTATTCCAGTGGATCAGAAGTCTACATACACTAAGATGACTGTGCCTTTAAACAGCTTGGAAAATTCCAGAAAATGATGTCATGGCTTTAGAAGCTTCTGATAGGCTAATTGACATCATTTGAGTCAACCTAACTGATAGAACTAACAACCTAACTCATAGAACTAACAACCAGTCTGCTTCTCTAACAACCTAACTGATATAACTAACAACCAGTCTGCTTCTGTAACAACCTAGCTGATAGAACTAACAACCAGTCTGCCTCTCTAACAACCTAACCGATAGAACTAACAACCAGTCTGCTTCTCTAACAACCTAACTGATAGAACTAACAACCAGTCTGCTTCTCTAACAACCTAACTGATAGAACTAACAACCAGTCTGCCTCTCTAACAACCTAACTGATATAACTAACAACCAGTCTGCTTCTCTAACAACCTAACCGATAGAACTAACAACCAGTCTGCTTCTCTAACAACCTAACTGATAGAACTAACAACCAGTCTGCCTCTCTAACAACCTAACTGATATAACTAACAACCAGTCTGCTTCTCTAACAACCTAACCGATAGAACTAACAAACAGTCTGCTTCTCTAACAACCTAACTGATAGAACTAACAACCATTCTGCTTCTCTAACAACCTAACCGATAGAACTAACAACCAGTCTGCTTCTCTAACAACCTAACTCATAGAACTAACAAACAGTCTGCTTCTCTAACAACCTAACTGACAGAACTAACAACCAGTCTGCCTCTCTAACAACCTAACAATATAACTAACAACCAGTCTGCTTCTCTAACAACCTAATTGATAGAACTAACAACCAGTCTGCTTCTCTAGCAACCTAACTGATATAACTAACAACCTAACTGATAGAACTAACAACCAGTCTGCTTCTCTAGCAACCTAACTGATATAACTAACAACCAGTCTGCTTCTGTAACAACCTAGCTGATAGAACTAACAACCAGTCTGCCTCTCTAACAACCTAACCGATAGAACTAACAACCAGTCTGCTTCTCTAACAACCTAACTGATAGAACTAACAACCAGTCTGCTTCTCTAACAACCTAACTGAGAGAACTAACAACCAGTCTGCTTCTCTAACAACCTAACTGAATGAACTAACAACCAGGTGCAGTGGAAGGTATGAATTTATGAATATCAATGAAAACATGTCATTTTTACCATTAAATGCATGCTTGTTTTCTTTGGCAACCATGGTATTAGCGGGATGAACGCCACCTCTCAGTACATTATCTGGAACTATTAAACTCTGGCTCTGTACATTATCTGGAACTAATCAACTCTGGCTCTGTACATTATCTGGAACTAATCAACTCTGGCTCTGTACATTATCTGGAACTATTCAACTCTGGCTCTGTACATTATCTAGAACTAATCAACTCTGGCTCTGTACATTATCTGGAACTAATCAAGCAGTACCAAGTCCTCCATTATCTCCAGATAATGTACCAAGTCCTCTATTATTTCCAGGTAATGTACCAAGTCCTCCATTATTTCCAGATAATGTACTTAGTCCTATTTTTTTTCTCCAGATCATGTACATAGTCCTCCATTATCTCCAGATAATGTACCCAGTCCTCCATTATTTCCAGATAATGTACCAAGTCTTCCATTGTCTCCAGATAATGTACCAAGTCATCCATTAACTCCAGATAATGTACAAAGTCATCCATTATCTCCGGATAATGTACCAAGTCCTCCATTATTTTCAGATAATGCACCAAGTCCTCCAATATCCCCAGATAATGTATCAAGTCCTCCATTATTTCCAGATAATGTATCAAGCCCTCCATTATTTCCAGATAATGTACTGAGTCCTCTTTTTTTTAGATAATGTACCAAGGTCTCCAGTATCTCCAGATAATGTAACAATTTCCCCATTATCCCCAGATAATGTATCAATTCATCCATTATCTCCAGATACTGTACCGAGCCATCCATTATCTCCAATTACTGTATCAAGTCCTCCATTATTTCCAGATAATGTACCATGTCCTTCATTATTTCCAGATAATGTACCAAGTCCTCCATTTTTTACAGATAATGTACCAAGCCATCCATTATCTCCAGATACTGTACCAAGTCCTCCATTATTTCCAGAAATGTTCCAATTCCTCAGTTTTCCAGATAATGTACGAAGTCATCCATTATCTCCAGATAATGTACCAAGTCCTCCATTATCTCCAGATAATGTACCAAGTCCTCAGTTTTCCAGATAATGTACGAAGTCATCCATTATCTCCAGATAATATACCAAGTCCTCCATTATCTCCAGATAATGTTCAAAGCGTCAGTGTTTATCCCTTACAGGTATGTGTGTATGTAAATGTGTCCATGTTTCTCTGGGTCTATCTGCCCTTTCCTTGCTCTGTTCTGTCCTCTCCTTTCTGCCTCCGTCTCTGTCTGCTGCTGCAGCCACCTTATGACAAACTCTCTCTCCATCTGTAGTCTTGGATGTGAAAGGGTTTCTCCTGACAGCACCTCTATCTGTAGTCTTGAATGTGAAAGTGTTTCTCCTGACAGCACCTCTATCTGTAGTCTTGGATGTGAAAGTGTTTCTCCTGTCAGCACCTCTATCTGTAGTCTTGGATGTGAAAGGGTTTCTTCTGTCAGCACCTCTATCTGTAGTCTTGGATGTGAAAGTGTTTCTTCTGTCAGCACCTCTATCTGTAGTCTTGGATGTGAAAGTGTTTCTCCTGTCAGCACCTCTATCTGTAGTCTTGGATGTGAAAGTGTTTCTCCTGACAGCACCTCTATCTGTAGTCTTGGATGTGAAAGTGTTTATTCTGTCAGCACCTCTATCTGTAGTCTTGGATGTGAAAGTGTTTCTCCTGTCAGCACCTCTATCTGTAGTCTTGGATGTGAAAGGGTTTCTCCTGTCAGCACCTCTATCTGTGGTCTTGGATGTGAAAGTGCTTCTCCTGTCAGCACCTCTATCTGTAGTCTTGGATGTGAAAGTGTTTCTCCTGTCAGCACCTCTATCTGTAGTCTTGGATGTGAAAGTGTTTCTCCTGTCAGCACCTCTATCTGTAGTCTTGGATGTGAAAGGGTTTCTCCTGTCAGCACCTCTATCTGTAGTCTTGGATGTGAAAGTGTTTCTTCTGTCAGCACCTCTATCTGTAGTCTTGGATGTGAAAGTGTTTCTCCTGTCAGCACCTCTATCTGTAGTCTTGGATGTGAAAGGGTTTCTTCTGTCAGCACCTCTATCTGTAGTCTTGGATGTGAAAGTGTTTCTCCTGTCAGCACCTCTATCTGTAGTCTTGGATGTGAAAGTGTTTCTCCTGTCAGCACCTCTATCTGTAGTCTTGGATGTGAAAGTGTTTCTCCTGTCAGCACCTCTATCTGTAGTCTTGGATGTGAAAGGGTTTCTCCTGTCAGCACCTCTATCTGTAGTCTTGGATGTGAAAGTGTTTCTTCTGTCAGCACCTCTATCTGTAGTCTTGGATGTGAAAGTGTTTCTCCTGTCAGCACCTCTATCTGTAGTCTTGGATGTGAAAGGGTTTCTTCTGTCAGCACCTCTATCTGTAGTCTTGGATGTAAAAGTGTTTCTCCTGTCAGCACCTCTATCTGTAGTCTTGGATGTGAAAGTGTTTCTCCTGTCAGCACCTCTATCTGTAGTCTTGGATGTGAAAGTGCTTCTCCTGACAGCACCTCTATCTGTAGTCTTGGATGTGAAAGTGTTTCTCCTGTCAGCACCTCTATCTGTAGTCTTGGATGTGAAAGTGTTTCTCCTGTCAGCACCTCTATCTGTAGTCTTGGATGTGAAAGGGTTTCTCCTGTCAGCACCTCTATCTGTAGTCTTGGATGTGAAAGGGTTTCTCCTGTCAGCACCTCTATCTGTAGTCTTGGATGTGAAAGTGTTTATTCTGTCAGCACCTCTATCTGTAGTCTTGGATGTGAAAGTGTTTCTCCTGTCAGCACCTCTATCTGTAGTCTTGGATGTGAAAGTGTGTCTCCTGTCAGCACCTCTATCTGTAGTCTTGGATGTGAAAGTGTTTATTCTGTCAGCACCTCTATCTGTAGTCTTGGATGTGAAAGTGTTTCTCCTGTCAGCACCTCTATCTGTAGTCTTGGATGTGAAAGTGTTTCTCCTGTCAGCACCTCTATCTGTAGTCTTGGATGTGAAAGGGTTTCTCCTGTCAGCACCTCTATCTGTAGTCTTGGATGTGAAAGGGTTTCTCCTGTCAGCACCTCTATCTGTAGTCTTGGATGTGAAAGTGTTTCTCCTGTCAGCACCTCTATCTGTAGTCTTGGATGTGAAAGTGTTTCTCCTGTCAGCACCTCTATCTGTAGTCTTGGATGTGAAAGTGTTTCTCCTGTCAGCACCTCTATCTGTAGTCTTGGATGTGAAAGGGTTTCTTCTGTCAGCACCTCTATCTGTAGTCTTGGATGTGAAAGTGTTTCTCCTGTCAGCACCTCTATCTGTAGTCTTGGATGTGAAAGGGTTTCTCCTGTCAGCACCTCTATCTGTAGTCTTGGATGTGAAAGTGTTTCTCCTGTCAGCACCTCTATCTGTAGTCTTGGATGTGAAAGTGTTTCTCCTGTCAGCACCTCTATCTGTAGTCTTGGATGTGAAAGTGTTTCTCCTGTCAGCACCTCTATCTGTAGTCTTGGATGTGAAAGTGTTTCTCCTGTCAGCACCTCTATCTGTAGTCTTGGATGTGAAAGTGTTTCTCCTGTCAGCACCTCTATCTGTAGTCTTGGATGTGAAAGGGTTTCTCCTGTCAGCACCTCTATCTGTAGTCTTGGATGTGAAAGTGTTTCTTCTGTCAGCACCTCTATCTGTAGTCTTGGATGTGAAAGTGTTTCTCCTGTCAGCACCTCTATCTGTAGTCTTGGATGTGAAAGGGTTTCTCCTGTCAGCACCTCTATCTGTAGTCTTGGATGTGAAAGGGTTTCTCCTGTCAGCACCTCTATCTGTAGTCTTGGATGTGAAAGGGTTTCTCCTGTCAGCACCTCTATCTGTAGTCTTGGATGTGAAAGGGTTTCTCCTGTCAGCACCTCTATCTGTAGTCTTGGATGTGAAAGTGTTTATTCTGTCAGCACCTCTATCTGTAGTCTTGGATGTGAAAGTGTTTCTCCTGACAGCACCTCTATCTGTAGTCTTGGATGTGAAAGTGTTTATTCTGTCAGCACCTCTATCTGTAGTCTTGGATGTGAAAGGGTTTCTCCTGTCAGCACCTCTATCTGTAGTCTTGGATGTGAAAGGGTTTCTCCTGTCAGCACCTCTATCTGTAGTCTTGGATGTGAAAGTGTTTCTCCTGTCAGCACCTCTATCTGTAGTCTTGGATGTGAAAGTGTTTCTCCTGTCAGCACCTCTATCTGTAGTCTTGGATGTGAAAGTGTTTCTCCTGTCAGCACCTCTATCTGTAGTCTTGGATGTGAAAGGGTTTCTCCTGTCAGCACCTCTATCTGTAGTCTTGGATGTAAAAGTGTTTCTCCTGTCAGCACCTCTATCTGTAGTCTTGGATGTGAAAGGGTTTCTCCTGTCAGCACCTCTATCTGTAGTCTTGGATGTGAAAGTGTTTCTCCTGACAGCACCTCTATCTGTAGTCTTGGATGTGAAAGTGTTTATTCTGTCAGCACCTCTATCTGTAGTCTTGGATGTGAAAGGGTTTCTCCTGTCAGCACCTCTATCTGTAGTCTTGGATGTGAAAGGGTTTCTCCTGTCAGCACCTCTATCTGTAGTCTTGGATGTGAAAGTGTTTCTCCTGTCAGCACCTCTATCTGTAGTCTTGGATGTGAAAGTGTTTCTCCTGTCAGCACCTCTATCTGTAGTCTTGGATGTGAAAGTGTTTCTCCTGTCAGCACCTCTATCTGTAGTCTTGGATGTGAAAGTGTTTCTCCTGTCAGCACCTCTATCTGTAGTCTTGGATGTGAAAGGGTTTCTCCTGTCAGCACCTCTATCTGTAGTCTTGGATGTGAAAGTGTTTCTCCTGACAGCACCTCTATCTGTAGTCTTGGATGTGAAAGTGTTTATTCTGTCAGCACCTCTATCTGTAGTCTTGGATGTGAAAGGGTTTCTCCTGTCAGCACCTCTATCTGTAGTCTTGGATGTGAAAGGGTTTCTCCTGTCAGCACCTCTATCTGTAGTCTTGGATGTGAAAGGGTTTCTCCTGACAGCACCTCTATCTGTAGTCTTGGATGTGAAAGTGTTTATTCTGTCAGCACCTCTATCTGTAGTCTTGGATGTGAAAGGGTTTCTCCTGTCAGCACCTCTATCTGTAGTCTTGGATGTGAAAGTGTTTCTCCTGTCAGCACCTCTATCTGTAGTCTTGGATGTGAAAGGGTTTCTCCTGTCAGCACCTCTATCTGTAGTCTTGGATGTGAAAGGGTTTCTCCTGTCAGCACCTCTATCTGTAGTCTTGGATGTGAAAGTGTTTCTCCTGTCAGCACCTCTATCTGTAGTCTTGGATGTGAAAGTGTTTCTCCTGACAGCACCTCTATCTGTAGTCTTGGATGTGAAAGTGTTTCTCCTGTCAGCACCTCTATCTGTAGTCTTGGATGTGAAAGTGTTTCTCCTGTCAGCACCTCTATCTGTAGTCTTGGATGTGAAAGTGTTTCTCCTGTCAGCACCTCTATCTGTAGTCTTGGATGTGAAAGGGTTTCTCCTGTCAGCACCTCTATCTGTAGTCTTGGATGTGAAAGTGTTTCTCCTGTCAGCACCTCTATCTGTAGTCTTGGATGTGAAAGGGTTTCTCCTGTCAGCACCTCTATCTGTAGTCTTGGATGTGAAAGTGTTTCTCCTGTCAGCACCTCTATCTGTAGTCTTGGATGTGAAAGTGTTTCTCCTGTCAGCACCTCTATCTGTAGTCTTGGATGTGAAAGGGTTTCTCCTGTCAGCACCTCTATCTGTAGTCTTGGATGTGAAAGGGTTTCTCCTGTCAGCACCTCTATCTGTAGTCTTGGATGTGAAAGTGTTTCTCCTGTCAGCACCTCTATCTGTAGTCTTGGATGTGAAAGTGTTTCTCCTGTCAGCACCTCTATCTGTAGTCTTGGATGTGAAAGTGTTTCTCCTGTCAGCACCTCTATCTGTAGTCTTGGATGTGAAAGTGTTTCTCCTGTCAGCACCTCTATCTGTAGTCTTGGATGTGAAAGGGTTTCTCCTGTCAGCACCTCTATCTGTAGTCTTGGATGTGAAAGTGTTTCTCCTGTCAGCACCTCTATCTGTAGTCTTGGATGTGAAAGTGTTTCTCCTGTCAGCACCTCTATCTGTAGTCTTGGATGTGAAAGTGTTTCTCCTGTCAGCACCTCTATCTGTAGTCTTGGATGTGAAAGTGTTTCTCCTGTCAGCACCTATATCTGTAGTCTTGGATGTGAAAGTGTTTCTCCTGTCAGCACCTCTATCTGTAGTCTTGGATGTGAAAGTGTTTCTCCTGTCAGCACCTCTATCTGTAGTCTTGGATGTGAAAGGGTTTCTCCTGTCAGCACCTCTATCTGTAGTCTTGGATGTGAAAGTGTTTCTCCTGTCAGCACCTCTATCTGTAGTCTTGGATGTGAAAGTGTTTCTCCTGTCAGCACCTCTATCTGTAGTCTTGGATGTGAAAGTGTTTCTCCTGTCAGCACCTCTATCTGTAGTCTTGGATGTGAAAGGGTTTCTCCTGTCAGCACCTCTATCTGTAGTCTTGGATGTGAAAGTGTTTCTCCTGTCAGCACCTCTATCTGTAGTCTTGGATGTGAAAGTGTTTCTCCTGTCAGCACCTCTATCTGTAGTCTTGGATGTGAAAGTGTTTCTCCTGTCAGCACCTCTATCTGTAGTCTTGGATGTGAAAGTGTTTCTCCTGTCAGCACCTCTATCTGTAGTCTTGGATGTGAAAGTGTTTCTCCTGTCAGCACCTCTATCTGTAGTCTTGGATGTGAAAGTGTTTCTCCTGTCAGCACCTCTATCTGTAGTCTTGGATGTGAAAGTGTTTCTCCTGTCAGCACCTCTATCTGTAGTCTTGGATGTGAAAGTGTTTCTCCTGTCAGCACCTCTATCTGTAGTCTTGGATGTGAAAGGGTTTCTCCTGTCAGCACCTCTATCTGTAGTCTTGGATGTGAAAGTGTTTCTCCTGTCAGCACCTCTATCTGTAGTCTTGGATGTGAAAGTGTTTCTCCTGTCAGCACCTCTATCTGTAGTCTTGGATGTGAAAGTGTTTCTCCTGTCAGCACCTCTATCTGTAGTCTTGGATGTGAAAGTGTTTCTCCTGTCAGCACCTCTATCTGTAGTCTTGGATGTGAAAGTGTTTCTCCTGTCAGCACCTCTATCTGTAGTCTTGGATGTGAAAGTGTTTCTCCTGTCAGCACCTCTATCTGTAGTCTTGGATGTGAAAGTGTTTCTCCTGTCAGCACCTCTATCTGTAGTCTTGGATGTGAAAGTGTTTCTCCTGTCAGCACCTCTATCTGTAGTCTTGGATGTGAAAGTGTTTCTCCTGTCAGCACCTCTATCTGTAGTCTTGGATGTGAAAGTGTTTCTCCTGTCAGCACCTCTATCTGTAGTCTTGGATGTGAAAGTGTTTCTCCTGACAGCACCTCTATCTGTAGTCTTGGATGTGAAAGTGTTTCTCCTGTCAGCACCTCTATCTGTAGTCTTGGATGTGAAAGTGTTTCTCCTGTCAGCACCTCTATCTGTAGTCTTGGATGTGAAAGTGTTTCTCCTGTCAGCACCTCTATCTGTAGTCTTGGATGTGAAAGTGTTTCTCCTGTCAGCACCTCTATCTGTAGTCTTGGATGTGAAAGGGTTTCTCCTGTCAGCACCTCTATCTGTAGTCTTGGATGTGAAAGTGTTTCTCCTGTCAGCAACTCTATCTGTAGTCTTGGATGTGAAAGGGTTTCTCCTGTCAGCACCTCTATCTGTAGTCTTGGATGTGAAAGGGTTTCTCCTGTCAGCACCTCTATCTGTAGTCTTGGATGTGAAAGTGTTTCTCCTGTCAGCACCTCTATCTGTAGTCTTGGATGTGAAAGGGTTTCTCCTGTCAGCACCTCTATCTGTAGTCTTGGATGTGAAAGTGTTTCTCCTGTCAGCACCTCTATCTGTAGTCTTGGATGTGAAAGGGTTTCTCCTGTCAGCACCTCTATCTGTAGTCTTGGATGTGAAAGTGTTTCTCCTGTCAGCACCTCTATCTGTAGTCTTGGATGTGAAAGTGTTTCTCCTGACAGCACCTCTATCTGTAGTCTTGGATGTGAAAGTGTTTCTCCTGTCAGCACCTCTATCTGTAGTCTTGGATGTGAAAGTGTTTCTCCTGTCAGCACCTCTATCTGTAGTCTTGGATGTGAAAGTGTTTCTCCTGTCAGCACCTCTATCTGTAGTCTTGGATGTGAAAGGGTTTCTCCTGTCAGCACCTCTATCTGTAGTCTTGGATGTGAAAGTGTTTCTCCTGTCAGCACCTCTATCTGTAGTCTTGGATGTGAAAGGGTTTCTCCTGTCAGCACCTCTATCTGTAGTCTTGGATGTGAAAGTGTTTCTCCTGTCAGCACCTCTATCTGTAGTCTTGGATGTGAAAGTGTTTCTCCTGTCAGCACCTCTATCTGTAGTCTTGGATGTGAAAGTGTTTCTAAAGTCAGCACCTCTATCTGTAGTCTTGGATGTGAAAGTGTTTCTCCTGTCAGCACCTCTATCTGTAGTCTTGGATGTGAAAGTGTTTATTCTGTCAGCACCTCTATCTGTAGTCTTGGATGTGAAAGTGTTTCTCCTGTCAGCACCTCTATCTGTAGTCTTGGATGTGAAAGTGTTTCTCCTGTCAGCACCTCTATCTGTAGTCTTGGATGTGAAAGGGTTTCTCCTGTCAGCACCTCTATCTGTAGTCTTGGATGTGAAAGTGTTTCTCCTGTCAGCACCTCTATCTGTAGTCTTGGATGTGAAAGTGTTTCTCCTGTCAGCACCTCTATCTGTAGTCTTGGATGTGAAAGGGTTTCTCCTGTCAGCACCTCTATCTGTAGTCTTGGATGTGAAAGGGTTTCTCCTGTCAGCACCTCTATCTGTAGTCTTGGATGTGAAAGTGTTTCTCCTGTCAGCACCTCTATCTGTAGTCTTGGATGTGAAAGGGTTTCTCCTGTCAGCACCTCTATCTGTAGTCTTGGATGTGAAAGTGTTTCTCCTGTCAGCACCTCTATCTGTAGTCTTGGATGTGAAAGTGTTTCTCCTGTCAGAACCTCTATCTGTAGTCTTGGATGTGAAAGTGTTTCTCCTGTCAGCACCTCTATCTGTAGTCTTGGATGTGAAAGGGTTTCTCCTGTCAGCACCTCTATCTGTAGTCTTGGATGTGAAAGTGTTTCTCCTGTCAGCACCTCTATCTGTAGTCTTGGATGTGAAAGTGTTTCTCCTGTCAGCACCTCTATCTGTAGTCTTGGATGTGAAAGTGTTTCTCCTGTCAGCACCTCTATCTGTAGTCTTGGATGTGAAAGTGTTTCTCCTGTCAGCACCTCTATCTGTAGTCTTGGATGTGAAAGTGTTTCTCCTGTCAGCACCTCTATCTGTAGTCTTGGATGTGAAAGTGTTTATTCTGTCAGCACCTCTATCTGTAGTCTTGGATGTGAAAGGGTTTCTCCTGTCAGCACCTCTATCTGTAGTCTTGGATGTGAAAGTGTTTCTCCTGTCAGCACCTCTATCTGTAGTCTTGGATGTGAAAGTGTTTCTCCTGTCAGCACCTCTATCTGTAGTCTTGGATGTGAAAGTGTTTCTCCTGTCAGCACCTCTATCTGTAGTCTTGGATGTGAAAGGGTTTCTCCTGTCAGCACCTCTATCTGTAGTCTTGGATGTGAAAGTGTTTCTCCTGTCAGCACCTCTATCTGTAGTCTTGGATGTGAAAGTGTTTCTCCTGTCAGCACCTCTATCTGTAGTCTTGGATGTGAAAGTGTTTATTCTGTCAGCACCTCTATCTGTAGTCTTGGATGTGAAAGGGTTTCTCCTGTCAGCACCTCTATCTGTAGTCTTGGATGTGAAAGTGTTTCTCCTGTCAGCACCTCTATCTGTAGTCTTGGATGTGAAAGTGTTTCTCCTGTCAGCACCTCTATCTGTAGTCTTGGATGTGAAAGTGTTTCTCCTGTCAGCACCTCTATCTGTAGTCTTGGATGTGAAAGTGTTTCTCCTGTCAGCACCTCTATCTGTAGTCTTGGATGTGAAAGTGTTTCTCCTGTCAGCACCTCTATCTGTAGTCTTGGATGTGAAAGGGTTTCTCCTGTCAGCACCTCTATCTGTAGTCTTGGATGTGAAAGGGTTTCTCCTGTCAGCACCTCTATCTGTAGTCTTGGATGTGAAAGTGTTTCTCCTGTCAGCACCTCTATCTGTAGTCTTGGATGTGAAAGGGTTTCTCCTGTCAGCACCTCTATCTGTAGTCTTGGATGTGAAAGGGTTTCTCCTGTCAGCACCTCTATCTGTAGTCTTGGATGTGAAAGTGTTTCTCCTGTCAGCACCTCTATCTGTAGTCTTGGATGTGAAAGTGTTTCTCCTGTCAGCACCTCTATCTGTAGTCTTGGATGTGAAAGTGTTTCTCCTGTCAGCACCTCTATCTGTAGTCTTGGATGTGAAAGGGTTTCTCCTGTCAGCACCTCTATCTGTAGTCTTGGATGTGAAAGTGTTTCTCCTGTCAGCACCTCTATCTGTAGTCTTGGATGTGAAAGTGTTTCTCCTGACAGCACCTCTATCTGTAGTCTTGGATGTGAAAGGGTTTCTCCTGTCAGCACCTCTATCTGTAGTCTTGGATGTGAAAGTGTTTCTCCTGTCAGCACCTCTATCTGTAGTCTTGGATGTGAAAGGGTTTCTCCTGTCAGCACCTCTATCTGTAGTCTTGGATGTGAAAGGGTTTCTCCTGTCAGCACCTCTATCTGTAGTCTTGGATGTGAAAGTGTTTCTCCTGACAGCACCTCTATCTGTAGTCTTGGATGTGAAAGTGTTTCTCCTGTCAGCACCTCTATCTGTAGTCTTGGATGTGAAAGGGTTTCTCCTGACAGCACCTCTATCTGTAGTCTTGGATGTGAAAGTGTTTCTCCTGACAGCACCTCTATCTGTAGTCTTGGATGTGAAAGTGTTTCTCCTGACAGCACCTCTATCTGTAGTCTTGGATGTGAAAGTGTTTCTCCTGTCAGCACCTCTATCTGTAGTCTTGGATGTGAAAGGGTTTCTCCTGTCAGCACCTCTATCTGTAGTCTTGGATGTGAAAGTGTTTCTCCTGTCAGCACCTCTATCTGTAGTCTTGGATGTGAAAGGGTTTCTCCTGTCAGCACCTCTATCTGTAGTCTTGGATGTGAAAGGGTTTCTCCTGTCAGCACCTCTATCTGTAGTCTTGGATGTGAAAGTGTTTCTCCTGTCAGCACCTCTATCTGTAGTCTTGGATGTGAAAGGGTTTCTCCTGTCAGCACCTCTATCTGTAGTCTTGGATGTGAAAGGGTTTCTCCTGTCAGCACCTCTATCTGTAGTCTTGGATGTGAAAGTGTTTCTCCTGTCAGCACCTCTATCTGTAGTCTTGGATGTGAAAGGGTTTCTCCTGTCAGCACCTCTATCTGTAGTCTTGGATGTGAAAGGGTTTCTCCTGTCAGCACCTCTATCTGTAGTCTTGGATGTGAAAGGGTTTCTCCTGTCAGCACCTCTATCTGTAGTCTTGGATGTGAAAGGGTTTCTCCTGTCAGCACCTCTATCTGTGGTCTTGGATGTGAAAGGGTTTCTCCTGTCAGCACCTCTATCTGTAGTCTTGGATGTGAAAGTGTTTCTCCTGTCAGCACCTCTATCTGTAGTCTTGGATGTGAAAGGGTTTCTCCTGTCAGCACCTCTATCTGTAGTCTTGGATGTGAAAGTGTTTCTCCTGTCAGCACCTCTATCTGTAGTCTTGGATGTGAAAGGGTTTCTCCTGTCAGCACCTCTATCTGTAGTCTTGGATGTGAAAGTGTTTCTCCTGTCAGCACCTCTATCTGTAGTCTTGGATGTGAAAGGGTTTCTCCTGTCAGCACCTCTATCTGTAGTCTTGGATGTGAAAGTGTTTCTTCTGTCAGCACCTCTATCTGTAGTCTTGGATGTGAAAGGGTTTCTCCTGTCAGCACCTCTATCTGTAGTCTTGGATGTGAAAGGGTTTCTCCTGTCAGCACCTCTATCTGTAGTCTTGGATGTGAAAGTGTTTCTTCTGTCAGCACCTCTATCTGTAGTCTTGGATGTGAAAGGGTTTCTCCTGTCAGCACCTCTATCTGTAGTCTTGGATGTGAAAGTGTTTCTCCTGTCAGCACCTCTATCTGTAGTCTTGGATGTGAAAGTGTTTCTCCTGTCAGCACCTCTATCTGTAGTCTTGGATGTGAAAGGGTTTCTCCTGTCAGCACCTCTATCTGTAGTCTTGGATGTGAAAGGGTTTCTCCTGTCAGCACCTCTATCTGTAGTCTTGGATGTGAAAGGGTTTCTCCTGTCAGCACCTCTATCTGTAGTCTTGGATGTGAAAGTGTTTCTCCTGTCAGCACCTCTATCTGTAGTCTTGGATGTGAAAGGGTTTCTCCTGTCAGCACCTCTATCTGTAGTCTTGGATGTGAAAGGGTTTCTCCTGTCAGCACCTCTATCTGTAGTCTTGGATGTGAAAGGGTTTCTCCTGTCAGCACCTCTATCTGTAGTCTTGGATGTGAAAGTGTTTCTCCTGTCAGCACCTCTATCTGTAGTCTTGGATGTGAAAGGGTTTCTCCTGTCAGCACCTCTATCTGTAGTCTTGGATGTGAAAGGGTTTCTCCTGTCAGCACCTCTATCTGTAGTCTTGGATGTGAAAGGGTTTCTCCTGTCAGCACCTCTATCTGTAGTCTTGGATGTGAAAGTGTTTCTTCTGTCAGCACCTCTATCTGTAGTCTTGGATGTGAAAGGGTTTCTCCTGTCAGCACCTCTATCTGTAGTCTTGGATGTGAAAGTGTTTCTCCTGTCAGCACCTCTATCTGTAGTCTTGGATGTGAAAGTGTTTCTCCTGTCAACACCTCTATCTGTAGTCTTGGATGTGAAAGGGTTTCTCCTGTCAGCACCTCTATCTGTAGTCTTGGATGTGAAAGGGTTTCTCCTGTCAGCACCTCTATCTGTAGTCTTGGATGTGAAAGGGTTTCTCCTGTCAGCACCTCTATCTGTAGTCTTGGATGTGAAAGTGTTTCTCCTGTCAGCACCTCTATCTGTAGTCTTGGATGTGAAAGGGTTTCTCCTGTCAGCACCTCTATCTGTAGTCTTGGATGTGAAAGGGTTTCTCCTGTCAGCACCTCTATCTGTAGTCTTGGATGTGAAAGGGTTTCTCCTGTCAGCACCTCTATCTGTAGTCTTGGATGTGAAAGGGTTTCTCCTGTCAGCACCTCTATCTGTAGTCTTGGATGTGAAAGGGTTTCTCCTGTCAGCACCTCTATCTGTAGTCTTGGATGTGAAAGTGTTTCTCCTGTCAGCACCTCTATCTGTAGTCTTGGATGTGAAAGGGTTTCTCCTGTCAGCACCTCTATCTGTAGTCTTGGATGTGAAAGTGTTTCTCCTGTCAGCACCTCTATCTGTAGTCTTGGATGTGAAAGGGTTTCTCCTGTCAGCACCTCTATCTGTAGTCTTGGATGTGAAAGGGTTTCTCCTGTCAGCACCTCTATCTGTAGTCTTGGATGTGAAAGGGTTTCTCCTGTCAGCACCTCTATCTGTAGTCTTGGATGTGAAAGGGTTTCTCCTGTCAGCACCTCTATCTGTAGTCTTGGATGTGAAAGTGTTTCTCCTGTCAGCACCTCTATCTGTAGTCTTGGATGTGAAAGTGTTTCTCCTGTCAGCACCTCTATCTGTAGTCTTGGATGTGAAAGTGTTTCTCCTGTCAGCACCTTTGAATAACAGAACAAAAGAGCAAAATACGTAGTTTCAACAATTAGTCAGATTGACACAAAAATCCTATGAATCCGAACCCAGACCTCCAATGTGAAGCACATTAAAATTAGTGGGATGAGGGGGGGGTAATGGGACGAGGGGGGGGGGGGGGGGTGGTAATGGGACGAGGGGGGTGTGGGTGGTAATGGGACGAGGGGTGTGTGGGTGGTAATGGGACGAGGGGTGTATTGGTGGTAATGGGACGAGGGGGGGTGGTAATGGAACGAGGGGTGTGTGGGCGGTAATGGGACGAGGGGTGTATTGGTGGTAATGGGACGAGGGGGGGTGGTAATGGAACGAGGGGTGTGTGGGCGGTAATGGGACGAGGGGGGTGTGGGTGGTAATGGGACGAGGGGTGTATTGGTGGTAATGGGACGAGGGGGGGTGGTAATGGAACGAGGGGTGTGTGGGCGGTAATGGGACGAGGGGGGGGGGGGTGGTAATGGGACGAGGGGGGGTGGTAATGGAACGAGGGGTGTGTGGGTGGTAATGGGACGAGGGGGGTGTGGGCGGTAATGGGACGAGGGGGGTGTGGGTGGTAATGGGACGAGGGGGGTGTGGGCGGTAATGGGACGAGGGGGGTGTGGGTGGTAATGCACTGCTGTTTGATTTGCAGTCCTTGCTGTGAATTATAGTGCAGCATGTTGTGGGCTGTATGGAAGCTGTGTACACAGGTGACATACATAAGGGATCATATCTTTCACCTGGATTCACCTGGTCAGTCTGTCATGGAAAGAGCAGGTGTTCATAATGTTTTGTTAACTCAGTGTATAGTTTCTCATGGAAGCCTGCAGTACCCCGGTTGGCCTTCAACTTGAGTTACTTATTGAGAGGGGGCAGCATTGAGCTAGCCTGTAACGTCACTTCCTGGAGTAGCTCAAACTGTCTACATAAATCTCCCACATGAGACACCATCTCAACTGACTTCAGTTGGCTTCAATTCACATAGGAATTAATGTCAGGTGATTGAGGTCTTTGTCCATTCATATGGGCCAGAATCCATGGAGCAACAGGAAGTTAGTTACCAGTTGTCTTTAACTGTGTGTCCTTTGTTTTTCTCCAGGGTCGTCTGAGGTTCAGGTTGTTGGTTCGGTTGACCGAGTTGATGCCTTAGCTGGTGATGACGTCATTCTACCATGTTCCCTGAAACCCAATGTCAGTGCTAAGGATATGCTAGTGCAGTGGACAGGATTGAACCTGAAAATAAGAAACGTCCATCTTTACCGTCAAGGTCGAGACTCCAATGAGGAGCAGTTTCCATCCTACAGGGGAAGGACATCAATGTTTCATGAAGAACTGAAGAACGGCAACGTCTCCTTAAAGCTGAACAGAGTTACTCTCTCTGATGCTGGAAGCTACAGGTGCTTCATTCCAACACTGACCAGCCAGGTGAAGGACACCACTGTTCAACTCTTTGTTGGTGAGTCATGAATACTGGACATGTGATCAGAGGTTGTATTGGCAAATCTGGCTTAATGATTGGCTGCTAAAATATCAACATGTCTTCCTCCCTCATCATTCCTTCCTCTGTTATATATCATGTATTCAGCTGGTCTTCCTCCCTCATCATTCCTTCCTCTGTTAGAGATCATGTATTCAGCTAGTCTTCCTCCCTCATCATGTATTCAGCTGGTCTTCCTCCCTCATCATTCCTTCCTCTGTTATAGATCATGTATTCAGCTGGTCTTCCTCCCTCATCCTGTATTCATCTGGTCTTCCTCCCTCATCATTCCTTCCTCTGTTGTAGATCATGTATTCAGCTGGTCTTCCTCCCTCATCATTCCTTCCTCTGTTATAGATCATGTATTCAGCTGGTCTTCCTCCCTCATCATGTATTCAGCTGGTCTTCCTCCCTCATCATGTATTCAGCTAGTCTTCCTCCCTCATCATGTATTCAGCTCGTCTTCCTCCCTCATCATGTATTCAGCTGGTCTTCCTCCCTCATCATGTATTCAGCTGGTCTTCCTCCCTCATCATGTATTCAGCTGGTCTTCCTTCCTCATCATGTATTCAGCTGGTCTTCCTCCCTCATCGTGTATTCAGCTGCTCAGCACACAGCCTTCACAACACACTCCTCACACTAAACCTCCCACACTTTCACACTGTCTGTGTCCCAATATTCCTACTACCTGCTGTTGACTCACTGTCTGTCCCAATATTCCTACTGTTGACTCACTGCTGTGTCCCAATATTCCTACTGTTGACTCACTGGCTGTGTCCCAATATTCCTACTGTTGACTCACTGCTGTGTCCTAATATTCCTACTACCTACTGTTGACTCACTGCTGTATCCTAATATTCCTACTACCTGCTGTTGACTCACTGGTGGTGTCCCAATATTCCTACTGTGGACTCACTGGTTGTGTCCCAATATTCCTACTGTGGACTCACTCTCTGTGTCCCAATATTCCTACTACCTACTGTATTGTCCCAATATTCCTACTACCTGCTGTTGACTCACTGTCTGTGTCCCAATATTCCTACTACCTGCTGTTGACTCACTGGTTGTGTCCCAATATTCCTTCTACCTGCTGTTGACTCACTGTCTGTGTCCCAATATTCCTACTACCTACTGTTGACTCACTTTCTGTGTCCCAATATTCCTACTACATACTGTTGACTCACTGCCTGTGTCCCAATATTCCTACTACCTACTGTTGACTCACTGGTGGTGTCCCAATATTCCTACTACCTGCTGTTGACTCACTGTCTGTGTCCCAATATTCCTACTACCTGCTGTTGACTCACTGTCTGTGTCCCAATATTCCTACTACCTACTGTTGACTCACTGTCTGTGTCCCAATATTCCTACTACCTACTGTTGACTCACTGGTTGTGTCCCAATATTCCTTCTACCTGCTGTTGACTCACTGTCTGTGTCCCAATATTCCTACTACCTACTGTTGACTCACTGGTGGTGTCCCAATATTCCTACTACCTGCTGTTGACTCACTGTCTGTGTCCCAATATTCCTACTACCTACTGTTGACTCACAGTAGTTACTATGTACTGATAGTGATACATTCTGTTGCAATCTCCTGCTGATCATCTATGAACATTTGAAAAACTTTACCATGTTCTGTTATAATCTCCACCCGGCAGAGCCAGAAGAGGACTGGTCACCCATCAGAGCCTGGTTCCTCTGGTCTACCCAGTACAGCCAGTAGAGGACTGGTCACCCCTCAGAGCCTGGTTCCTCTGGTCTACCCAGTACAGCCAGTAGAGGACTGGTCACCCATCAGAGCCTGGTTCCTCTGGTCTACCCAGTACAGCCAGTAGAGGACTGGTCACCCATCAGAGCCTGGTTCCTCTGGTCTACCCAGTACAGCCAGAAGAGGACTGGTCACCCCTCAGAGCCTGGTTCCTCTGGTCTACCCAGTACAGCCAGTAGAGGACTGGTCACCCCTCAGAGCCTGGTTCCTCCGGTCTACACAGTACAGCCAGTCGAGTGCTGGTCACTCCTCAGAGCCTGGTTCCTCCGGTCTACCCAGTACAGCCAGTAGAGGACTGGTCACCCCTCAGAGCCTGGTTCCTCCGGTCTACACAGTACAGCCAGTAGAGGACTTGTCACCCCTCAGAACCTGGTTCCTCTCTAGGTTTCTCCCTAGGTTCCTGCCTTTCTAGGGAGTTTTTCCTAGCCATCGTGCTTCTACACCTGCATTGCTTGCTGTTTTGGGTTTTAGGCTGGGTTTCTGTACAGCACTTTGAGATATCTGCTTATGTAAGAAGGGCTTTATAAATTAATTGGATTTGATCACTGTATATCAACACTAGACACTCTACCATGCTGCTGTTAGATTGGTAACCAACACTAGACACTCTACCATGCTGCTGTTATATTGGTAACTAACACTAGACACTCTACCATGCTGCTGTTAGATTGGTAACCAACACGAGACACTCTGCCATGCTGCTGTTAGACTGTAACCAACACATCACTGTATATCAACACTACCATGCTGCTGTTATATTGGTAAACAACACTAGACACTCTACCATGCTGGTGTTAGATAGGTAACCAACACATCACTCTATATCAACACTAGACACTCTACCATGCTGCGGTTAGATTGGTAACCAACACTAGACACTCTACCATGCTGCTGTTAGATTGGTAACCAACACATCACTGTATATCAACACTCTACCATGCTGCTGTTAGACTGGTAACCAACACTAGATATTATACCATGCTGCTGTTAGACTGGTAACCAACATTAGACTCTCTACCATGCTTCTGTTAGATTGGTAACCAATACTAGACACTCTACCATGATGCTGTTAGATTGGTAACCAACACTAGATACTCTACCATGCTGCTGTTAGATTGGTAACCAATACTAGACACTCTACCATGGTGCTGTTAGATTGGTAACCAACACTAGACACTCTACCATGCTGCTGTTAGATTGGTAACCAACATTAGACTCTCTACCATGCTGCTGTTAGATTGGTAACCAATACTAGACACTCTACCATGGTGCTGTTAGATTGGTAACCAACACTAGACACTCTACCATGCTGCTGTTAGATTGGTAACCACCACTTGACACTCTACCATGCTTCTTTAGATTGGTAACCAACACTAGACACTCTACCATGCTGCTGTTAGATTGGTACCCAACACTAGACACTCTACCATGCTGCTGTTAGATTGGTAACCACCACTAGACACTCTACCATGCTGCTGTTAGATTGGTAACCAACACATCACTGTGTATCAACACTCTACCATGCTGCTGTTAGATTGGTAACCAACACTAGACACTCTACCATGCTGCTGTTAGATTGGTAACCAACACTAAACACTCTACCATGCTGCTGTTAGATTGGTAACCAACACTAGACACTCTACCATGCTGCTGTTAGATTGGTAACCAACACATCACTGTATATAAACACTCTACCATGCTGCTGTTAGACTGGTAGCCAACACTAGATATTCTACCATGCTGCTGTTAGACTGGTAACCAACATTAGTCTCTCTACCATGCTGCTGTTAGATTTGTAACCAATACTAGACACTCTACCATGCTGCTGTTAGACTGGTAACCAACACATCACTGTATATCAACACTAGACACTCTACCATGCTGCTGTTAGATTGGTAACCAACAGTAGATACTCTACCATGCTGCTGTTAGATTGGTAACCAACACATCACTGTACATCAAAATTCTACCATGCTGCTTTTAGATTGGTAACCAACATTAGACTCTCTACCATGCTGCTGTTAGATTGGTAACCAACACATCACTGTATATCAACACTAGACACTCTACCATGCTGCTGTTAGATTGGTAACCAACAGTAGATACTCTACCATGCTGCTGTTAGATTGGTAACCAACACATCACTGTATATCAACACTAGACACTCTACCATGCTGCTGTTAGATTGGTAACCAACAGTAGACACTCTACCTAGCTGCTGTTAGATTGGTAACCAACACATCACTGTATATCAACACTCTACCATGCTTCTGTTAGATTGGTAACCAACATTAGACTCTCTACCATGCTGCTGTTAGATTGGTAACCAATACTAGACACTATACAATGCTGCTGTTAGACTGTAACCAACACATCACTGTATATCAACACTACCATGCTGCTGTTATATTGGTAACCAACACTAGACACTCTACCATGCTGCTGTTAGATAGGTAACCAACACATCACTCTATATCAACACTAGACACTCTACCATGCTGCTGGTAGATTGGCAACCACCACTAGACACTCTACAATGCTGCGGTTAGATTGGTAACCAACACTAGACACTCTACCATGCTGCTGTTAGATTGGTAACCAACACATCACTGTATATCAACACTCTACCATGCTGCTGTTAGACTGGTAACCAACACTAGATATTCTACCATGCTGCTGTTAGACTGGTAACCAACATTAGACTCTCTACCATGCTGCTGTTAGATTGGTAACCAATACTAGACACTCTACCATGATGCTGTTAGATTGGTAACCAACACTAGATACTCTACCATGCTGCTGTTAGATTGGTAACCAATACTAGACACTATACAATGCTGCTGGTAGACTGGTAACCAACACATCACTGTATATCAACACTAGACACTCTACCATGCTGCTGTTAGATTGGTAACCAACACTAGACACTCTACAATGCTGCTGTTAGATTGGTAACCAATACGAGACACTCTACCATGCTGCTGGTAGATTGGTAACCAACACTAGACACTCTACCATGCTGCTGTTAGATTGGTAACCAACATTAGACTCTCTACCATCTTGCTGTTAGATTGGTAACCAATACTAGACACTCTACCATGGTGCTGTTAGATTGGTAACCAATACTAGACACTCTACCATGGTGCTGTTAGATTGGTAACCAACACTAGACACTCTACCATGCTGCTGTTAGATTGGTAACCACCACTTGACACTCTACCATGCTTCTTTAGATTGGTAACCAACACTAGACACTCTATCATGCTGCTGTTAGATTGGTACCCAACACTAGACACTCTACCATGCTGCTGTTAGATTGGTAACCACCACTAGACACTCTACCATGCTGCTGTTAGATTGGTAACCAACACATCACTGTGTATTAACACTCTACCATGCTGCTGTTAGATTGGTAACCACCACTAGACACTCTACCATGCTTCTTTAGATTGGTACCCAACACTAGACACTCTACCATGCTGCTGTTAGATTGGTAACCAACACTAGACACTCTACCATGCTGCTGTTAGATTGGTAACCAACACTAAACACTCTACCATGCTGCTGTTAGATTGGTAACCAACACTAGACACTCTACCATGCTGCTGTTAGATTGGTAACCATCACTAGACACTCTACCATCCTGCGGTTAGATTGGTAACCAACACTAGACACTCTACCATGCTGCTGTTAGATTGGTAACCAACACATCATTGTATATCAACACTCTACCATGCTGCTGTTAGACTGGTAACCAACACTAGATATTCTACCATGCTGCTGTTAGACTGGTAACCAACATTAGTCTCTCTACCATGCTGCTGTTAGATTTGTAACCAATACTAGACACTCTACCATGCTGCTGTTAGACTGGTAACCAACACATCACTGTATATCAACACTAGACACTCTACCATGCTGCTGTTAGATTGGTAACCAACAGTAGATACTCTACCATGCTGCTGTTAGATTGGTAACCAACACATCACTGTATATCAAAATTCTACCATGCTGCTGTTAGATTGGTAACCACCACTAGACACTCTACCATGCTGCTGTTAGATTGGTAACCACCACTAGACACTCTACCATGCTGCTGTTAGATTGGTAACAAACACATCACTGTATATCAACACTCTACCATGCTGCTGTTAGATTGGTAACCAACACATCACTGTATATCAACACTCTACCATGCTGCTGTTAGATTGGTAACCAACACATCACTGTATATCAACACTCTACCATGCTGCTGTTAGATTGGTAACCAATACTAGACACTCTACCATGCTGCTGGTAGATTGGTAACCAACACTAGATACTCTACCATGCTGCTGTTAGATTGGTAACCAACACATCACTGTATATCAACACTCTACCATGCTGCTGTTAGTTTGGTAACCACCACTAGACACTCTACCATGCTGCTGTTAGATTGGTAACCAACACATCACTGTATATCAACACTCTACCATGCTGCTGTTAGATTGGTAACCAACTATAGACACTCTATCATGCTGCTGTTAGATTGGTAACCAACACTAGACACTCTACCATGCTGCTGTTAGATTCGTAACCAACACTAGACACTCTACCATGCTGCTGTTAGATTGGTAACCAACACTAGACACTCTACCATGCTGCTGTTAGATTGGTAACCAACACATCACTGTATATCAACACTCTACCATGCCTCTGTTAGATTGGTAACCACCACTAGACACTCTACCATGCTGCTGTTAGATTGGTAACCAACACATCACTGTATGTCAACACTCTACCATGCTGCTGTTAGATTGGTAACCACCACTAGACACTCTACCATGCTTCTTTAGATTGGTAACCAACACTAGACACTCTACCATGCTGCTGTTAGATTGGTAACCAATACTAGACACTCTACCATGCTGCTGTTAGATTGGTAACCAACACATCACTGTATATCAACACTAGACACTCTACCATGCTGCTGGTAGATTGGTAACCACCACTAGATACTCTACCATGCTGCTGTTAGATTGGTAACCAACACTAGACACTCTACCATGCTGCTGTTAGATTGGTAATCATCACTAGACACTCTACCATGCTGCTGTTAGATTGGTAACCAATACTAGACACTCTACCATGCTGCTGTTAGATTGGTAACCAACACATCACTGTATATCAACACTCTACCATGCTGCTGTTAGTTTGGTAACCACCACTAGACACTCTACCATGCTGCTGTTAGATTGGTAACCAACACATCACTGTATATCAACACTCTACCATGCTGCTGTTAGATTGGTAACCAACTATAGACACTCTATCATGCTGCTGTTAGATTGGTAACCAACACATCACTGTATATCAACACTCTACCATGCCTCTGTTAGATTGGTAACCAACACTAGACACTCTACCATGCTGCTGTTAGATTCGTAACCAACACTAGACACTCTACCATGCTGCTGTTAGATTGGTAACCAACACTAGACACTCTACCATGCTGCTGTTAGATTGGTAACCAACACATCACTGTATATCAACACTCTACCATGCCTCTGTTAGATTGGTAACCACCACTAGACACTCTACCATGCTGCTGTTAGATTGGTAACCAACACATCACTGTATGTCAACACTCTACCATGCTGCTGTTAGATTGGTAACCACCACTAGACACTCTACCATGCTTCTTTAGATTGGTAACCAACACTAGACACTCTACCATGCTGCTGTTAGATTGGTAACCAATACTAGACACTCTACCATGCTGCTGTTAGATTGGTAACCAACACATCACTGTATATCAACACTAGACACTCTACCATGCTGCTGGTAGATTGGTAACCACCACTAGATACTCTACCATGCTGCTGTTAGATTGGTAACCAACACTAGACACTCTACCATGCTGCTGTTAGATTGGTAATCATCACTAGACACTCTACCATGCTGCTGTTAGATTGGTAACCAATACTAGACACTCTACCATGCTGCTTTTAGATTGGTAACCAACACATCACTGTATATCAACACTAGACACTCTACCATGCTGCTGGTAGATTGGTAACCACCACTAGATACTCTACCATGCTGCTGTTAGATTGGTAACCAACACTAGACACTCTACCATGCTGCTGTTAGATTGGTAACCATCACTAGACACTCTACCATGCTGCTGTTAGATTGGTAACCAATACTAGACACTCTACCATGATGCTGTTAGATTGGTAACCACAACACATCACTGTATATCAACACTCTACCTAGCTGCTGTTAGACTGGTAACCAAGACTAGATATTCTACCATACTGCTGTTAGATTGGTAACCAACATTAGACTCTTTACCATGCTGCTGTTAGATTGGTAACCAATACTAGACACTCTACCATGCTGCTGGTAGATTGGTAACCAACACTAGACACTCTACCATGCTGCTGTTAGATTGGTAGCCAACACATCACTGTATATCAACACTAGACACTAGAGGTCGAACGATTAATCGGAATGGCCGATTAATTAGGGACAATTTCAAGTTTTCATAACAATCAGAAATCAGTATTTTTGGGTGCCCATTTAAAAAAAAATGTTTTTACCTTTATTTAACTAGGCAAGTCAGTTCAGAACACATTCTTAATTTCAATGACGGCCTAGGAACGGTTGGTTAACTGCCTTGTTCAGGGGCAGAATGACAGATTTTCACCTTATCAGTTCGGGGGACCCAATCTTGCAAACTTACAGTTAACTAGTCCAACGCTCTTACCACCTGCCTCTCATTGCACGCCATGAGGAGCCTGCCTGTTACGCGAATGCAGTAGGAGGTAAGTTGCTAGCTGGCATTAAACTTATCTTATAAAAAAACAATCAATAATAATCACTAGTTATAACTACACATGGTTGATGATATTACTAGTTTATCTAGCGTGTCCTGCGTTGCATATAATCGATGCAACGCTGGGGTATGATTTAACAAAAGGGCATTTGCGAAAAAAGCACAATCGTTGGACGACTGTACCTAACTATAAACACCAGTGCCTTTCTTAAAATCAATACACAGAAGTAAATATTTTTAAACCTGCATATTTAGCTAAAAGAAATCCAGATTAGCAGGCAATATTAACCAGGTGAAATTGTGTCATTTCTCTTTCGTTCATTGCACGCAGAGTCAGGGTATATGCAACAGTTTGGGCAGCCTGGCTCATTGCGAACAAATTTGCCAGAATTTTAAGTAATTATGACATAACATTGAAGGTTGTGCAATATAACAAGAATATTTATACTTAGGGATGCCACACGTTAGATAAAATACCGAACGGTTCCGTATTTCACTGAAATAATAAATGTTTTGTTTCCGTATTCGACCATATTAATGACCAAAGGCTCGAATTTCTGTGTGTTATTATGTTATGATTAAGACTGATTTGATAGAGTAGTCTGACTCAGCGATGGTAAACAGCAGCAGGCTCGTAAGCATTCATTCAAACAGCATTTTTGCCAGCAGCTCTTCGTAAGCACAGCGCTGTTTATGACTTCAAGCCTATCAGCCTAATGGCTGGTGTAACCAATGTGAAATGGCTAGCTAGTTAGCTGGGTGAGCGCTAAAAGCGTTTCAAACATCACTCGCTCTGAGATTTGGAGTAGTTATGGACGCAGCTTTTGTGGAGCGATGGGTAATGCTGCTTCGAGTGTGGCTGTTGTCGATGTGTTCCTGGTTCGAGCCCAGGTAGGGGCGAGGAGAGGGACGGAAGCTATACTGTTACACTGGCAATACTACAGTGCCTATAAGAACATCCAATAGTCAAAGGTATATGAAATACAAATGGTATAGAGAGAAATAGTCCCATAAATACTATTTTAACTACAACCTAAAACCTCTTACCTTGGAATATTGTCTCATGTCTCATGTTAAAAGGAACCACCAGCTTTCATATGTTCTCATGTTCTGAGCAAGGAACTTACTTACTTCTTATCAATGACAACGGTGTCATATAATTAGTACCGGAAGGTGGTGGATCTCAGAGTCCCTAATCTTCCCAAAAACCACCAACCCTCTCCTGCCCTTAGTCGGTCTGCTAGGTACCACCCCATACATACTTCTAGGAGCACCCACAGTGATGAACGGTCGGGATAGGGAATCTTCGTTAAGGAGGTAACCCCCGGACCCTGTTGGTACTCGGTTCTTCTCCTAACTCTGTGTGTGATCAGCAGTGCTTATATGTGTACATACCTCTTTGCAGTGGGTAACGTGGACCCAAGTGACTCTCTCAGCTATTCTAATGGCAAAGGCGGTGGTTAACAGAACCTGGAATGGGCATTCCCAACGGGACTGCTTCCAGTCTTTTCTCCTCAGGGACTGGATCCACACCCAGTCTCTTGGTTGGATTGAGTGAATCACCTTCTTGGACATACGGGTTTGGTCTTCTCATGTGTTCTGCTATTATATCTTCAACTTCTGTGTCTACCTATTCTGGTCTCTCTAACTCTGGCATTCTATTTGTTCTACCTGATTAGCTAAAATGTCATCCATTATTTATAGAAATAGATCCTAGTAAACCAACTCTAGGGATAATATCTTGACCTAATATTTTAGCTACCATAATCGTGTCCGCCAAGTAAGTTGGAAACGCTTCTACCCATTTGCTATACTTATCTATTATTGTTGAACACACCTTTTTCCCCACACTTCAGAATAGTTCAATTAAGTCCATTTCCAAATGTTGGAATGGATATTCTACGATCTTTAAAAAAAAAAAAAAGGAGTTATCCCCTAGGCAACTAAGTCTTTCCTAACCTGCAATGTTTCCTAACCTGTTCTATCACCTGGTGTTTCCTAACCTGCTCTACCATCCTGCCACTAAGTCTTTCCTAACCCTGGTGTTTCCTAACCTGCTCTACCATCCTTCCTCCCTGTTGGCACATGGCTCTGCCCATGTGTCAATATTGCTGCATATCTAAACAATGACTTTGGTAAGATTAGTAAATTATCCTTATCTCAGACCTTATCTTGTAGGATTGCTCCTTTCATTTTCCACATGTCCAATTCTCCCTGGGGCGTTAGTTTTTGTCTATCCTGTAACAATTCTCTGTCAAGTGTCTTATCTTTAAGATTTATCTGTGCTGCTTTGTATGGTTTTAAATGCATATGTGCTGTCTGTGTGTAAATAGTAACCTTTCTCTCCTTTCTTATTTCGCAGGCTCTAGTCAATTTCAGCCTGCTGTGCAGAATATTTTCTGGGCAATGTTTCAGTGTCTAACACCTTAGTTCCTGAAACCAACTAAGCTTTCATTCCCCTTTTAGTTAGGGTAACAACGACTTTCAACAAAATCATCATATCTTTTCCTAGCGAATGTACTAACCATACACTTAAAATTAAAATACCTGTCTCTTCTGACTTTTCATATTTTTAAAACCAACAGAGCCGACAGTCTCTCCATGAATTAATATCCTAAAGCTAAGCGAAACAAAATCTCTTCCCCTTTTATTCTTATTCTGTCTTTTCTGTCTGTCACGGTATTATTTCTGTCCCCCATTTCTCGGGAGAGCCTTACACTCTGCCATCTAATCCTGTTTATATTTTAACTATGCTGGTCTCCACTCAGTAACTGTTATCTACCCATTCTGTGTCACTTCTATCTTCTCTCCTCCTGCTACTCCCAACCCATCAAGGTCTCAGCAGGGCTTCTCCGTCTGCCCTTCCTTCTGTCTGTCGCTCTTTCTTATAACAGTCAGTATCAAATATGGTTTCCTTTTCCAAATATTGACTAAATGTCTCACTGTCTCCCTATCTACACTCATGCATGGATTGTTAGAAAAATCAAAAAAAAATCAAGATGCCTATGGTAGTAATCTCTAAGATTATTATAGTTGATAAAGTTTCTCGATACTCTCAATGATCCTGGATCACCACAGATATCATATATCCCTGTCCTGTTGCCTTAGAATATGTCCTAAATATTTGACATAAGTCTACCATTATTAAACTTATTATTGCTAACTTCATAACCTTATTCAACAACAAACTATAATAATTGTAAGGGTTTTCCTCCTCTTCGTCTGAGGAGGAGAAGCGAGAAGGATCGGAGGACCAATGCGCAGCGTGGTAAGTGTCCATGGTTTTTTAATAAGAGAAACTCAACATGAACACAATACAAAACAATAAACGTGGCAAAACTCGAAACAGTCCTATCTGGTGCAGAGAACACAAAGACAGGAAACAACCACCCACAAAACCCCAACACAAAACAAGCTACCTAAATATGGTTCCCAATCAGAGACAATGACTAACACCTGCCTCTGATTGAGAACCATATCAAGCCATACATAGAAACGGACAAACTAGACACACAACATAGAATGCCCACCCAGCTCACGTCGTGACCAATACTAAAACAAGGAAAACACAAAAGAACTATGGTCAGAACGTGACAGTGACAGTACCCCCCCCCCCCCAAGACTCCAACCGCACAACCTAAACCTATGGGGGAGGGTCTGGGTGGGCATCTGTCCGCAGTGGCGGCGCTGGACGTGGACCCCACTCCATCATTGTCTTTGTCCACCTCCTTAGCGTTCTTTGAGTGGCGAACCTTGCCGCCGACCTTGGCCTAGGAACCCTAACAAAGGGCCCCACTGGACTGAGGAAGCTCATGACCGAGGGGTAGCTCATGACCGAAGGGTAGCTCAGGACTCAGGGGTAGCTCAGGACTGAGGGGTAGCTCAGGACTGAGGGGTAGCTCAGGACTGAGGGGTAGCTCAAGCTTGTTGACGGCTCTGGCAGCTTCTGGCTGACTGACGGCTCTGTCAGATCCTGGCTGACTGGCGGCTCTGGCAGAACCTGGCTGACTGGCGGCTCTGGCAGAACCTGGCTGACTGGCGGCTCTGGCAGAACCTGGCTGACTGGCGGCTCTGGCAGAACCTGGCTGACTGGCGGCTCTGGCAGAACCTGGCTGACTGGTAGCTCTGGCGGAACCTGGCTGACTGGCAGCTCTGGCGGATCCTGGCTGACTGGTAGCTCTGGCGGATCCTGGCGGCTCTGGCGGATCCTGGCGGCTCTGGCGGATCCTGGCTGACTGGCGGCTCTGGCTGATCCTGGCGGCTCTGGCGGATCCTGGCTGACTGGCGGCTCCTGGCTGACTGGCGGCTCTGGCGGCTCCTGGCAGACTGGCGGCTCCTGGCAGACTGGCGGCTCCTGGCAGACTGGCGGCTCCTGGCAGACTTGAAGACTGGCGGGAGACTCTAGCAGCTCTGGACAGGCGGGAGACTCTAGCAGCTCTGGACAGGCGGGAGACTCTAGCAGCTCTGGACAGGCGGGAGACTCTAGCAGCTCTGGACAGGCGGGAGACTCTAGCAGCTCTGGACAGGCGGGAGACTCTAGCAGCTCTGGACAGGCGGGAGACTCTAGCAGCTCTGGACAGGCGGGAGACTCTAGCAGCTCTGGACAGGCGGGAGACTCTAGCAGCTCTGGACAGGCGGGAGACTCTAGCAGCTCTGGACAGGCGGGAGACTCTAGTAGCTCTGGACAGGCGAGGCACACTATATGCCTGGTGTGTGGTGCCGGCACTGGTGGTACAGGGCCAAGGGCACGCACCTCAGTGCGAGTGCGGGGAGGAGAAACAGGGACTACTGGGCTCTGGACACGCACAGGAAGCCTGGTGCGGGGGGCTGCCACCGTCGGGCTGGTGCGTGTAGGTGGCACTGGATAGACCGGACCGTGCAGGTGCACTGGAGCTCTTGAGCACCGAGCCTGCCCAACATTACCTGGCTCGATGCCCACTCTAGCCCGGCCGATACGAAGAGCTGATATGTACCGCACCGGGCTATGCACCCGCACTGGAGACACCGTGCGCTCTACAGCATAACACGGTGCCTGCCCGGTCTCTCTAGCCCCCCGGTAAGCACAGGAAGTTGGCGCAGGTCTCCTACCTGGCTTCGCCATACTCCCTGTGTCCCTCCCCCAATACATTTTTGGGGCTGACTCTCGGGCTTCCATCCACGCCGCCGTGTTTGTCTCTCCAACTCCATTCCCCTATAACCTTCCTCGCACTGCTCCAGCGAATCCCAGGCAGGCTCCCGCACTCTCCCTGGGTCGACCGCCCACCTGTCTATTTCCTCCTAAGTCGTATAGTCCATACTTCGCTGCTCCTGCTGCCGCTGCCTGTCACCACGCCTCTTGGTCCTGTTGTGGTGGGTGATTCTGTTACGGTTTTCTTCTGTCAAAAGAGAGGAGGACCAAAATGCAGCGTGGTTATCTTTATACATCTTTTAATGAAAGATGAAAAATTAACAAATATACAAAACAAGAAACGTGAAAAACCGAAACAGCCCTATCTGGTGCAACAAACACAGAGACAGGAACAATCACCCACGAAACACTCAAAGAATATGGCTGCCTAAATATGGTTCCCAATCAGAGACAGCGATAAACACCTGCCTCTGATTGAGAACCACTCCAGGCAAACATAGACTTTTCTAGACTACTATACTAAACAACAATCCCATAACCTACAAAAACCCCTAGACACAACACACCACATAAATACCCATGTCACACCCTGGCCTGACCAAAATAATAAAGAAAACACAAAATACTAAGGCCAAGGCGTGACAATATATTATTGATGTTATTATTTAGGTCTCAATATTAGCTCCAATTCTCACAATCTATGTGTCTGTTTCTATAATCTGTTCTTAAACTTAAATCTCACAATCTATGTGTCTGTTTCTATAATCTGTTATTCTACTTAAATCTCACAATCTCTGTGTGTGCTCTACTGTTCTCATACTTAATCTCACTTAGTGCCGTTAGTCCTAGACTAACATAACTTACTTTACTTTATTTCGCCTTCTAAATTACTACTGTATTTCAAACAGTTTTACTTTTAGGTCTTACTGTTAGAAATCGCGCAGGAGGAGATTGCCGCCGTTTTACGGTCACCTAACAATTGTGGTTTTTTTTTCAATATATTTGTAAATTATTTTGTACATAATGTTTCTGCAACCGTATCTTACGGAAGAAAAGAGCTTCTGGATATCAGGACGGCGATCACTCACCTCGGATTAGACGAAGATTTCTTCAACAACAACAACAACAACAAGCAGGACTCACACGATATTCTCCAAACACCCCACAGTCAGACATCCCAATTATTCGCAAAAGGAAGCGACGCAGAGGACAAAGAGCCGGCTGCCTCCTCCCCTCTCTTCTCTCTCTATCCCTCTCCTTCTCTCTCCTCCCCTCTCTTCTCTCTCTCCTTCTCTCTCCTCCCCTCTCTTCTCTCTCTCCCCTCCTTCTCTCTCTCTCCCCCTCTTCTCTCTCTCCCTCTCTTCTCTCTCTCTCCCCTCCTTCTCTCTCATCTCCTCTCTTCTCTCTCCTCCCCCTCTCTTCTCTCTCCTCCCCTATCTTCTCTCGCTCTCCCCTCCTTCTCTTTCCTTCCCTCTCTTCTCTCTCTCCCTCTCCTTCTCTCTCCTCCCCTCTCTTCTCTCTATCCCTCTCCTTCTCTCCCTCTGTCAGACAGTATAGTGTATAATAATATGACTGATGGCTAGCATCTCTCTGTCCTCTCTCATCCTCTCATCTGTCACACCCTGACCATAGTTTGTTTTGTATGTGTCTATGTTAGTTGCTTGTGTCAGCACAGTTCTTAGGATAGCATCACGGTCGTTATGTGTTTATTTGGTTTTGTACAGTTTACTTCGTGTTTTTTGTCGTCATCTATTAAATGATGCATTTTGGTCCGCTTCTTACGACGATCGTGACATCATCGCTCACTCTGTCACCCTGAGGGGGAGGAGGAGAAGAGATGGAAGAATGCAGCTATAATGTAATACTATGTAATAATACCGACACAGGACGGGAGGCTCCGGACCCGCAAATACAACTAGGAAAGCTGTCGTTACGGTCAATATTACTCGCCGACGTGCAATCATTGGACAATAAACTAGACGAGGTACGATCACGAATATCCTACCAATGGGACATTAAAAACTGTAATATCCTATGCTTCACGGAATCGTGGCTGAATGACGACATGGCTATTCAGCTAGCGAGATACACACTGCACCGGCAGGATAGAACAGCATCCGATAAGACAAGGAGGGGCGGTCTGTGCATATTTGTAAACAACAGCTGGTGCACAAAATCTAAGGAAGTCTCTAGATTTTGCTCGCCTGAAGTAGAGAATATTGTGATAAACTGCAGGCCACACTACTTGCCTAGAGAGTTCTCAGCTATACTTTTCGTGGCTGTTTATTTACCACCACAGACAGATGCTGGCACTAAGACCGCACTCAGTCAGCTGTATAAGGAAATAAGCAAACAGGAAACCACTCACACAGAGGCGGCGCTCCTAGTGGCCGGAGACTTTAATGCAGGGAAACTTAAATCAGTTCTACCAAATCTCTATCAACATGTTAAATGTGCAACCAGAGGGAAAAACATTCTAGATCACCTGTACTCCACACACAGAGACGCGTACAAAGCTCTCCCTCGCTCTCCATTTGGTAAATCCGACCACAACTCTATCCTCCTGATTCCTGCTTACAAGCAAACATTAAAACAGGAAGCACCAGTGACTCGGTCTATAAAAAAATGGTCAGATGAAGCAGATGCTAAACTACAGGACTGCTTTGCTATCACAGACTGGAACATGTTCCAGGATTCTTCCGATGGCATTGAGGAGTACACCACATCAGTCACTGGCTTTATCAATAAGTACATTGAGGACTTCGTCCCCACAATGACTGTACGTACATACCCCAACCAGAAGCCATGGATTACAGGCAACATTCACACTGAGCTAAAGGGTAGAGCTGCCGCTTTCAAGGTGCGGGACTCTAACCCGGAAGCTTACAAGAAATCCCGCTATGCCCTGCGACAAACCATCAAACAGGCAAAGCGTCAATACAGGGCTAAGATTGAATCATACTACACCGGCTCCGACGCTCGTCGGATGTGGCAGGGCTTGCAAACTATTAGACTACAAAGGGAAGCACAGCCGCGAGCTGCCCAGTGACACGAGCCTACCAGACGAGCTAAATTACTTCTATGCTCGCTTCGAGGCCAGCAACACTGAGACATACATGAGAGCATCAGCTCTTCCAGACGACTGTGTGATCACGCTCTCCGTAGCCGATGTGAGTAAGACATTTAAACAGGTCAACATACACAAGGCAGCGGGTCCAGACGGATTACCAGGACGTGTGCTCCGTGCATGTGCTGACCAACTGGCAGGTGTCTTCATTGACATTTTCAACATGTCCCTGATTGAGTCTGTAGTACCAACATGCTTCAAGCAGACCACCATAGTCCATGTGCCCAAGAACACTAAGGCAACCTGCCTAAATGACTACAGACCCGTAGCACTCACGTCCGTAGCCATGAAGTGCTTTGAAAGGTTGGTAATGGCTCACATCAACACCATTATCCCAGAAACCCTAGACCCACTCCAAAGATACAGCATACAATATTCAATCACAAATGATGTGGTGGGCTATAGTGCAAAAAACACATATCCTCACAGAAAGTGACAGACTCACTCACTCAGTGTTGTTTTTTTTGGGACCAAAAAGTTGTACTTTTGACTCGTCTGTCCACAACAAGAGAACATATGTATAATGTATGTATAATAATAATGCCAAGAGTTGCTGCAACAAAGCTGCCATCGAGGTTATTTGAAGAATCTCAAATATATTTAGCTTTTCAACACTTCTTTGGTTACTACATGATTCCATATGTGTTATTTCATAGTTGTGATGTCTTCACTATTATTCTACAATGTAGAAAATAGTAAAAAATAAAGAACAACCCTGGAATGAGTAGGTGTGTCCAAACTTTTGACTGGTACTGTACATAGCAGTGTAATTGTGTTGTATTGTGTGGTTAATATACAGTAGTATTGATATTGTGTTGTATTGTGTAGTTATTATACAGTAGTATTGATATTGTGTTGTATTGTGTAGTTATTATATAGTAGTATTGATATTGTGTTGTATTGTGTAGTTATTATACAGTAGTATTGATATTGTGTTGTATTGTGTAGTTATTATACAGTAGTATTGATATTGTGTTGTATTGTGTAGTTATTATACAGTAGTATTGATATTGTGTTGTATTGTGTAGTTATTATACAGTAGTATTGATATTGTAGTGTGTTATTATATAGTAGTATTGATATTGTGTTGTAGTGTGTAGTTATGATACAGTAGTATTGATATTGTGTTGTATTGTGTAGTTATTATACAGTAGTATTGCTATTGTGTTGTATTGTGTAGTTATTATACAGTAGTATTGATATTGTGTTGTATTGTGTAGTTATTATACAGTAGTATTGATATTGTGTTGTATTGTGTAGTTATTATACAGTAGTATTGATATTGTGTTGTATTGTGTAGTTATTATACAGTAGTATTGATATTGTAGTGTGTTATTATATAGTAGTATTGATATTGTGTTGTAGTGTGTAGTTATGATACAGTAGTATTGATATTGTGTTGTATTGTGTAGTTATTATACAGTAGTATTGATATTGTGTTGTATTGTGTAGTTATTATACAGTAGTATTGATATTGTGTTGTATTGTGTAGTTATTATACAGTAGTATTGATATTGTGTTGTATTGTGTAGTTATTATACAGTAGTATTGATATTGTGTTGTATTGTGTAGTTATGATACAGTAGTATTGATATTGTGTTATAAATATAAGGGTAGGTCTACAGTACCTGTTCATTGTGTTGTATTGTGTAGTTATTATACAGTAGTATTGATATTGTAGTGTGTTATTATACAGTAGTATTGATATTGTGTTATAAATGTAAGGGTAGGTCTACAGTACCTGTTCATTGTGTTGTATTGTGTAGTTATTATACAGTAGTATTGATATTGTGTTGTATTGTGTAGTTATTATACAGTAGTATTGATATTGTGTTGTATTGTGTAGTTATCATACAGTAGTATTGATATTGTGTTGTATTGTGTAGTTATTATACAGTAGTATTGATATTGTGTTGTATTGTGTAGTTATTATACAGTAGTATTGATATTGTGTTATAAATGTAAGGGTAGGTCTACAGTACCTGTTCATTGTGTTGTATTGTGTAGTTATTATACAGTAGTATTGATATTGTGTTGTATTGTGTAGTTAGTTATTAATTAGGTTTTGTTCTAAAACGTTTTCCCGGTGGTGTATATTCTTTCGTTATTTGGAAATATCGATTATATCGAAGGTTTTGGTTGAAGATCTGACAACATTCAAAGTAGAAAAATCATCAGAAAAAAACTTTTTCACTGTACTTTTATCTTGTATCTGTGTAGGTGCTGTATCTCAGCCAGTAATCTCTGTTTATCTTGTATCTGTGTAGGTGCTGTATCTCAGCCAGTGATCTCTGTTTTATCTTGTATCTGTGTAGGTGCTGTATCTCAGCCAGTGATCTCTGTTTTATCTTGTATCTGTAGGTGCTGTATCTCAGCCAGTGATCTCTGTTTTATCTTGTATCTGTGTAGGTGCTGTATCTCAGCCAGTGATCTCTGTTTTATCTTGTATCTGTGTAGGTGCTGTATCTCAGCCAGTGATCTCTGTTTTATCTTGTATCTGTATCTCAGCCAGTGATCTGTTTTATCTTGTATCTGTGTAGGTGCTGTATCTCAGCCAGTGATCTCTGTTTTATCTTGTATCTGTAGGTGCTGTATCTCAGCCAGTGATCTGTTTTATCTTGTATCTGTAGGTGCTGTATCTCAGCCAGTGATCTCTGTTTTATCTTGTATCTGTGTAGGTGCTGTATCTCAGCCAGTGATCTCTGTTTTATCTTGTATCTGTAGGTGCTGTATCTCAGCCAGTGATCTCTGTTTTATCTTGTATCTGTGTAGGTGCTGTATCTCAGCCAGTGATCTCTGTTTTATCTTGTATCTGTAGGTGCTGTATCTCAGCCAGTGATCTGTTTAACTTGTATCTGTGTAGGTGCTGTATCTCGGCCAGTGATCTGTTTTATCTTGTATCTGTGTAGGTGCTGTATCTCAGCCAGTGATCTGTTTTATCTTGTATCTGTAGGTGCTGTATCTCAGCCAGTGATCTCTGTTTTATCTTGTATCTGTAGGTGCTGTATCTCAGCCAGTGATCTCTGTTTTATCTTGTATCTGTGTAGGTGCTGTATCTCAGCCAGTGATCTCTGTTTTATCTTGTATCTGTAGGTGCTGTATCTCAGCCAGTGATCTGTTTAACTTGTATCTGTGTAGGTGCTGTATCTCGGCCAGTGATCTGTTTTATCTTGTATCTGTGTAGGTGCTGTATCTCAGCCAGTGATCTCTGTTTTATCTTGCATCTGTGTAGGTGCTGTATCTCAGCCAGTGATCTCTGTTTTATCTTGTATCTGTGCAGGTGCTGTATCTCAGCCAGTGATCTCTGTTTTATTTGTAGGTGCTGTATCTCAGCCAGTGATCTCTGTTTTATCTTGTATCTGTGTAGGTGCTGTATCTCAGCCAGTGATCTGTTTTATCTTGTATCTGTAGGTGCTGTATCTCAGCCAGTGATCTGTTTTATCTTGCATCTGTAGGTGCTGTATCTCAGCCAGTGATCTCTGTTTTATCTTGTATCTGTGCAGGTGCTGTATCTCAGCCAGTGATCTCTGTTTTATCTGTAGGTGCTGTATCTCAGCCAGTGATCTCTGTTTTATCTTGTATCTGTGTAGGTGCTGTATCTCAGCCAGTGATCTGTTTTATCTTGTATCTGTAGGTGCTGTATCTCAGCCAGTGATCTGTTTTATCTTGTATCTGTGTAGGTGCTGTATCTCAGCCAGTGATCTCTGTTTTATCTTGTATCTGTATCTCAGCCAGTGATCTCTGTTTTATCTTGAATCTGTATCTCAGCCAGTGATCTCTGTTTTATCTTGTATCTGTGTAGGTGCTGTATCTCAGCCAGTGATCTCTGTTTTATCTTGTATCTGAAGGTGCTGTATCTCAGCCAGTGATCTCTATTGTTGGAACTAAAGACTGGGGGGTGGTCCTGAAGTGTGAGTCTGGAGGCTGGTTTCCTGAACCTGAGATGGAGTGGCTGGACAGTTCTGGAACCATCCTCCCTGCTGATGGACCTCCAGAGAGACACAGGGACTCAGAGGACCTCTACGCTCTGAGACGACATGTCACTGTGGACCAGACTGACACCAACAGGTTCACCTGTAGAGTTCAACAGCCGGAGATCAATCACCTGAAGGAGACTGAGATTCATGTCCCAGGTGAGGTCTTCATTGGTTAACCCAAATACCTGAGACCTCTAGTTAATTAGACTAGTTAGTGGAGGACGGTTTCCTAGGGGATGACCTTATTGGTCTGTTCAGTAGTATGTATAAATGATGCTTTACTTCCTGTACAGTATATATGTAGTGTTGTAATGGTTTGACATGGCTTCTCTGTTTCAGATGACGTGTTTCCTAAATCACAAGTAGGGTTGATTGTTGGTCTATCAATACTATTAGCTGTTGTAGTTCTCACAGCTTCAGCTGGTGTCTACAAGTGGAGAAAACATACAGGTGAGTTTAACCTTGATGTCTGACTGGTCCTTGATCTCTGACTGGTCCTTGATATCTGACTGGTCCTTGACCTCTGACTGGTCCTAGATCTCTGACTGGTCATTGATGTCTGACTGGTCCTTGATCTCTGACTGGTCCTTGATCTCTGACTGGTCCTTGATCTCTGACTGGTCCTTGATCTCTGAAAGGTCCTTGATCTCTGACTGGTCCTTGATCTCTGACTGGTCCTTGATATCTGACTGATCCTTGATATCTGACTGGTCCTTGATCTCTGACTGGTCCTTGATCTCTGACTGGTCCTTGACCTCTGACTGGTCCTTGATGTCTGACTGGTCCTTGATGTCTGACTGATCCTTGATGTCTGACTGGTCCTTGATATCTGACTGGTCCTTGACCTCTGACTGGTCCTAGATCTCTGACTGGTCATTGATGTCTGACTGGTCCTTGATCTCTGACTGGTCCTTGATCTCTGACTGGTCCTTGATCTCTGACTGGTCCTTGATCTCTGACTGGTCCTTGATCTCTGACTGGTCCTTGATATCTGACTGGTCCTTGATATCTGACTGGTCCTTGATCTCTGACTGGTCCTTGATCTCTGACTGGTCCTTGACCTCTGACTGGTCCTTGATGTCTGACTGGTCCTTGATGTCTGACTGATCCTTGATGTCTGACTGGTCCTTGACCTCTGACTGGTCCTTGATGTCTCATCATTAAGAGTCCCTCAGTCAGAGATATTAAACATACGGAAGGTGAGTTTAACATTGATCTCTGACTGGTCCTTGATCTCTGACTGGTCCTTGATGTCTGATTGGTCCTTGATCTCTGACTGGTCCTTGATCTCTGACTGGTCCTTGATGTCTGACTGGTCCTTGATCTCTGACTGGTCCTTGATGTCTCATCACTAAACAAGTGTGAGATTTCAGTTTATATATTGTTTCATTAATTTGCAAACATTCTTAAATACCTGCTTTTGCTTTGTCATTATGGGGTATTTTGATGTCATTATGGGGTATTGTGATGTCATTATGGGGTATTGTGATGTCATTATGGGGTATTGTGATGTCATAATGGGGTATTGTGATGTCATAATGGGGTATTGTGTGTAGATTGAGATTTAATTTTTGTGAAACATAACAAAATGTGGAAAAAGTCACTTTCTGAATGCACTGTATTAGAAAGATCAGGATATAACTAGGAATGACCCATATACTGTCCATTAGACTCTATTCATTTATACCAGGTTACCTTCAGACCAGTCCTGTATTAGATCAGGATATAACTAGGAATGAACCATATACTGTCCATTAGACTGTATTAATTTATACCAGGTTACCTTCAGACTAGTCCTGTATTAGATCAGGATATAACTAGGAATGACCCATATACTGTCCATTAGACTCTATTCATTTATACCAGGTTACCTTCAGACCAGTCCTGTATTAGATCAGGATATAACTAGGAATGACCCATATACTGTCCATTAGACTCTATTCATTTATACCAGAGGAAACAGGCTATGAGGGGTGGCCAGTCCTCTTCTGGCTCTGCCAGGTGGAGATTATAACAGAACATGGCCAAGATGTTCAAATGTTCATAGATGACCTGCAGGGTCAAATAATAATAATCACAGTGGTTGTAGATGGTGCAACAGGTCAGCACCTCAGGAGTAAATGTCAGTTGGCTTTTCATAGCCTATCATTCAGAGTATCTCTACCTCTCCTGCTGTCTCTAGAGAGTTGAAAAAACAGCAGGTCTGGGACAAGGTAGCTTTCCACCTTCTCCACTACTGTCCCGTCGATGTGGATAGGGGGGTGGTCCCTCTTCTGTTTCCTGAAGTCCACGATCATCTCTTTTATTTTGCTGACGTTGAGAGGTTATTTTCCTGACACCACACTCCGAGGGCCCTCACCTCCTCCCTGTAGGCCGTCTCATCGTTGTTGGTAATCAAGCCTACCACTGTAGTGTCGTCTGCAAACTTAATGATTGAGTTTGAGGCGTGAGCGTTAAGCAAATTGGAGTGGGTCTAGGGTGTCAGGTAGGGTGGAGGTGATATGGTCCTTGACTAGTCTCTCAAAGCACTTCATGATGACGGAAGTGAGTGCTACGGGGCGGCGGTAGTTGTTTAGCTCAGTTACCTTAGCTTTCATGGGAACAGGAACAATGGTGGCCCTCTTGAAGCATGTGGGAACAGCAGACTGGGATAGGGATTGATTGAATATGTTTTTATTTATTTGTTATTTATTTCACCTTTATTTAACCAGGTAGGCTAGTTGAGAACAAGTTCTCATTTGCAACTGCGACCTGGCCAAGATAAGGCATAGCAGTGTGAACAGACAACACAGAGTTACACATGGAGTAAACAATTAACAAGTCAATAACACAGTAGAAAAAAGGGGAGTCTATATATACATTGTGTGCAAAAGGCATGAGAAGGTAGGCAAATAGTTACAATTATGCAGATTAACACTGGAGTGATAAATGATCAGATGGTTATGTACAGGTAGAGATATTGGTGTGCAAAGGAGCAGAAAAATAAATAAATAAAAACAGTATGGGGATGAGGTAGGTGAAAATGGGTGGGCTATTTACCAATAGACTATGTACAGCTGCAGCGATCGGTTAGCTGCTCAGATAGCAGATGTTTGAAGTTGGTGAGGGAGATAAAAGTCTCCAACTTCAGCGATTTTTGCAATTCGTTCCAGTCACAGGCAGCAGAGAACTGGAACGAAAGGCGGCCAAATGAGGTGTTGGCTTTAGGGATGATCAGTGAGATACACCTGCTGGAGCGCGTGCTACGGATGGGTGTTGCCATCGTAACCAGTGAACTGAGATAAGGCGGAGCTTTACCTAGCATGGACTTGTAGATGACCTGGAGCCAGTGGGTCTGGCGACGAATATGTAGCGAGGGCCAGCCGACTAGAGCATACAAGTCGCAGTGGTGGGTGGTATAAGGTGCTTTAGTGACAAAACGGATGGCACTGTGATAAACTGCATCCAGTTTGCTGAGTAGAGTGTTGGAAGCAATTTTGTAGATGACATCGCCGAAGTCGAGGATCGGTAGGATAGTCAGTTTTACTAGGGTAAGTTTGGCGGCGTGAGTGAAGGAGGCTTTGTTGCGGAATAGAAAGCCGACTCTTGATTTGATTTTCGATTGGAGATGTTTGATATGGGTCTGGAAGGAGAGTTTAGAGTCTAGCCAGACACCTAGGTACTTATAGATGTCCACATATTCAAGGTCGGAACCATCCAGGATGGTGATGCTGGTCAGGCGTGCGGGTGCAGGCAGCGAACGGTTGAAAAGCATGCATTTGGTTTTACTAGCGTTTAAGAGCAGTTGGAGGCCACGGAAGGAGTGCTGTATGGCATTGAAGCTCGTTTGGAGGTTAGATAGCACAGTGTCCAAGGACGGGCCGGAAGTATATAGAATGGTGTCGTCTGCGTAGAGGTGGATCAGGGAATCGCCCGCAGCATGAGAAACATCATTGATATATACAGAGAAAAGAGTCGGCCCGAGAATTGAACCCTGTGGCACCCCCATAGAGACTGCCAGAGGACCGGACAGCATGCCCTCCGATTTGACACACTGAACTCTGTCTGCAAAGTAATTGGTGAACCAGGCAAGGCAGTCATCCGAAAAACCGAGGCTACTGAGTCTGCCGATAAGAATACGGTGATTGACAGAGTCGAAAGCCTTGGCAAGGTCTATGAAGACGGCTGCACAGTACTGTCTTTTATCGATGGCGGTTATGATATCGTTTAGTACCTTGAGCGTGGCTGAGGTACACCCGTGACCGGCTCGGAAACCAGATTGCACAGCGGAGAAGGTACGGTGGGATTCAAGATGGTCAGTGACCTGTTTGTTGACTTGGCTTTCGAAGACCTTAGATAGGCAGGGCAGGATGGATATAGGTCTGTAACAGTTTGGGTCCAGGGTGTCGCCCCCTTTGAAGAGGGGGATGACTGCGGCAGCTTTCCAATCCTTGGGGATCTCAGACGATATGAAAGAGAGGTTGAACAGGCTGGTAATAGGGGTTGCGACAATGGCGGCGGATAGTTTCAGGAATAGAGGTTCCAGATTGTCAAGCCCAGCTGATTTGTACGGGTCCAGGTTTTGCAGCTCTTTCAGAACATCTGCTATCTGGATTTGGGTAAAGGAGAACCTGGAGAGGCTTGGGCGAGTAGCTGCGGGGGGGGGGGGGGGGGGGAGCGGTTGGCCGAGGTTGGAGTAGCCAGGCGGAAGGCATGGCCAGCCGTTGAGAAATGCTTGTTGAAGTTTTCGATAATCATGGATTTATCGGTGGTGACCGTGTTACCTAGCCTCAGTGCAGTGGGCAGCTGGGAGGAGGTGCTCTTGTTCTCCATGGACTTCACAGTGTCCCAGAACTTTTTGGAGTTGGAGCTACAGGATGCAAACTTCTGCCTGAAGAAGTTGGCTTTAGCTTTCCTGACTGACTGTGTGTATTGGTTCCTGACTTCCCTGAACAGTTGCATATCGCGGGGACTATTCGATGTTAGTGCAGTCCGCCACAGGATGTTTTTGTGCTGGTCGAGGGCAGTCAGGTCTGGAGTGAACCAGGGGCTATATCTGTTCTTAGTTCTGCATTTTTTGAACGGAGCATGCTTATCTAAAATGGTGAGGAAGTTACTTTTAAAGAAAGACCAGGCATCCTCAACTGACGGGATGAGGTCAATGTCCTTCCAGGATACCCGGGCCAGGTCGATTAGAAAGGCCTGCTCACAGAAGTGTTTTAGGGAGCGGTTGACAGTGATGAGGGGTGGTCGTTTGACTGCGGCTCCGTAGCGGATACAGGCAATGAGGCAGTGATCGCTGAGATCCTGGTTGAAGACAGCGGAGGTGTATTTGGAGGGCCAGTTGGTCAGGATGACGTCAATGAGGGTGCCCTTGTTTACAGAGTTAGGGTTGTACCTGGTGGGTTCCTTGATGATTTGAGTGAGATTGAGGGCATCTAGCTTAGATTGTAGGACTGCCGGGGTGTTAAGCATATCCCAGTTTAGGTCACCTAACAGAACAAACTCTGAAGCTAGATGGGGGGCGATCAATTCACAAATGGTGTCCAGGGCACAGCTGGGAGCTGAGAGGGGTCGGTAGCAGGCGGCAACAGTGAGAGACTTATTTCTGGAGAGAGTAATTTTCAAAATTAGTAGTTCGAACTGTTTGGGTATGGACCTGGAAAGTATGACATTACTTTGCAGGCTATCTCTGCAGTAGACTGCAACTCCTCCCCCTTTGGCAGTTCTATCTTGACGGAAGATGTTATAGTTGGGTATGGAAATCTCAGAATTTTTGGTGGCCTTCCTGAGCCAGGATTCAGACACGGCAAGGACATCAGGGTTAGCAGAGTGTGCTAGAGCAGTGAGTAAGACTAACTTAGGGAGGAGGCTTCTGATGTTGACATGCATGAAACCAAGGCTTTTTCGATCACAGAAGTCAACAAATGAGGGTGCCTGGGGACATGCAGGGCCTGGGTTTACCTCCACATCACCCGCGGAACAGAGAAGGAGTAGTATGAGGGTGCGGCTGAAGGCTATCAAAACTGGTCGCCTAGGGCGTTGGGGACAGAGAATAAGAGGAGCAGGTTTCTGGGCATGGTAGAATATATTCAGGGCATAATGCGCAAACAGGGGTATGGTGGGGTGCGGGTACAGCGGAGGTAAGCCCAGGCACTGGGTGATGATGAGAGAGGTTGTATCTCTGGACATGCTGGTTGTAATGGGTGAGGTCACCGCATGTGTGGGGGGTGGGACAAAGGAGGTATCAGGGGTATAAAGAGTGGAACTAGGGGCTCCATTGTAAACTAAAACAAGGGTCGGATTAACTACACGCAGAGCCTAAGTGCGGCTGGGGCCGACAGATAAAACATAAACAAGCAGAATGGATTACCGTGATTAATGGACAGTCCAGCATGCATCAGCTATGTAGCCAAGTGATCAGTGTCCAAGGGGCAGCGGTGGATGGGGCAGGGAAGCTGGACTGGCGAGTGTTATCCAGGTTAGAAAACTAACAATGACTAAATAGCTTGTAGCCAGTTAGCTGGTTAGCTTCTGGAGGTTCTTGAGTGTGTTCTAAAAATGTAAAGATAATAGCGGTTCCGTATCACATTGGGTGAGGCAGGTTACCGGAAGGTATAAACAAATTAAAAATCGAAAAGGGATAGAAGTAAATATGGGTTCAGAGAGTGTTTGGGACGCGGCGATTCAGACGGTTAGCAGGCCTGTGCTAACAAGCTAACAGTTAGTAGACGGTGCTAAACACGGTAGCAGTTAGCGGACCGGGCTAAACAAGCTAGCAGTTAGCAGGCCGAATTTGCAAGCAAGGAGATAGCAAGGGCTAGAGAGTTAGCCTTTGGGGACGTCGCGATGGGGGGAGTCTTGTTTATTCCTCTTCATGCGGTGACATTGATGGACCGGTCGTGGGTCTGGATATTGTAGCCCAGGAGCTCAAAATGTTCCGTTTGCGATGGGAATCCGGGGATGAAAAATAAAAATAAAATAATAAATAGGTCCGTTATGCTCTGGTTAGAGTCGCGTTGTTCGAACTGGCGAGAGCTTTCCGAGCTGAAGGTTAGCTGATGACCGGTTAGCTGAAGACCGCTAGCAATGTTTTGCTGAAGCTGGTAGTTAGTTGGCTAGCTTCAGTTGAGGGGTTCCAGGTCCGAAGTAAATATAAATACTTTAGGAAAAATAGCTACGTTGGGTGAGGCGGGTTGCAGGAGAGTATTTAGAAGAAGTTGAGGTTCAGCAAAAAGTTTTAAAGATATGTGAAGAAAAAAAACGAAAACAAACGATATATACAAGGGACACGACACGACAATACGTCCTACTGCTACGCCATCTTGGATTACATTTCCGTAAACACACCAGCCAGCTGGTCTGCGCATGGGGATGCCGTCTGGGCCTGCAGCCCTGCGAGGGTTAACACGTTTAAATGTTTGACTCACGTTGGCCACGGTGAAGGAGAGCCCACAGGTTGTGGTAGCGGGCCGGCGGGTCGGCTGGCTTTCTTTTTGTAATCCGTGATTGACCGTAGACCCTGCCACATACCTCATGTCTGAGCCGTTGAATTGCGACTCTACTTTGTCTCTATATTGATGCTTAGCACGACCAGGTGGACTGGGGACAGCAAGGAGTCATCATGCCAGATAGTCCTGAGGCATGGTCCTAGGGCTCAGGTCCTCTGAGAGAAGAGAGAGAGAGAGGGAGTCCTCAATAATGCTCTTGTGGCTGAATGGAAGCAAGTCCCCACAGCAGTGGAAAGCCTTCCCAGAATAGTGGAGGCTGTTATAGCAGCAAAGGGGGACCAACTCCATATTAATGCCCAAGATTTTGGAATGAGATGTTCAATGAGCAGGTCTCCACATACTTTTAATCATGTAGTGTATATATCTCTTGATTCAATGATTATTTAATTATCACTATCTCACTATCTTTATTTCATTTTTACACCAGATGGACTACAAGGAGAGCTGAGTAAGTGGTGTGTGTGTCTGCACTGTCTGTCTGTCTCTGTCTGTCTGTCTGTCTGTCTGTCTGTCTGTCTGTCTGTCTGTCTGTCCCAGTCTCTGTCTTCATGTTCTAATACCCATAATACATCATATTTTATCTGCTCTGTCTACAGAAAACGTCAAAATGGAGAGGGGTGAGTTGCACAACTGCATGTATTTCATTGATTTAAGTGAAAACACTTTCATTAAAAATATATACTGTATGAATCTCATGATTCAATCATTATTCAGGTGAAATCAAATCAAATGTATTTATATAGCCCTTCGTACATCAGCTGATATCTCAAAGTGCTGTACAGAAACCCAGCCTAAAACCCCAAACAACAAGCAATGCAGGTGTAGAAGCACGGTGGCTAGGAAAAACTCCCTAGAAATGCCAAAACCTAGGAAGAAACCTAGAGAGGACCCCGGCTATGAGGGGTGGCCAGTCCTCTTCTGGCTGTGCCGGTTGGAGATTATAAACCTAGAGAGGAACCAGGCTGTGAGGGGTGGCCAGTCCTCTTCTGGCTGTGTCGGGTGGAGATTATAACAGAACATGGCCAAGATGTTCAAATGTTCATAGATGACCAGCATGGTCAAATAATAATAATAATCACAGGTAGAACAGTTGAAACTGGAGCAGCAGCACGGCCAGGTGGACTGGGGACAGCAAGGAGTCATCATGTCAGGTAGTCCTGAGGCATGGTCCTAGGGCTCAGGTCCTCTGAGAGAAGAGAGAGAGGGAGAACTCAATAATGCTCTTGTGGCTGAATGGAAGCAAGTCCCCACAACAACATTCCATCATCAAATGGAAAGCCTTCCCAGAATTGTGGAGGCTGTTATAGCAGCAAAGGGGGACCAACTCCATATTAATGCCCATGATTTTGGAATGAGATGTTCAATGAGCAGGTGTCCACATACTTTTGGTCATGTAGTGTTTAAATCTCATGATTCAATGATTATTTAATTATCACTATCTCACTATCTTTATTTAATTTTTACACCAGATGAACGACAAGAACAGCTGAGTAAGTAGTGTGTGTCTGTCTGTCTATGTTCCTGTCTGTTTGTCTGTCTATGTACCTGTTTGTTTGTCTGTCCGTCTATCTTTGATCTATGTTCCTGTCTGTCTGTCTGTCTGTCTGTCTGTCTGTCTGTCTGTCTGTCTGTCTGTCTGTCTGTCTGTGTTCCTGTCTGTCTGTGTATCTATGATCCTTTCTGTCTGTCTATCTGTCTGTCTGTCTGTCTGTCTATCTATGTTCCTGTTTGTCTATCTATGTTCGTGTCTGTCTGTCTGTCTGTCTGTCTGTCTGTCTGTCTGTCTGTCTGTCTGTCTGTCTGTCTCTGTCTGTCTGTCTCTGTCTGTCTGTCTGTCTGTGTTCCTGTCTGTCTGTGTTCCTGTCTGTCTGTCTGTCTGTGTTCCTGTCTGTCTGTCTATCTATGTTCCTGTTTTTCTATCTATGTTCCTGTCTGTCTGTCTGTCTGTCTGTCTGTCTGTCTGTCTGTCTGTCTGTCCTGTCTTGCTGTCTGTCTATGTACCTGTCTTCATGTTATAGTACCCATAATACATCATGTTTTATCTTCTGTCCACAGACAATGTCACAAGAGAGAGGGGTGAGTTGAACAACTGCATGTATTTCATTGATTTAAGTGAAAACACTTTCCTTGAAAATATATACTGTATGATTCTCATGATTCAATGATTATTTAAGTGAAAAGGTCAGAATAGAGAGGATGTAGTCTGTCTTCATGTTCTAGTACCCATAATACATCATGTTTTATCTACTGTCTACAGAGGAGGTCAGAATAGAGAGGATGTAGCCTGTGTTCATGTTCTAGTACCCATAATACATCATGTTTTATCTACTGTCTACAGAGGAGGTCAGAATAGAGAGGATGTAGTCTGTCTTCATGTTCTAGTACCCATAATACATCATGTTTTATCTTCTCTGTTTTCTGTCTACAGAGGAGGTCAGAAAACAGAATGGTGAGTTCTGTGTTAAAGTCTGTGTGCACATCTGCATGCGTGTATTTCTTTGATGTTGGTGAAACCACTTGTGTAACAGTTTATTAACACTATGTTAACAATTAAAACATACTAACATCATACAGTACATTCAGTCCCTAGAGGACTAACGAAACAGGACAGTTTGGTTATAACACGATGGATTCAGAGAGGGGAGGCGGGGGGGAAGAGACAAACGAATTGGTCTATCGGACATTGGTAAGCGAAATTTGCTCACAGAAATACAAATACAAATAATTCTAAATGCCAAAAAATAAAGTATTTACATGTGGCTGGCTTCGATAGTTGAGTTGAGGAGGTAAAACTCTGGTTTGCCGAGTAGAGATCACCATTTTCCTTTGTAGAGTTTCTGGGGACGTAGTAGTGGTGGTGAGAAGGTTAGAATGGATACTTCGACCTGTAGTTCTTAGAGTTGATCTGTTACAGTAGATGCTTCCGCGGTTGTCGGTATTCTCGTCCTAGGCTACGCACGTTTTCAGCTGCAGACTGATAAAGTGACGGTGTTCTAGGAATTATCACTTCTTCTGTAGTGATCGATAGTTTCAGAGTTTATACCATTTCCAGCCATGTAGCCAACGCTCCACGCTGTCTGATCTTTTCAAAGTAGGGACCCCCGTCCTCACGTTTTCTGGTTTGTAAACTCTTAGCGAGTCCTTTTAAGCACTGGTCTGATGGGCGGTTTCATAGCAATGACCCGCTCTTCTGACCTCATTAGGGGCGTGGCTTAGTTAGTGTACAACAGACATGAAAAACCATTATCTTATTAAAAGACTAAAATCACATTTCTGTCGTCACAAAAATATTCCTATACTTACTTAGTCATTTGTTTGGGGGACCAACTCCATATTAATGCCCATGATTTTGGAATGAGATGTTCAATTAGCAAGTGTCCACATACTTTTGGTCATGTAGTGTATATATCTCTTGATTCAATGATTATTTAATTATCACTATCTCACTATCTTTATTTAATGTTTACACCAGATGGACTACAAGGAGAGCTGAGTAAGTAGTGTGTGTGTCTGCACTGTCTGTCTGTCTGTCTGTCTATGTTCCTGTCTGTCTGTCTATCTATGTTCCTGTCTGTCTGTCTGTCTGTCTGTCTGTCTGTCTGTCTGTCTGTTCATTGATTTAAGTGAAAACACTTTCCTTAAAAATATATACTGTATGAATCTCATGATTCAATGATTATTTAAGTGAAAAGGTCAGAATAGAGAGGATGTAGTCTGTCTTCATGTTCTAGTACCCATAATACATCATGTTTTATCTACTGTCTACAGAGAAGGTCAGAATAGAGAGTATGTAGTCTGTCTTTATGTTCTAGTACCCATAATACATCATGTTTTATCTACTGTCTACAGAGGAGGTCAGAATAGAGAGGATGTAGTCTGTCTTCATGTTCTAGTACCCATAATACATCATGTTTTATCTACTGTCTACAGAGGAGGTCAGAATAGAGAGGATGTAGTCTGTCTATGTTCCTATTTATCTGTCTGTCTGTTTTCCTGTGTGTGTGTATGTGTTCCTGTCTGTCTATGTTCATGTCTGTCTGTCTGTCTATGTTCATGTCTGTCTGTCTGTCTGTCTGTCTGTCTGTCTGTCTGTCTGTCTGTCTGTCTGTCTGTCTGTCTGTGTTCTTGTCCGTCTCTCTGTGTTCCTGTCTGTCTATGTTCCTGTGTATCCGTCTGTGTCTGTCTGTCTGTCTATGTTCCTGTCTGTCTGTCTGTCTACGTTCCTATATATCTGTGTGTCTGTTTTCCTGTGTGTGTGTATGTGTTCCTGTCTGTCTATGTTCATGTCTGTCTGTCTGTCTGTCTGTCTGTCTGTCTGTCTGTCTGTCTGTCTGTCTATGTTCCTATATATCTGTCTGTCTATGTTCCCGTCTGTCTGTCTGTGTTCCTGTATGTCTGTATTTCTATGTTCCTGTTTGTCTGTCTGTGTTCCTCTATATCTGTCTGTCTGTGTTCCTGTCTGTCTCTGTTCCTGTCTGTCTATGTTCCTGTATATCTGTCTGTCTGTATTCCTGTCTGTCTGTCTGTGTTCCTGTCTGTCTATTTTCCTGTATATCTGTCTGTCTGTGTTCCTGTCTGTCTATATATTTTCATGTCTGTCTGTCTGTCTGTCTGTCTGTCTGTCTGTCTGTCTGTCTGACTGTCTGTCTATGTTCCTATATATCTGTCTGTCTATTTCCTGTCTGTCTGTCTGTGTTCCTTTATGTCTGTCTGTCTGTGTTCCTGTCTTTCTATGTTCCTGTGTATCTGTCTGTGTCTGTCTGTCTGTCTATGTTCCTGTCTGTCTGTCTGTCTGTCTGTCTGTCTGTCTGTCTGTCTGTCTGTCTATGTTCCTGTCTGTCTGTCTATCTATGTTCCTGTCTGTCTGTCTGTCTGTCTGTCTGTCTATGTTCCTGTCTGTCTGTCTATCTATGTTCCTGTCTGTCTGTCTGTCTGTCTGTCTGTCTGTCTGTCTGTCTGTCTGTCTGTCTGTCTGTGTTCCTGTCTGTCTGTCTGTCTGTGTTCCTGTCTGTCTGTCTGTCTTTGTACCTGTCTTCATGTTCTATTACCCATAATACATCATATTTTATCTGCTCTGTCTACAGACAATGTCACAAGAGAGATAGTAGTAGTCTGTCTTCATGTTCTAGTACCCATAATACATCATGTTTTATCTACTGTCTACAGAGGAGGTCAGAATAGAGAGGATGAGAGGATGTAGTCTGTCTTCATGTTCTAGTACCCATAATACATCATGTTTTATCTACTGTCTACAGAGGAGGTCAGAATAGAGAGGATGTAGTCTGTCTATGTTCCTATTTATCTGTCTGTCTGTTTTCCTGTGTGTGTGTATGTGTTCCTGTCTGTCTATGTTCATGTCTGTCTGTCTGTCTATGTTCATGTCTGTCTGTCTGTCTGTCTGTCTGTCTGTCTGTCTGTCTGTCTGTCTGTCTGTCTGTCTGTGTTCTTGTCCGTCTCTCTGTGTTCCTGTCTGTCTATGTTCCTGTGTATCCGTCTGTGTCTGTCTGTCTGTCTATGTTCCTGTCTGTCTGTCTGTCTATGTTCCTATATATCTGTGTGTCTGTTTTCCTGTGTGTGTGTATGTGTGCCTGTCTGTCTATGTTCATGTCTGTCTGTCTGTCTGTCTGTCTGTCTGTCTGTCTGTCTTTCTGTCTGTCTGTCTGTCTGTCTGTCTGTCTGTCTATGTTCCTATATATCTGTCTGTCTATGTTCCCGTCTGTCTGTCTGTGTTCCTGTATGTCTGTATTTCTATGTTCCTGTTTGTCTGTCTGTGTTCCTCTATATCTGTCTGTCTGTGTTCCTGTCTGTCTCTGTTCCTGTCTATCTATGTTCCTGTATATCTGTCTGTCTGTGTTCCTGTCTGTCTGTCTGTCTGTCTGTCTGTCTGTCTGTCTGTCTGTCTGTCTGTCTGTCTTTTTGTCTGTCTGTCTGTCTGTCTGTCTGTCTGTCTGTCTGTCTGTCTGTCTGTCTGTCTGTCTGTCTGTCTGTGTTCCTGTCTGTCTATGTTCCTGTCTGTCTGTCTGTCTGTCTGTCTGTCTGTCTGTCTGTCTGTCTGTCTGTCTATGTTCCTGTCTGTCTGTCTGTCTATGTACCTGTCTTCACGTTCTATTACCCATAATACATCATGTTTTATCTTCTGTCTACAGACAACGTCAAAATTGAGAGGGGTGAGTTGAACAACTGCATGTATTTCCTGTATATCTGTCTGTCTGTGTTCCTGTCTGTCTGTCTGTGTTCCTGTCTGTCTGTCTGTCTGTCTGTCTGTGTTCCTGTATGTCTGTCTGTCTGTGTTCTTGTCCGTCTCTCTGTGTTCCTGTCTGTCTATGTTCCTGTGTATCCGTCTGTGTCTGTCTGTCTGTCTATGTTCCTGTCTGTCTGTCTGTCTGTCTATGTTCCTATATATCTGTCTGTCTGTTTTCCTGTGTGTGTGTGTATGTTTTCCTGTCTGTCTATGTTAATGTCTGTCTATCTGTCTATGGTCATGTCTGTCTGTCTGTCTGTCTGTCTGTCTGTCTGTCTGTCTGTGTGTCTGTCTGTCTGTCTGTCTGTCTGTCTGTCTGTCTGTCTGTGTGTCTGTCTGTCTGTCTGTCTGTCTGTGTTCCTCTATATCTGTCTGTCTGTGTTCCTGTCTGTGTGTCTGTGTTCCTGTCTGTCTGTCTGTGTTCCTGTCTGTCTATGTTCCTCTATATCTGTCTGTCTGTTTTCCTGTCTGTCTGTCTGTGTTCCTGTCTGTCTATGTTCCTGTATATCTGTATGTCTGTCTCCTGTATATCTGTCTGTCTGTGTTCCTGTCTGTCTGTCTGTGTTCCTGTCTGTCTGTCTGTCTGTCTGTCTGTCTGTCTGTCTGTCTGTCTGTCTGTCTGTGTTCCTGTATGTCTGTCTGTCTGTGTTCTTGTCCGTCTCGCTGTGTTCCTGTCTGTCTATGTTCCTGTCTGTCTGTCTGTCTGTCTGTCTATGTTCCTGTCTTTCTGTCTGTCTGTCTGTCTGTCTGTCTGTCTGTCTGTCTGTCTGTCTGTCTGTCTGACTGTCTGTCTGTCTGTCTATCTATGTTCCTGTCTGTCTGTCTGTCTGTCTGTCTGTCTGTCTGTCTGTCTGTCTGTCTGTCTGTGTTCCTGTCTGTCTGTCTGTCTTTGTACCTGTCTTCATGTTCTATTACCCATAATACATCATATTTTATCTGCTCTGTCTACAGACAATGTCACAAGAGAGAGGGGTGAGTTGAACAACTGCATGTATTTCATTGATTTAAGTGAAAAGACTTTCCTTAAAAATATATACTGTATGAATCTCATGATTCAATGATTATTTAAGTGAAAAGGTCAGAATAGAGAGGATGTAGTCTGTCTTCATGTTCTAGTACCCATAATACATCATGTTTTATCTACTGTCTACAGAGAAGGTCAGAATAGAGAGGATGTAGTCTGTCTTTATGTTCTAGTACCCATAATACATCATGTTTTATCTACTGTCTACAGAGGAGGTCAGAATAGAGAGGATGTAGTCTGTCTTCATGTTCTAGTACCCATAATACATCATTTTTTATCTACTGTCTACTGAGAAGGTCAGAATAGAGAGAATGTAGTCTGTCTATGTTCCTCTATATCTGTCTGTCTGTGTTCTTGTCTGTGTGTCTGTCTGTGTTCCTCTATATCTGTCTGTCTGTGTTCTTGTCTGTGTGTCTGTCTGTGTTCCTGTATATCTGTCTGTCTGTGTTCCTGTCTGTCTGTCTGTCTGTCTGTCTGTCTGTCTGTCTGTCTGTCTGTCTGTCTGTCTGTGTTCCTGTATGTCTGTCTGTCTGTGTTCATTTCGTTCTATGTTCCTGTGTATCTGTCTGTGTCTGTCTGTCTGTCTATGTTCCTGTCTGTCTGTCTGTCTGTCTGTCTGTCTGTCTGTCTGTCTGTCTGTCTGTCTGTCTATGTTCCTGTCTGTCTGTCTGTCTGTCTATGTTCCTGTCTGTCTGTCTGTCTATCTATGTTCCTGTCTGTCTGTCTGTCTGTCTGTCTGTCTGTCTGTCTGTCTGTCTGTCTGTCTGTCTGTCTGTCTGTCTGTCTGTGTTCCTGTCTGTCTGTCTGTCTTTGTACCTGTCTTCATGTTCTATTACCCATAATACATCATATTTTATCTGCTCTGTCTACAGACAATGTCACAAGAGAGAGGGGTGAGTTGAACAACTGCATGTATTTCATTGATTTAAGTGAAAACACTTTCCTTAAAAATATATACTGTATGAATCTCATGATTCAATGATTATTTAAGTGAAAAGGTCAGAATAGAGAGGATGTAGTCTGTCTTCATGTTCTAGTACCCATAATACATCATGTTTTATCTACTGTCTACAGAGGAGGTCAGAATAGAGAGGATGTAGTCTGTCTTCATGTTCTAGTACCCATAATACATCATGTTTTATCTACTGTCTACTGAGAAGGTCAGAATAGAGAGAATGTAGTCTGTCTATGTTCCTCTATATCTGTCTGTCTGTGTTCCTGTCTGTGTGTCTGTCTGTGTTCCTGTATATCTGTCTGTCTGTGTTCCTGTCTGTCTGTCTGTCTGTCTGTCTGTCTGTCTGTCTGTCTGTCTGTCTGTCTGTCTGTCTGTCTGTCTGTGTTCCTGTATGTCTGTCTGTCTGTGTTCATTTATTTATATGTTCCTGTGTATCTGTCTGTGTCTGTCTGTCTGTCTGTCTATGTTCCTGTCTGTCTGTCTGTCTGTCTGTCTGTCTGTCTGTCTGTCTGTCTGTCTGTCTGTCTGTCTGTCTGTCTGTTTGTCTGTCTAAGTTCCTGTCTGTCTGTCTGTCTGTCTATGTTCCTGTCTGTCTATGTTCCTGTCTGTCTGTCTGTCTGTCTGTCTGTCTGTCTGTCTGTCTGTCTGTCTGTCTGTCTGTCTGTCTGTGTTCCTGTATGTCTGTCTGTCTGTGTTCATTTATTTATATGTTCCTGTGTATCTGTCTGTGTCAATCTGTCTGTCTATGTTCCTGTCTGTCTGTCTGTCTGTCTGTCTGTCTGTCTGTCTGTCTAAGTTCCTGTCTGTCTGTCTGTCTGTCTATGTTCCTGTCTGTCTATGTTCCTGTCTGTCTGTCTGTCTGTCTGTCTGTCTGTCTGTCTGTCTGTCTGTCTGTCTGTCTGTCTGTCTGTCTGTCTGTCTGTGTTCCTGTCTGTCTGTCTGTCTTTGTACCTGTCTTCATGTTCTATTACCCATAATACATCATATTTTATCTGCTCTGTCTACAGACAATGTCACAAGAGAGAGGGGTGAGTTGAACAACTGCATGTATTTCATTGATTTAAGTGAAAACACTTTCCTTAAAAATATATACTGTATGAATCTCATGATTCAATGATTATTTAAGTGAAAAGGTCAGAATAGAGAGGATGTAGTCTGTCTTCATGTTCTAGTACCCATAATACATCATGTTTTATCTACTGTCTACAGAGGAGGTCAGAATAGAGAGGATGTAGTCTGTCTTCATGTTCTAGTACCCATAATACATCATGTTTTATCTACTGTCTACAGAGGAGGTCAGAATAGAGAGGATGTAGTCTGTCTTTATGTTCTAGTACCCATAATACATCATGTTTTATCTACTGTGTACAGAGGAGGTCAGAATAGAGAGGATGTAGTCTGTCTTCATGTTCTAGTACCCATAATACATCATTTTTTATCTACTGTCTACTGAGAAGGTCAGAATAGAGAGAATGTAGTCTGTCTATGTTCCTCTATATCTGTCTGTCTGTGTTCTTGTCTGTGTGTCTGTCTGTGTTCCTGTATATCTGTCTGTCTGTGTTCCTGTCTGTCTGTCTGTCTGTCTGTCTGTCTGTCTGTCTGTCTGTCTGTCTGTGTTCCTGTATGTCTGTCTGTCTGTGTTCATTTCGTTCTATGTTCCTGTGTATCTGTCTGTGTCTGTCTGTCTGTCTATGTTCCTGTCTGTCTGTCTGTCTGTCTGTCTGTCTGTCTGTCTGTCTGTCTGTCTATGTTCCTGTCTGTCTGTCTGTCTATCTATGTTCCTGTCTGTCTGTCTGTCTGTCTGTCTGTCTGTCTGTCTGTCTGTCTGTGTTCCTGTCTGTCTGTCTGTCTTTGTACCTGTCTTCATGTTCTATTACCCATAATACATCATATTTTATCTGCTCTGTCTACAGACAATGTCACAAGAGAGAGGGGTGAGTTGAACAACTGCATGTATTTCATTGATTTAAGTGAAAACACTTTCCTTAAAAATATATACTGTATGAATCTCATGATTCAATGATTATTTAAGTGAAAAGGTCAGAATAGAGAGGATGTAGTCTGTCTTCATGTTCTAGTACCCATAATACATCATGTTTTATCTACTGTCTACAGAGGAGGTCAGAATAGAGAGGATGTAGTCTGTCTTCATGTTCTAGTACCCATAATACATCATGTTTTATCTACTGTCTACTGAGAAGGTCAGAATAGAGAGAATGTAGTCTGTCTATGTTCCTCTATATCTGTCTGTCTGTGTTCCTGTCTGTGTGTCTGTCTGTGTTCCTGTATATCTGTCTGTCTGTGTTCCTGTCTGTCTGTCTGTCTGTCTGTCTGTCTGTCTGTCTGTCTGTCTGTCTGTCTGTCTGTCTGTCTGTGTTCCTGTATGTCTGTCTGTCTGTGTTCATTTATTTATATGTTCCTGTGTATCTGTCTGTGTCTGTCTGTCTGTCTGTCTATGTTCCTGTCTGTCTGTCTGTCTGTCTGTCTGTCTGTCTGTCTGTCTGTCTGTTTGTCTGTCTAAGTTCCTGTCTGTCTGTCTGTCTGTCTATGTTCCTGTCTGTCTATGTTCCTGTCTGTCTGTCTGTCTGTCTGTCTGTCTGTCTGTCTGTCTGTCTGTCTGTCTGTCTGTCTGTCTGTCTGTCTGTGTTCCTGTATGTCTGTCTGTCTGTGTTCATTTATTTATATGTTCCTGTGTATCTGTCTGTGTCAATCTGTCTGTCTATGTTCCTGTCTGTCTGTCTGTCTGTCTGTCTGTCTGTCTGTCTGTCTGTCTGTCTAAGTTCCTGTCTGTCTGTCTGTCTGTCTATGTTCCTGTCTGTCTATGTTCCTGTCTGTCTGTCTGTCTGTCTGTCTGTCTGTCTGTCTGTCTGTCTGTCTGTCTGTCTGTCTGTGTTCCTGTCTGTCTGTCTGTCTTTGTACCTGTCTTCATGTTCTATTACCCATAATACATCATATTTTATCTGCTCTGTCTACAGACAATGTCACAAGAGAGAGGGGTGAGTTGAACAACTGCATGTATTTCATTGATTTAAGTGAAAAGACTTTCCTTAAAAATATATACTGTATGAATCTCATGATTCAATGATTATTTAAGTGAAAAGGTCAGAATAGAGAGGATGTAGTCTGTCTTCATGTTCTAGTACCCATAATACATCATGTTTTATCTACTGTCTACAGAGGAGGTCAGAATAGAGAGGATGTAGTCTGTCTTCATGTTCTAGTACCCATAATACATCATGTTTTATCTACTGTCTACAGAGAAGGTCAGAATAGAGAGGATGTAGTCTGTCTTTATGTTCTAGTACCCATAATACATCATGTTTTATCTACTGTCTACAGAGGAGGTCAGAATAGAGAGGATGTAGTCTGTCTTCATGTTCTAGTACCCATAATACATCATTTTTTATCTACTGTCTACTGAGAAGGTCAGAATAGAGAGAATGTAGTCTGTCTATGTTCCTCTATATCTGTCTGTCTGTGTTCTTGTCTGTGTGTCTGTCTGTGTTCCTGTATATCTGTCTGTCTGTGTTCCTGTCTGTCTGTCTGTCTGTCTGTCTGTCTGTCTGTCTGTCTGTCTGTCTGTCTGTGTTCCTGTATGTCTGTCTGTCTGTGTTCATTTCGTTCTATGTTCCTGTGTATCTGTCTGTGTCTGTCTGTCTGTCTATGTTCCTGTCTGTCTGTCTGTCTGTCTGTCTGTCTGTCTGTCTGTCTGTCTGTCTGTCTGTCTGTCTGTCTGTCTATGTTCCTGTCTGTCTGTCTGTCTGTCTGTCTGTCTGTCTGTCTGTCTGTCTGTGTTCCTGTATGTCTGTCTGTCTGTGTTCATTTCGTTCTATGTTCCTGTGTATCTGTCTGTGTCTGTCTGTCTGTCTATGTGCCTGTCTGTCTGTCTGTCTGTCTGTCTGTCTGTCTGTCTGTCTGTCTGTCTATGTTCCTGTCTGTCTGTCTGTCTATCTATGTTCCTGTCTGTCTGTCTGTCTGTCTGTCTGTCTGTCTGTCTGTCTGTCTGTCTGTGTTCCTGTCTGTCTGTCTGTCTTTGTACCTGTCTTCATGTTCTATTACCCATAATACATCATATTTTATCTGCTCTGTCTACAGACAATGTCACAAGAGAGAGGGGTGAGTTGAACAACTGCATGTATTTCATTGATTTAAGTGAAAACACTTTCCTTAAAAATATATACTGTATGAATCTCATGATTCAATGATTATTTAAGTGAAAAGGTCAGAATAGAGAGGATGTAGTCTGTCTTCATGTTCTAGTACCCATAATACATCATGTTTTATCTACTGTCTACAGAGGAGGTCAGAATAGAGAGGATGTAGTCTGTCTTCATGTTCTAGTACCCATAATACATCATGTTTTATCTACTGTCTACTGAGAAGGTCAGAATAGAGAGAATGTAGTCTGTCTATGTTCCTCTATATCTGTCTGTCTGTGTTCCTGTCTGTGTGTCTGTCTGTGTTCCTGTATATCTGTCTGTCTGTGTTCCTGTCTGTCTGTCTGTCTGTCTGTCTGTCTGTCTGTCTGTCTGTCTGTCTGTCTGTCTGTCTGTCTGTGTTCCTGTATGTCTGTCTGTCTGTGTTCATTTATTTATATGTTCCTGTGTATCTGTCTGTGTCTGTCTGTCTGTCTGTCTATGTTCCTGTCTGTCTGTCTGTCTGTCTGTCTGTCTGTCTGTCTGTCTGTTTGTCTGTCTAAGTTCCTGTCTGTCTGTCTGTCTGTCTATGTTCCTGTCTGTCTATGTTCCTGTCTGTCTGTCTGTCTGTCTGTCTGTCTGTCTGTCTGTCTGTCTGTCTGTCTGTCTGTCTGTCTGTGTTCCTGTATGTCTGTCTGTCTGTGTTCATTTATTTATATGTTCCTGTGTATCTGTCTGTGTCAATCTGTCTGTCTATGTTCCTGTCTGTCTGTCTGTCTGTCTGTCTGTCTGTCTGTCTGTCTGTCTGTCTGTCTAAGTTCCTGTCTGTCTGTCTGTCTGTCTATGTTCCTGTCTGTCTATGTTCCTGTCTGTCTGTCTGT
>NC_092155.1:2339636-2377136 GCF_045791955.1 Oncorhynchus clarkii lewisi | reverse complement strand
TGTCCTGAGAAATGGTCCTAGGGCTCAGGCCCTCTGAGAGAAGAGAGAGAGGGAGACCTCACTAATGCTCTTGTGGCTGAATGGAAGCAAGTCCCCACAGCAATGTTCCATCATCTAGTGGAAAGCCTTCCCAGAATAGCGGAGGCTGTTATAGCAGCAAAGGGGGACCAAATCCATATTAATGGCCATGATTTTGGAATGTGATGTTCAATTAGCAGGTGTCCACATACTTTTGGTCATGTAGTGTATAAATCTCTTGATTCAATGATTATTTAATTATCACTATCTCACTATCTTTATTTAATGTTTACACCAGATGGACTACAAGGAGAGCTGAGTAAGTAGTGTGTCTGTCTATGTACCTGTCTATTTATTTTCCTTTCTGTCTGTCTGTCTGTCTGTCTGTCTGTCTGTCTGTCTGTCTGTCTGTCTGTCTGTCTGTCTGTCTGTCTGTCTTTCTGTCTGTCTGTCTGTCTGTCTGACTGTCTGTCTATTTCCTGTCTGTCTGTCTGTGTTCCTGTATGTCTGTATTTCTATGTTCCTGGTTGTCTGTCTATGTTCCTCTATATCTGTCTGTCTGTGTTCCTGTCTGTGTGTCTGTGTTCCTTTCTGTCTGTCTGTGTTCCTGTCTGTCTATGTTCCTCTATATCTGCCTGTCTGTGTTCCTGTCGGTCTGTCTGTGTTCCTGTCTGTCTGTATGTGTTCCTGTCTGTCTGTGTTCCTGTATATCTGTCTGTCTGTGTTCCTGTCTGTCTGTCTGTCTGTCTGTCTGTCTGTCTGTCTGTGTTCCTGTATGTCTGTCTGTCTGTGTTCTTGTCCGTCTCTCTGTGTTCCTGTCTGTCTATGTTCCTGTCTGTCTGTCTGTATGTCTGTCTATGTTCCTGTCTTTCGGTCTGTCTGTCTAAGTTCCTGTCTGTCTGTCTGTCTGTCTGTCTGTCTGTCTGTCTGTCTGTCTATCTATGTTCCTGTCTGTCTGTCTGTCTGTCTTTGTACCTGTCTTCATGTTCTATTACCCATAATACATCATATTTTATCTGCTCTGTCTACAGACAATGTCACAAGAGAGAGGGGTGAGTGACATCATTTTTTATCTACTGTCTACTGAGAAGGTCAGAATAGAGAGAATGTAGTCTGTCTATGTTCCTATATAACTGTCTGTCTGTTTTCCTGTGTGTGTGTATGTGTTCCTGTCTGTCTATGTTCATGTCTGTCTATCTGTGTATGTTCATGTCTGTCTGCCTGCCTGTCTGTCTGTCTGTCTGTCTGTCTGTCTGTCTGTCTGTCTGTCTGTCTGTGTTCCTGTATGTCTGTCTGTCTGTGTTCTTGTCCGTCTCTCCGTGTACCTGTCTATTTATTTTCCTTTCTGTCTGTCTGTCTGCCTGTCTGTCTGTCTGTCTGTCTGTCTGTCTGTCTGTCTGTCTGTGTACCTGTCTATATATTTTTCCTGTCTGTCTGTCTGTCTGTCTGTCTGTCTGTCTGTCTGTCTGTCTGTCTGTCTGTCTGTGTTCCTGTCCGTCTGTCTATGTTCCTGTCTGTCTGTCTGTCTGTCTGTCTGTCTGTGTACCTGTCTATCTATTTTCCTGTCTGTCTGTCTGTCTGTCTGTCTGTCTGCCTGTCTGTCTGTCTGTCTGTCTGTCTGTCTATGTTCCTATATATCTGTCTGTCTATTTCCAGTCTGTCTGTATGTGTTCCTGTATGTCTGTATTTCTATGTTACTGGTTGTCTGTCTATGTTCCTCTATATCTGTCTGTCTGTGTTCCTGTCTGTGTGTCTGTGTTCCTTTCTGTCTGTCTGTGTTCCTGTCTGTCTATGTTCCTCTATATCTGCCTGTCTGTGTTCCTGTCGGTCTGTCTGTGTTCCTGTCTGTCTGTATGTGTTCCTGTCTGTCTGTGTTCCTGTCTGTCTGTGTTCCTGTCTGTCTGTCTGTATGTCTGTCTGTCTGTGTTCTTGTCCGTCTCTCTGTGTTCCTGTCTGTCTATGTTCCTGTCTTCATGTTCTATTACCCATAATACATCATATTTTATCTGCTCTGTCTACAGACAATGTCACAAGAGAGAGGGGTGAGTTGAACAACTGCATGTATTTCATTGATTTAAGTGAAAAGACTTTCCTTAAAAATATATACTGTATGAATCTCATGATTCAATTATTATTTAAGTGAAACGGTCAGAATAGAGAGGATGTAGTCTGTCTTCATGTTCTAGTACCCATAATACATCATGTTTTATCTACTGTCTACAGAGGAGGTCAGAATAGAGAGGATGTAGTCTGTCTTCATGTTCTAGTACCCATAATACATCATGTTTTATCTACTGTCTACTGAGAAGGTCAGAATAGAGAGAATGTAGTCTGTCTATGTTCCTATATAACTGTCTGTCTGTTTTCCTGTGTGTGTGTATGTGTTCCTGTCTGTCTATGTTCATGTCTGTCTATCTGTCTATGTTCATGTCTGTCTGCCTGCCTGTCTGTCTGTCTGTCTGTCTGTCTGTCTGTCTGTCTGTGTTCCTGTATGTCTGTCTGTCTGTGTTCTTGTCCGTCTCTCCGTGTACCTGTCTATTTATTTTCCTGTCTGTCTGTCTGTCTGTCTGTCTGTCTGTCTGTCTGTCTGTCTGTCTGTCTGTCTGTCTTTCTGTCTGTCTGTCTGTCTGTCTGTCTGACTGTCTGTCTATTTCCTGTCTGTCTGTCTGTGTTCCTGTATGTCTGTATTTCTATGTTCCTGGTTGTCTGTCTATGTTCCTCTATATCTGTCTGTCTGTGTTCCTGTCTGTGTGTCTGTGTTCCTTTCTGTCTGTCTGTGTTCCTGTCTGTCTATGTTCCTCTATATCTGCCTGTCTGTGTTCCTGTCGGTCTGTCTGTGTTCCTGTCTGTCTGTATGTGTTCCTGTCTGTCTGTGTTCCTGTATATCTGTCTGTCTGTGTTCCTGTCTGTCTGTCTGTCTGTCTGTCTGTCTGTCTGTCTGTCTGTGTTCCTGTATGTCTGTCTGTCTGTGTTCTTGTCCGTCTCTCTGTGTTCCTGTCTGTCTATGTTCCTGTCTGTCTGTCTGTATGTCTGTCTATGTTCCTGTCTTTCGGTCTGTCTGTCTAAGTTCCTGTCTGTCTGTCTGTCTGTCTGTCTGTCTGTCTGTCTGTCTGTCTGTCTATCTATGTTCCTGTCTGTCTGTCTGTCTGTCTTTGTACCTGTCTTCATGTTCTATTACCCATAATACATCATATTTTATCTGCTCTGTCTACAGACAATGTCACAAGAGAGAGGGGTGAGTGACATCATTTTTTATCTACTGTCTACTGAGAAGGTCAGAATAGAGAGAATGTAGTCTGTCTATGTTCCTATATAACTGTCTGTCTGTTTTCCTGTGTGTGTGTATGTGTTCCTGTCTGTCTATGTTCATGTCTGTCTATCTGTGTATGTTCATGTCTGTCTGCCTGCCTGTCTGTCTGTCTGTCTGTCTGTCTGTCTGTCTGTCTGTCTGTCTGTCTGTCTGTCTGTCTGTCTGTCTGTCTGTCTGTGTTCCTGTATGTCTGTCTGTCTGTGTTCTTGTCCGTCTCTCCGTGTACCTGTCTATTTATTTTCCTTTCTGTCTGTCTGTCTGCCTGTCTGTCTGTCTGTCTGTCTGTCTGTCTGTCTGTCTGTCTGTCTGTCTGTGTACCTGTCTATATATTTTTCCTGTCTGTCTGTCTGTCTGTCTGTCTGTCTGTCTGTCTGTCTGTCTGTCTGTCTGTCTGTGTTCCTGTCCGTCTGTCTATGTTCCTGTCTGTCTGTCTGTCTGTCTGTCTGTCTGTCTGTGTACCTGTCTATCTATTTTCCTGTCTGTCTGTCTGTCTGTCTGTCTGTCTGTCTGTCTGTCTGTCTGTCTGTCTGTCTGTCTATGTTCCTATATATCTGTCTGTCTATTTCCAGTCTGTCTGTATGTGTTCCTGTATGTCTGTATTTCTATGTTACTGGTTGTCTGTCTATGTTCCTCTATATCTGTCTGTCTGTGTTCCTGTCTGTGTGTCTGTGTTCCTTTCTGTCTGTCTGTGTTCCTGTCTGTCTATGTTCCTCTATATCTGCCTGTCTGTGTTCCTGTCGGTCTGTCTGTGTTCCTGTCTGTCTGTATGTGTTCCTGTCTGTCTGTGTTCCTGTCTGTCTGTGTTCCTGTCTGTCTGTCTGTATGTCTGTCTGTCTGTGTTCTTGTCCGTCTCTCTGTGTTCCTGTCTGTCTATGTTCCTGTCTTCATGTTCTATTACCCATAATACATCATATTTTATCTGCTCTGTCTACAGACAATGTCACAAGAGAGAGGGGTGAGTTGAACAACTGCATGTATTTCATTGATTTAAGTGAAAAGACTTTCCTTAAAAATATATACTGTATGAATCTCATGATTCAATTATTATTTAAGTGAAACGGTCAGAATAGAGAGGATGTAGTCTGTCTTCATGTTCTAGTACCCATAATACATCATGTTTTATCTACTGTCTACAGAGGAGGTCAGAATAGAGAGGATGTAGTCTGTCTTCATGTTCTAGTACCCATAATACATCATGTTTTATCTACTGTCTACTGAGAAGGTCAGAATAGAGAGAATGTAGTCTGTCTATGTTCCTATATAACTGTCTGTCTGTTTTCCTGTGTGTGTGTATGTGTTCCTGTCTGTCTATGTTCATGTCTGTCTATCTGTCTATGTTCATGTCTGTCTGCCTGCCTGTCTGTCTGTCTGTCTGTCTGTCTGTCTGTCTGTCTGTGTTCCTGTATGTCTGTCTGTCTGTGTTCTTGTCCGTCTCTCCGTGTACCTGTCTATTTATTTTCCTTTCTGTCTGTCTGTCTGCCTGCCTGCCTGTCTGTCTGTCTGTCTGTCTGTCTGTCTGTCTGTCTGTCTGTCTGTCTGTCTGTCTGTCTGTCTGTCTGTGTACCTGTCTATCTATTTTCCTGTCTGTCTGTCTGTCTGTCTGTCTGTCTGTCTGTCTGTCTGTCTATGTTCCTATATATCTGTCTGTCTATTTCCTGTCTGTCTGTATGTGTTCCTGTATGTCTGTATTTCTATGTTCCTGGTTGTCTGTCTATGTTCCTCTATATCTGTCTGTCTGTGTTCCTGTCTGTGTGTCTGTGTTCCTTTCTGTCTGTCTGTGTTCCTGTCTGTCTATGTTCCTCTATATCTGCCTGTCTGTGTTCCTGTCGGTCTGTCTGTGTTCCTGTCTGTCTGTATGTGTTCCTGTCTGTCTGTGTTCCTGTATATCTGTCTGTCTGTGTTCCTGTCTGTCTGTGTTCCTGTCTGTCTGTCTGTCTGTCTGTCTGTCTGTCTGTCTGTCTGTCTGTCTGTGTTCCTGTATGTCTGTCTGTCTGTGTTCTTGTCCGTCTCTCTGTGTTCCTGTCTGTCTATGTTCCTGTCTGTCTATGTTCCTGTCTGTCTGTCTGTCTGTCTGTCTGTCTGTCTGTCTGTCTGTCTGTCTGTCTGTCTGTCTATCTATGTTCCTGTCTGTCTGTCTGTCTGTCTTTGTACCTGTCTTCATGTTCTATTACCCATAATACATCATATTTTATCTGTTCTGTCTACAGACAATGTCACAAGAGAGAGGGGTGAGTTGAACAACTGCATGTATTTCATTGATTTAAGTGAAAAGACTTTCCTTAAAAATATATACTGTATGAATCTCATGATTCAATGATTATTTAAGTGAAACGGTCAGAATAGAGAGGATGTAGTCTGTCTTCATGTTCTAGTACCCATAATACATCATGTTTTATCTACTGTCTACAGAGGAGGTCAGAATAGAGAGGATGTAGTCTGTCTTCATGTTCTAGTACCCATAATACATCATGTTTTATCTACTGTCTACAGAGGAGGTCAGAATAGAGAGGATGTAGTCTGTCTTCATGTTCTAGTACCCATAATACATCATGTTTTATCTACTGTCTACAGAGGAGGTCAGAATAGAGAGGATGTAGTCTGTCTTCATGTTCTAGTACCCATAACACATCATTTTTTATCTACTGTCTACTGAGAAGGTCAGAATAGAGAGAATGTAGTCTGTCTATGTTCCTATTTATCTGTCTGTCTGTTTTCCTGTGTGTGTGTATGTGTTCCTGTCCATCTATGTTCATGTCTGTCTATCTGTCTATGTTCATGTCTGTCTATCTGTCTATGTTCATGTCTGTCTGCCTGCCTGTCTCTCTGCCTGCCTGTCTGCCTGCCTGTCTGTCTGTCTGTCTGTCTGTCTGTCTGTCTGTCTGTCTGTTCGTTCCTGTCTGTCTATGTTCATTTCTGTCAGTCAGTCAGTCAGTCAGTCAGTCAGTCAGTCAGTCAGTCAGTCAGTCTGTCTGTCTGTCTGTCTGTCTGTCTGTCTGTCTGTCTGTCTGTCTGTCTGTCTGTCTGTCTGTCTGTCTGTCTGTCTGTCTGTCTGTCTGTGTTCCTATATATATCTGTCTGTCTATGTTCCTATATATCTGTCTGTCTATGTTCCTGTCTGTCTGTCTGTGTTCCTGTATGTCTGTATTTCTATGTTCCTGTTTGTCTGTCTATGTTCCTCTATATCTGTCTGTCTGTGTTCCTGTCTGTCTCTGTTCCTGTCTGTCTATGTTCCTGTCTGTCTGTCTGTCTGTCTGTCTGTCTGTCTGTCTGTCTGTCTGTCTGTCTGTCTGTCTATGTTCCTATATATCTGTCTGTCTGTTTTCCTGTGTGTGTGTATGTGTTCCTGTCCATCTATGTTCATGTCTGTCTATCTGTCTATGTTCATGTCTTTCTGCCTGTCTGTCTGTCTGTCTGTCTGTCTGTCTGTTCGTTCCTGTCTGTCTATGTTCATTTCTGTCTGTCTATCTGTCTGTCTGTCTGTCTGTCTGTCTGTCTGTCTGTCTGTCTGTCTGTCTGTGTTCCTATATATCTGTCTGTCTATGTTCCCGTCTGTCTGTCTGTGTTCCTGTATGTCTGTATTTCTATGTTCCTGTTTGTCTGTCTATGTTCCTCTATATCTGTCTGTCTGTGTTCCTGTCTGTCTGTCTCTGTTCCTGTTTGTCTATGTTCCTGTATATCTGTCTGTCTGTGTTCCTGTCTGTCTGTCTGTCTGTCTGTCTGTCTGTCTGTCTGTCTGTCTGTCTGTCTGTCTGTCTGTGTTCTTGTCCGTCTCGCTGTGTTCCTGTCTGTCTGTCTGTCTGTCTGTCTGTCTGTCTGTCTGTCTGTCTGTCTGTCTGTCTGTCTGTCTGTCTGTGTTCTTGTCCGTCTCTCTGTGTTCCTGTCTGTCTATGTTCCTGTCTGTCTGTCTGTCTATGTACCTGTCTTCATGTTCTATTACCCATAATACATCATGTTTTATCTTCTGTCTACAGACAACGTCAAAATTGAGAGGGGTGAGTTGAACAACTGCATGTATTTCCTATATATCTGTCTGTCTGTTTTCCTGTGTGTGTGTTCTTGTCTGTCTATGTTCATGTCTGTCTATCTGTCTATGTTCATGTCTGTCTGTCTGTCTGTCTATGTTCCAACTTCCATCAACTGATCAATCAAATGTATTTATGAATCCCTTTCAAATAAAATCAAATTTATTTATATAGCCCTTCCTACATCAGCCGATGTCACAAAGTGCTGTACAGAAACCCAGCCTAAAACCCCAAACAGCAAGCAATGCAGATGTTGAAGCACGGTGGCTAGGAAATACTCCCTAGAAAGGCAGGAACCTAGGAAGAAACCTAGAGAGGAACCAGGCTATGAGAGGTGACCAGTCCTCTCTACTGGCTGTACAGTGGAGACCAGAGGAACCAGGCTATGAGGGGTGGCCAGCCCTCTTCAGGCTGTGCCAGGTGGAGATTATAACAGAACGTGGCCAAGATGTTCAAATGTTCATAGATGACCAGCAGGGTCAAATAATAATAATCACAGTGGTTGTAGAGAGTGCAACAGGTCAGCACCTCAGGAGTAAATGTCAGTTGGCTTTTCATAGCCGATCATTCAGAGTATCTCTACCTCTCCTGCTGTCTCTAGAGAGTTGACACCAGGTCTGGGACAGGTAGCACGTCCGGTGAACAGGTCAGGGTTCCATAGCCGCAGGCAGAACAGTTGAAACTGGAGCAGCAGCACAACCAGGTGGACTGGGGACAGCAAGGAGTCATCAGGCCAGATTGTCCTGAGAAATGGTCCTAGGGCTCAGGCCCTCTGAGAGAAGAGAGAGAGGGAGACCTCACTAATGCTCTTGTGGCTGAATGGAAGCAAGTCCCCACAGCAATGTTCCATCATCTAGTGGAAAGCCTTCCCAGAATAGTGGAGGATGTTATAGCAGCAAAGGGGGACCAACTCCATATCAACGCCCATGATTTTGGAATGAGATGTTCAATGAGCAGGTGTCCACATACTTTTGGTCATGTAGTTTATAAATCTCATGATTCAATGATTATTTAATTATCACTATCTCACTATCTTTATTTAATGTTTACACCAGATGTACTACAAGAACAGCTGAGTAAGTAGTGTGTCTGTCAATGTTCCTGTCTGTCTATGTACTTGTCTATTTATTTTCCTGTCTGTCTGTCTGTCTGTCTGTCTGTCTGTCTGTCTGTCTCTGTCTGTCTGTGTTCCAGTCTGTCTGTCTATGTTCCTGTCTGTCTGTCTATCTATTTTCCTGTCTGTCTGTCTCTGTCTGTCTATGTTCTTGTCTATCTGTCTGTCTGTTTTCCTGTGTGTGTGTATTTGTTCCTGTCTGTCTGTCTGTCTGTCTGTCTATGTTCCTATATATCTGTCTGTCTGTTTTCCTGTGTGTGTGTATTTGTTCCTGTCTGTCTGTCTGTCTGTCTGTCTGTCTGTCTGTCTGTCTTTCTGTCTGTCTGTCTGTCTTTCTGTCTATGTTCCTCTATATCTGTCTGTCTGTGTTCCTGTCTGTCTGTCTGTGTTCCTGTCTGTCTGTCTGTGTTCCTGTCTGTCTATGTTACTGTTTATCTGTCTGTCTGTGTTCCTGTCTGTCTATGTTCCTGTATATCTGTGTGTCTGTTTTCCTGTCTGTCTGTCTGTTTTCCTGTGTGTGTGTATGTGTTCCTGTCTGTCTATGTGCATGTCTGTCTATCTGTCTATGTTCATGTCTGTCTGTCTGTCTGTCTGTCTGTCTGTCTGTCTGTCTGTCTGTCTGTCTGTCTGTCTATGTTCCTATATATCTGTCTGTCTATGTTCCTCTATATCTGTCTGTCTGTGTTCCTGTCTGTCTATGTTCCTCTATATCTGTCTGTCTGTGTTCCTGTCTGTCTGTCTGTCTGTCTGTCTGTCTGTCTGTCTGTCTGTCTGTCTGTCTGTCTGTCTGTCTGTCTGTCTGTTTATGTACCTGTCTTACTGTCTGTCTGTCTGTCTGTGTTCCTGTCTTTCAGTCCGTCTGTGTTCCTGTCTTTCAGTCCGTCTATGTTCCTGTCTGTATATGGTCCTGTCTGTCTGTCTGTCTGTATGTCTGTCTGTCTGCCTGTTTATGTGCCTGTCTTACTGTCTGTCTGTCTGTCTATGTTCCTGAATATCTGTCTCTCTGTGTTCCTGTCTGTCTGTCTGTCTGTCTGTCTGTCTGTCTGTCTGTCTGTCTGTCTGTTTGTCTGTCTGTCTGTCTGTCTGTGTTCCTGTATGTCTGTCTGTGTTCTTTTCCTTCTCTCTGTGTTCCTGTCTGTCTATGTTCTTTTGTATCTGTCTGTCTGTGTTCTTGAACGTCTGTCTGTCTGTCTATGTACCTGTCCTCTCTAGTGGACCTGTTAGGTTCTCTAGTGGACCTGTTAGGTTCTCTACTGGACCTGTTAGGTTCTCTAGTGGACCTGTTAGGTTCTCTACGGGACCTGTTAGGTTCTCTAGTGGACCTGTTAGGTTCTCTAGTGGACCTGTTAGGTTCTCTAGTGGACCTGTTAGGTTCTCTACTGGACCTGTTATGTTCTATACTGGACCCTTTAGGTTCACTATTGGACCAGTTAGATTCTCTACAGGACCTGTTAGGTTCTCTACTGGACCTGTTAGGTTCTCTAGTGGACCTGTTAGGTTCTCTAGTGGACCTATTAGGTTCTCTAGTGGACCTGGTAGGTTCTCTACTGGACCTGTTAGGTTCTCTAGTGGACCGGTTAGGTTCTCTACTGGATTTGCTAGGTTCTCCACTCGACCTGTTAGGTTCACTTCTGGACCTGTTAGGTTCTCTCCTGGACCTGTTAGGTTCTCTACTTGACCTGTTAGGTTCTCTAGTGGACCTGTTAGGTTCTCTATTGGACCAGCTAGGTTCTCTACATGACCTGTTAGGTTCTCTACAGGACCTGTTAGGTTCTCTATTGGACCTGATAGGTTCTATACTGGACCATGAATGCATCATGTTTTATCTACTGTCTACAGAGGAGGTCAGAATAGAGAGGATGTAGTCTGTCTTCATGTTCTAGTACCCATAATACATCATGTTTTATCTTCTCTTTCTACAGACAAGCTCAAAATAGAGAGGGGTGAGTTGAACAACTGCATGTATTTCATTGATTTAAGTGAAAACACTTTCCTTAAAAATATATACTGTATGAATCTCATGATTCAATGATTATTTAAGTGAAAAGGTCAGAATAGAGAGGATGCAGTCTGTCTTCATGTTCTAGTACCCATAATACATCATGTTTTATCTACTGTCTACAGAGGAGGTCAGAATAGAGAGGATGTAGTCTGTCTTCATGTTCTAGTACCCATAATACATCATGTTTTATCTTCTCTGTCTTCTGTCTGCAGAGGAGGTCAGAAAACAGAATGGTGAGTTCTGTGTTAAAGTCTGTGCACATCTGCATGTGTGTTTTGCCGAGTAGAGATCACCATTTTCTTTTGTAGAGTTTCTGGGGACATAGTGGTGGTGAGAAGGTTAGAATGGATACTTGGACCTGTTGATCTGTTAGAGTAGATGCTTCCGCGGTTGTTGGTATTCTCGTCCTAGGCTACGCACGTTTTCAGCTGCAGACTGATAAAGTGACGGTGTTCTAGGATTTATCACTTCTTCTGCAGTGATCGATAGTTTCAGAGTTTATACCATTTCCAGCCATGTAGCTCCACGCTGTCTGATCTTTTCAAAGTAGTGACCCCCGTCCTCACATTTTCTGGTTTGTAAACTCTTAGCGAGTCCTTTTAAGCACTGGTCTGATGGGCGGTTTCATAGCAATGACCCGCTCTTCTGACCTCATTAGGGACGTGGCTTAGTTAGTGTACAACAGACATGAAAAACCATTATCTTATTAAAAGACTAAAATCACATTTCTGTCTTCACAAAAATATTCCTATACTTACTTAGTAATTTGTTTTATACAACAATTAGATGTAAACCTCATAACTGAGAAATGTACACTTTTCAGAGATTCTATCGTCGTTATTTACATCACAAAATTAAAATGAATTTGACATCTTTGAGCCCCCCCCCGACCATTCCCACATACTTTATTTTGGAAATATTGTTTAATTATCTACTTTTGGATGTGTTAATTAAGAGAGACCTAGTAGAGACTGAAGCTACCGTCTCATTATGGAGGTATTTGACAGCCTCGAGGTTAGCCTAGCATCGTGACCTGGAGAGAAATGCTTGTGGAAGATTAACGAGTTCATGTGTCCATGGGATGTCTGTGGCTGCTAAGGAGTACTGTCTGCATTGATAGCTGTGCTTAGATCTTGTGAGGACACCTGCACGGAAATGCTCTACTTCGCTGATGAAATATCTACATGTAGTGAGTAACCACAACGGTGGGGTGCTTCGAGACTTTATGTGTGTCGTCATTTTTCTGAGCTCCAATGCGCGTCAACAGGTTTAAGCAAGCTTCAAATAATTTGGACATGGGTTGTGCACGACACATTGGGGTTTATTATTTTTATTTATTTTGATGTGGTGCATTGAAGATGTGATAATACAGATCTTGAACCTGATGTCTGGTGGTCATTTACTGTTTCAGTTTCATTTAATGCATGGGAAAGCATATCCTTATATAATAACACACATCTATCATCATTCTATCTGAAGTTAATCCCCTAGTTGTCATCACCCTAGCGAGTTTACAACAGGGATTCTTATTGGAGATGTCCTTCTCTCCTAATATCCAATGCTGTTCAGATATTCAAAGGTAATATCGTGAGAGTCGTATTCAAGGCTAGTGAGAGGGTTACAGATGTTGGAGTGCTGGTGGGAATAATTATTTTGTTCTACAGAGAAATCCTCTCGCTCAGTACAGCTTGACCAGCAAAGAGAAAAGTCTCTGCAAGGAATTTAAGACTTGTCGTGAAATCATAACACTGCCCCCCCTAAAGTTAGGTTCTCCACTGGACCAGTTAGGTTCTCCACTGGACCTGTTAGGTTCTATACTGGACCTGTTCGGTTCTCTAGTGGACCTGTTAGGTTCTCTACTGGACCGGTTAGGTGACCAGTTAGGTTCTCTACTGGACCTGTTAGGTTCTCTACTGGACCTGTTAGGTTCACTGCTGGACCTGTTAGGTTCACTGCTGGACCTGTTAGGTTCTCTACTGGACCTGTTAGGTTCTCTACTGGACCTGTTAGGTTCACTGCTGGACCTGTTAGGTTCTCTAGTGGACCATTTAGGTTCTCTACTGGACCTGTTAGGTTCTCCACTGGACCTGTTAGGTTCTGCACTGGACCTGTTAGGTTCTCTAGTGGACCTGTTAGGTTCTCTAGTGGACCTGTTAGGTTCTCTAGTGGACCTGTTAGGTTCTCTAGTGGACCTGTTAGGTTCTCTACGGGACCTGTTAGGTTCTCTACTGGACCTGTTATGTTCTATACTGGACCCTTTAGGTTCACTATTGGACCAGTTAGATTCTCTACAGGACCTGTTAGGTTCTCTACTGGACCTGTTAGGTTCTCTAGTGGACCTGTTAGGTTCTCTAGTGGACCTGTTAGGTTCTCTAGTGGACCTGGTAGGTTCTCTACTGGACCTGTTAGGTTCTCTAGTGGACCGGTTAGGTTCTCTACTGGACCTGCTAGGTTCTCCACTCGACCTGTTAGGTTCACTTCTGGACCTGTTAGGTTCTCTCCTGGACCTGTTAGGTTCTCTACTTGACCTGTTAGGTTCTCTAGTGGACCTGTTAGGTTCTCTATTGGACCAGCTAGGTTCTCTACATGACCTGTTAGGTTCTCTACAGGACCTGTTAGGTTCTCTATTGGACCTGATAGGTTCTATACTGGACCATGAATGCATCATGTTTTATCTACTGTCTACAGAGGAGGTCAGAATAGAGAGGATGTAGTCTGTCTTCATGTTCTAGTACCCATAATACATCATGTTTTATCTACTGTCTACAGAGGAGGTCAGAATAGAGAGGATGTAGTCTGTCTTCATGTTCTAGTACCCATAATACATCATGTTTTATCTACTGTCTACAGAGAAGCTCAGAAAAGAGAACGGTAAGTCTGCGTGCTTCCACAACTACATGTATTTCATTTATTTATGTGAAAACACTTTCCTTAAAAAATATCTACACTATATATTACACAGGTTAACTACACTATATATTACACTATATATTACACTACATATTACACTGATTAACTACGCTATATATTACACAGGTTAACTACACTATATATACAAATGTATGTGGACAACTCTTTAAATCAGTAGATTATATTTCAGCCACACCTGTTGCTGACAGGTGTATAAAATCAAGCACACCGCCATGCAATCTCAATAGACAAACATTGTCGGTCGAATGGCCTTACTGAAGAGCTCAGTGACTGTCAACGTGGCACTGTCTTAGGATGCCACCTTTCCTATAAGTCAGTTCGTCAGGTTTCTGCCCTGCTAGAGCTAACCCGGTCAAGTGTAAGTGCTGTTATTGTGGAGTGGAAACATCTAGGAGAAAAAATGTCTCAGTCGTTTAGTGGTAGGCCACAGAATCTCACAGAATTTTACCGCCAAGTATTGAAGGGCGTAAGAATCGTCTGTCCTCGGTTGCAACACTCACTACAGAGTTCCAAACTGCCTCTGGAAGGAACGTCAACACAATAACTGTTTGTCCGGAGCTTCATGAAATGGGTTTCCATGGCCGAGCAGCTGCACACAAGCCTAAGATCACCATGCTCAATGACAAGCGTCGACTGAATTGGTGTAAAGCTCACCGCCATTGAACTCTGGACTAGTGGAAATACGTTCTCAGGAGTGATGAATCAATCTTCAGGTCCATACTAAAATGATTTCTTGAGTTCAATGTGGAATAACTTGACTGACCTTCACAGAGCCCTGACCTCAACCTCATCGAACACCTTTGGGATGAATTGGAACGCCGACTGCGAGCCAGGCCTAATCGCCCAGCATCAATCGATCGATCAAATGTATTTATGAAACCCTTTTTACATCAGCCGATGTCACAAAGTGCTGTACAGAAACCCATCCTAAAACCCCAAACAGCAAGCAATGCAGATGTAGAAGCACGGTGCCTAGGAAATACTCCCTAGAAAGGCAGGAACCTAGGAAGAAACCTAGAGAGGAACCAGTCTGTCTGTCTGTCTGTCTGTCTGTCTGTGTTCTTGAACGTCTGTCTGTCTGTCTATGTACCTGTCTTCATGTTCTAGTACTCATAATACATCATGTTTTATCTTCTCTTTCTACAGACAAGCTCAAAATAGAGAGGGGTGAGTTGAACAACTGCATGTATTTCATTGATTTAAGTGAAAACACTTTCCTTAAAAATATATACTGTATGAATCTCATGATTCAATGATTATTTAAGTGAAATCAAATAAAATCAAATGTATTTATATAGCCCTTCGTACATCAGCTGATATCTCAAAGTGCTGCACAGAAACCCAGCCTAAAAGTGAAGAAGCACAGTGGCTAGGAAAATAGAATGGCCAAAACCTAGGAAGAAACCTAGAGAGGATCCAGGCTATGAGGGGTGGCCAGTCCTCTTCTGGCTGTGCCGGGTGGAGATTTTAACAGAACATGGCCAAGATGTTCAAATGTTCATAGATGACCAGCAGGGTCAAATAATAATAATCACAGGCAGAACAGTAGAAACTGGAGCAGCAGCACGGCCAGGTGGACTGGGGACAGCAAGGAGTTATCATGCCAGGTACACTAAATATTACACTATATATTAAGCACACAGCCGTGCAATCCCCACAGACAAACATTGTCAATAGAATTGCCTTACTGAAGAACTCAGTGACTTTCAACGTGACACTATCTTAGGATGCCACCTTTCCATCAAGTCCTGCTCAATGCCAAGCGTCGGGTGGAGTGGTGTGAAGCTCGCCGCCATTGGACTCTGGACTAGTGGAAATACATTCTCAGGAGTGATGAATCACGCTTCACCATCTGGCAGTCTGACAGATTTCCAGGCAGGCGAATCCAGGATTTGCAGGCGAATTCCAGGAGAACACTACCTGTCCCAATGCATAGTGCCAACTGTAATGTTTGGTGGGGGAGGAATAATCTGTGGCTGTTTTTCATGGTTGGGTAGACCATATTGTGCTTCCAAATTTGTGGCAACAGTTTGGGGAAGGCCCTTCGCTGTTTTTGTCAAATCAAATCAAATGTTATTTGTCACATACACATGGTTAGCCAATGTTAATGCGTGTGTAGCGAAATGCTTGTGCTTCTAGTTCCGACAATTCAGTAATAACTAACGAGTAATCTAACCTAACAATTTCACAACAACTACCGTATACATACAAGTGTAAAGGGATGAAAAACATGTACATAAAGATATTTAATGAGTGATGGTACAGAACGGCATAGGCAAGATGCAGTAGATGGTATCGAGGACAGTATATACATATGAGATGAGTAATGTAGGGTATGCAAACATTATTTTAAGTTGCATTGTTTAAAGTGGCTAATGATACATTTTTTACATCAATTTTTCCATTATTAAAGTGGCTGGAGTTGAGTCAGTATGTTGGCAGCAGCCACTCAATATTAGTGGTGGCTGTTTAACAGTCTGATGGCCTTGAGATAGAAGCTGTTTTTCAGTCTCTCGGTCCCTGCTTCGATGCACCTGTACTGACCTCGCCTTCTGGATGATAGTGGGGTGAACAGGCAGTGCCTCGGGTGGTTGTTGTCCTTGATGATCTTTATGGCCTTCCTGTGACATCGGGTTGTGTAGGTGTCCTGGAGGGCAGGTAGTTTTCCCCCGGTGATATGTTGTGCAGACCTCACTACCCTCTGGAGAGCCTTACGGTTGTGGGCAGAGCAGTTGCCGTACCAGGCGGTGATACAGCCCGCCAGGATGCTCTCGATTGTGCATCTGTAAAAGTTTGTGAGTGCTTTTGGTGACAAGCCGAATTTCTTCAGCCTCCTGAGGTTGAAGAGGCGCTGCTGCGCCTTCTTCACAATGCTGTCTGTGTGAGTGGACCAATTCAGTTTGTCTGTGATGTGTATGCCGAGGAACTTAAAACTTGCTACCCTCTCCACTACTGTTCCATCGATGTGGATAGGGGGGTGTTCCCTCTGCTGTTTCCTGAAGTCCACGATCATCTCCTTTGTCTTGCTGACGTTGAGTGTGAGGTTATTTTCCTGACAACACACTCTGAGGGCCCTCACCTCCTCCCTGTAGGCCGTCTCGTCGTTGTTCGTAATCAAGCCTACCAGTGTAGTGTCGTCTGCAAACTTGATGATTGAGTTGGAGTCGTACATGGCCACGCAGTCGTGGGTGAACAGGGAGTAGAGGAAGGGCTCAGAACGCACCCTTGTGGGGCCCCAGTGTTGAGGATCAGCGGGGTGGAGATGTTGTTACCTACCCTCACCACCTGTGGACGGCCCGTCAGGAAGTCCAGTACCCAGATGCACAGGGCGGGGTTGAGACCCAGGGTCTCGAGCTTGTAAATTAGTTTGGAGGGTACAATGGTGTTAAATGCTGAGCTGTAGTCGATGAACAGCATTCTCACGTAGGTATTCCTCTTGTCCAGAGGGGTTAGGACAGCGTGCAGTGAAGTTGCGATTCTGTCGTCTGTGGACCTATTGGGGCGGTAAGCAAATTGGAGTGGGTCGATTTATTTCACCTTTATTTAACCAGGTAGGCAAGTTGAGAACAGGTTCTCATTTACAATTGCGACCTGGCCAAGATAAAGCAAAGCAGTTCGACACATACAACGACACAGAGTTACACATGGAATAAAACAAACATACAGTCAATAATACAGTATAAACAAGTCTATATACGATGTGAGCAAATGAGGTGAGATAAGGGAGGTAAAGGCAAAAAAAGGCCATGGTGGCAAAGTAAATACAATATAGCAAGTAAAACACTGGAATGGTAGATTTGCAATGGAAGAATGTGCAAAGTAGAAATAAAAATAATGGGGTGCAAAGGAGCAAAATAAATAAATAAATTAAATACAGTAAGGAAAGAGGTAGTTGTTTGGGCTAAATTATAGGTGGGCTATGTACAGGTGCAGTAATCTGTGAGCTGCTCTGACAGTTGGTGCTTAAAGCTAGTGAGGGAGATAAGTGTTTCCAGTTTCAGAGATTTTTGTAGTTCGTTCCAGCAGAGAACTGGAAGGAGAGCCAAAGAAAGAATTGGTTTTGGCGGTAACTAGAGAGATATACCTGCTGGAGCGTGTGCTACAGGTGGGAGATGCTATGGTGACCAGCGAGCTGAGATAAGGGGGGATTTTACCTAGCAGGGTCTTGTAGATGACATGGAGCCAGTGGGTTTGCGACGAGTATGAAGCGAGGGCCAGCCAACGAGAGCGTACAGGTCGCAATGGTGGGTAGTATATGGGGCTTTGGTGACAAAACGGATTGCACTGTGATAGACTGCATCCAATTTGTTGAGTAGGGTATTGGAGGCTATTTTGTAAATGACATCGCCAAAGTCGAGGATTGGTAGGATGGTCAGTTTTACAAGGGTATGTTTGGCAGCATGAGTGAAGGATGCTTTGTTGCGAAATAGGAAGCCAATTCTAGATTTAACTTTGGATTGGAGATGTTTGATATGGGTCTGGAAGGAGAGTTTACAGTCTAACCAGACACCTAAGTATTTGTAGTTGTCCACGTATTCTAAGTCAGAGCCGTCCAGAGTAGTGATGTTGGACAGGCGGGTAGGTGCAGGTAGCGATCGGTTGAAGAGCATGCATTTAGTTTTACTTTTATTTAAGAGCAATTGGAGGCCACGGAAGGAGAGTTGTATGGCATTGAAGCTTGCCTGGAGGGTTGTTAACACAGTGTCCAAAGAAGGGCCAGAAGTATACAGAATGGTGTCGTCTGCGTAGAGGTGGATCAGAGACTCACCAGCAGCAAGAGCGACCTCATTGATGTATACAGAGAAGAGAGTCGGTCCAAGAATTTAACCCTGTGGCACCCCCATAGAGACTGCCAGAGGTCCGGACAGCAGACCCTCCGTTTGACACACTGAACTCTGTCAGAGAAGTAGTTGGTGAACCAGGCGAGGCAATCATTTGAGAAACCAAGGCTGTCGAGTCTGCCGATGAGGATGTGGTGATTGACAGAGTCGAAAGCCTTGGCCAGATCAATGAATACGGCTGCACAGTAATGTTTCTTATCGATGGCGATTAAGATATCATTTAGGACCTTGAGCGTGGCTGAGGTGCACCCATGACCAGCTCTGAAACCAGATTGCATAGCAGAGAAGGTATGGTGAGATTCGAAATGGTTGGTAATCTGTTTGTTGACTTGGCTTTCGAAGACCTTAGAAAGGCATGGTAGGATAGATATAGGTCTGTAGCAGTTTGGGTCAAGAGTTTCCCCCCCTTTGAAGAGGGGGATGACCGCAGCTGCTTTCCAATCTTTGGGAATCTCAGACGACACGAAAGAGAGGTTGAACAGGCTAGTAATAGGGGTGTCAACAATTTCGGCAGATAATTTTAGAAAGAAAGGGTCCAGATTGTCTAGCCCGACTGATTTGTAGGGGTCCAGATTTTGCAGCTCTTTCAGAACATCAGCTGAACGGATTTGGGAGAAGGAGAAATGGGGAAGGCTTGGGCGAGTTGCTGTGGGGTGTGCAGTGCTGTTGACCGGGGTAGGAGTAGCCAGGTGGAAAGCATGGCCAGCCGTAGAAAAATGCTTATTGAAATTGTCAATTATGGTGGATTTATCAGTGGTGACAGTGTTTCCTATCTTCAGTGCAGTGGGCAGCTGGGAGGAGGTGTTCTTATTCTCCATGGACTTTACAGTGTCCCAGAACTTTTTTGAGTTAGTGTTGAGTTTCTGCTTGAAAAAGCTAGCCTTGGCTTTTCTAACTGCCTGTGTATAATGGTTTCTAGCTTCCCTGAACAGCTGCACATCACGGGGGCTGTTCGATGCTAATGCAGAACGCCATAGGATGTTTTTGTGTTGGTTAAGGGCAGTCAGGTCTGGGGAGAACCAAGGGCTATATCTGTTCCTGGTTCTAAATTTCTTGAATGGGCATGTTTTTTTAAGATGGTTAGGAAGGCATTTTTTTTAAATATCCAGGCATCCTCTACTGACGGGATGAGATCAATATGCTTCCAGGATACCCCGGCCAGGTCGATTAGAAAGGTCTGCTCGCTGAAGTGTTTCAGGGAGCGTTTTACAGTGATGAGTGGACGTTGTTTGACCGCTGACCCATTACGGATGCAGGCAATGAGGCAGTGATTGCTGAGATCTTGGATGAAGACAGCAGAGGTGTATTTAGAGGGCAAGTTGGATAGGATGTTATCTATGAGGGTGCCCGTGTTTAAGGCTTTGGGGAGGTACCTGGTTGGTTCATTGATAATTTGTTTGAGATTGAGGGCATCAAGTTTAGATTGTAGGATGGCTGGGGTGTTAAGTATGTTCCAGTTTAGGTCGCCTAGCAGCACGAGCTCTGCAGATAGATGGGGGGCAATCAGTTGTCCAGAGCACAGCTGGGTGCAGAGGGTGGTCTATAGCAGGAGGCAACGGTGAGAGACTTGTTTTTAGAGAGGTGGATTTTTAAAAGTAGAAGTTCAAATTGTTTGGGTACAGACCTGGATAGTAGTAGGACAGAACTCTGCAGGCTATCTTTGCAGTATATTGCAACACCACCCCCTTTGGCTGTTCTATCTTGTCTGAAAATGTAGTTTGGAATTAAAATTTCAGAATTTTTGGTGGTCAGGTAGGTAGGTGTCAGGTAGGGTGGAGGTGATATGGTCCTTGACTAGTCTCTCAAAGCACTTCATGATGACGGAAGTGAGTGCTACGAGGTGGTAATCGTTTAGCTCAGTTACCTTAGCTTTCTTGGGAACAGGAACAATGGTGTTCCTCTTGAAGCATGTGGGAACAACAGACTGGGATAGGGATTGATTGAATATGTCCGTAAACACACCAGCCAGCTGGTCTGCGAATGCTCTGAGGATGCGGCTGGGGGTACCATCTAGGCATGCAGCCTTGCTAGGGTTATCACATTTAAATGTTTTACTCACTTCGGCTGCAGTGAAGGAGAGACCGCAGGTTTTGGTACTGGGCCGTGTCAGTGGTACTGTATTGTCCTCTAAGCGAGCAAAGAAGTTGTTTAGTCTGTCTGGGAGCAAGACATCCTGGTCCGCGACTGGGCTGGTTTTCTTTTTGTAATCCATGATTGACTGTAGACCCTGCCACATACCTCTTGTGTCTGAGCCGTTGAATTGCGACTCTACTTTGTCAATACTGACGCTTAGCTTGTTTGATTGCCTTGCGGAGGGAATAGCTTCACTGTTTGAATTCGGTCTTGTTTCCAGTCACCTTGCCCTAGTTAAAAGCAGTGGTTCGCACGTTCAGTTTCGAGTGAATGCTGCCATCAATCCACGGTTTCTGGTTTGGGAATGTTTTAATAGTTGCTGTGGGTACGACATCGCCGATGTACTTGCTAATAAACTCGCTCACCGAATCAGCGTATTCGTCAATATTGTTGTTTGACTCAATGCGGAATATATCCCAATCCACGTGATGGAAGCAATCTGGAAGCGTGGAATCAGATTGGTCGGAGCAGCTTTGAACCGACCTGAGCGTGGGAACTTCTTGTTTTAGTCTCTGTCTATAGGCAGGGAGCAACAAAATGGAGTCGTGGTCAGCTTTTCCGAATGGAAGGCGGGGGAGGGCCTTATATGCATCGCGGAAGTTAGAATAACAATTATCCATGGTTTTGCTAGCCCTGGTTGCACAATCGATATGCTGATAGAATTTAGGGAGTCTTGTTTTCAGATTAGCCTTGTTAAAATCCCCAGCTACAATGAATGCAGCCTCAGGATATGTGGTTAACCAGTTTACATAGAGTCAAATGAAGTTCGTTCAGAGCCATCGATGTGTCTGCTTTGGGGGGAATATATGCGGCTGTGATTATAATCAAAGAGAAGTCTCTTGGTAGATAATGCGGTCTGCATTTGATTGTGAGGAATTCTAAGTCAGGTGAACAAAAGGACTTGAGTTCCTGTATGTTGTTATGATCACACCACGTCTCGTTAATCATAAGGCATACCCCCCCACCCCTCTTCTTGCCAGAAAGATACTTGTTTCTGTCGGCGCGATGCGTGAATAGACCAGCTGGCTGTACCGACTCCGATAGCGTGTCTCGAGTGAGCCATGTTTCCGTGAAGCAAAGAACGTTACAGTCTCTTATGTCTCTCTGGAATGCTACCCTTGCTCGGATTTCATCAACCTTGTTGTCAAGAGACTGGACATTGGTGAGTAGTATGCTAGGGAGTGATGTGCCCGTCTCCGGAGCCTGACCAGAAGACCGCTTTGTCTGCCCCTTTTACGGCATCGTTGTTTTGGTTCGCCGGCTGGGATCCGATCCGTTGTCCTGGGTGGTGGGCAAAACAGAGGATCCGCTTCAGGAAAGTCGTATTCCTGGTCGTAATGATGGTGAATTGACGTTGCTCTGTAGTCGTAATGATGGTGAGTAGCTCTTATATCCAGTAGTTCCTCCCGACTGTATGTAATAAAACCTAAGATTACCTGGGGTACCAATGTAAGAAATAACACTTAGTATGGCAATGTCCCTGTGCACAAAGCGAGGTCCATACTAAAATGATTTCTTGAGTTCAATGTGGAAGAACTTGACTGGCCTGCACAGAGCCCTGACCTCAACCCCATCGAACACCTTTGGGAAGAATTGGAATGCCGACTACGAGCCAGGCCTAATCGCCCAGCATCAATCGATCAATCAAATGTATTTATGAAGCCCTTTTTACATCAGCCGATGTCACAAAGCGCTGTAAAGAAACCCAGCCTAAAACCCCTAACAGCAAGCAATGCAGCTGTAGAAGCTCGGTGGCTAGGAAAAACTCCCTAGAAATGCAGGAACCTAGGAAGATGCCTAGAGAGGAACCAGGCTCTGAGGGGTGACCAGTCCTCTTCTGGCTGTACTGTGTAAACCAGAGGAACCAGGCTCTGAGTGGTGACCAGTCCTCTACTGACTGTGCTTGGTAGGACAGAGGAACCAGGCTCTGAGGGGTGACCAGTCCTCTACTGGCTGTACTGGGTAAACCAGAGGAACCAGGCTCTGAGGGGTGACCAGTCCTCTACTGGCTGTACTGGGTAGACCAGAGGAACCAGGCTCTGAGGGGTGACCAGTCCTCTACTGGCTGTACTGGGTAGACCAGAGGAACCAGGCTCTGAGTGGTGACCAGTTCTCTACTGGCTGTACTGGGTAGACCAGAGGAACCAGGCTCTGAGGGGTGACCAGTCCTCTACTGACTGTACTTGGTAGGACAGAGGAACCAGGCTCTGAGGGGTGACCAGTCCTCTACTGGCTGTACTGGGTAAACCAGAGGAAACAGGCTATGAGGGGTGACCAGTTCTCTTCTGGCTGTACTGTGTAAACCAGAGGAACCAGGCTCTGAGGGGTGACCAGTCCTCTACTGGCTGTACTGGGTAAACCAGAGGAACCAGGCTCTGAGGGGTGACCAGTCTGCCACTGGCTGTACTGGGTAGACCAGAGGAACCAGGCTCTGAGGGCTGACCAGTCCTCTACTGGCTGTACTGGCTAAACCAGAGGAACCAGGCTCTGAGTGGTGACCAGTCCTCCACTGGCTGTACTGGGTAGAGAGAAACCAGGCTCTGAGTGGTGACCAGTCCTCTACTGGCTGTACTGGGTAGACCAGAGGAACAATGGCTTTGAGTGGTTTCCAGTCCTCTACTGGCTGTACTGGGTAGACCAGAGGAAACAGGCTATGAGGGGTGACCAGTCCTCTACTGGCTGTACTGGGTAGACCAGAGGAAACAGGCTATGAGGGGTGACCAGTCCTCTACTGGCTGTACTGGGTAGACCAGAGGAAACAGGCTATGAGGGGTGACCAGCACTCTTCTGGCTGTACTGTGTAAACCAGAGGAACCAGGCTCTGAGGGGTGACCAGTCCTCCACTGGCTGTACTGGGTAGACCAGAGGAACCAGGCTCTGAGGGGTGACCAGTCCTCTACTGACTGTACTGGGTAGAGAAGAACCAGGATCTGAGGGGTTACCAGTCCTCCACTGGCTGTACTGGGTAGAGAGGAACCAGGCTCTGAGTGGTGACCCGTCCTCTTCTGGCTGTACTGTGTAAACCAGTGGAACCAGGCTCTGAGGGGTGACCAGTCCTCTACTGGCTGTACTGGGTAGACCACAGGAACCAGGCTTTGAGGGGTGACCAGTCCTCTACTGGCTTTACTGGGTAAAACAGAGGAAACAGGCTATGAGGGGTGACCAGTCCTCTACTGGCTGTACTGGGTAGAGAGGAACCAGGCTCTGAGTGGTGACCAGTCCTCTTCTGGCTGTACTGTGTAAACCAGAGGAAACAGGCTATGAGGGGTGACCAGTCCTCTACTGGCTGCACTGGGTAGACCAAAGGAAACAGGCTATGAGGGGTGACCAGTCCTCTTCTGGCTGTACTGTGTAAACCAGAGGAACCAGGCTCTGAGGGGTGACCAGTCCTCTACTGGCTGTACTGGGTAAACCAGAGGAACCAGGCTCTGAGGGGTGACCAGTCCGCCACTGGCTGTACTGGGTAGACCAGAGGAACCAGGCTCTGAGGGCTGACCACTCCTCTACTGGCTGTACTGGCTAAACCAGAGGAACCAGGCTCTGAGTGGTGACCAGTCCTCCACTGCCTGTACTGGGTAGAGAGGAACCAGGCTCTGAGTGGTGACCAGTCCTCTACTGGCTGTACTGGGTAGACCAGAGGAACCAGGCTCTGAGTGGTGACCAGTCCTCTACTGGCTGTACTGGGTAAACCAGAGGAACCAGGCTCTGAGGGGTGACCAGTCCTCCACTGGCTGTACTGGGTAGAGAGGAACCAGGCTCTGAGTGGTGACCAGTCCTCTACTGGCTGTACTGGGTAGACCAGAGGAAACAGGCTATGAGGGGTGACCAGTCCTCTACTGGCTGTACTGGGTAGGCCAGAGGAAACAGGCTATGAGGGGTGACCAGTACTCTTCTGGCTGTACTGTGTAAACCAGAGGAACCAGGCTCTGAGGGGTGACCAGTCCTACACTGGCTGTACTGGGTAGCCCAGAGGAACCAGGCTTTGAGGGGTGACCAGTCCTCTACTGGCTTTACTGGGTAAACCAGAGGAAACAGGCTATGAGGGGTGACCAGTCCTCTACTGGCTGTACTGGGTAGAGAGGAACCAGGCTCTGAGTGGTGACCAGTCCTCTTCTGGCTGTACTGTGTAAACCAGAGGAACCAGGCTCTGAGGGGTGACCAGTCCGCGACTGACTGTACTGGGTTGAGAGGAACCAGGCTCTGAGGGGTGACAAGTCCTCTACTGACTGTACTGGGTAGAGAGGAACCAGGCTCTGAGGGGTGACCAGTCCTCCACTGGCTGTACTGGGTAGACCAGAGGAAACAGGCTATGAGGGGTGACCAGTCCTCTACTGGCTGTACTGGGTAGACCAGAGGAAACAGGCTATGAGGGGTGACCAGTCCTCTACTGGCTGTACTGGGTAGACCAGAGGAAACAGGCTATGAGGGGTGACCAGTCCTCTACTGGCTGTACTTGGTAGACTAGAGGAAACAGGCTCTGAGGGGTGACCAGTCCGCGACTGATTGTACTGGGTAGAGAGGAACCAGGCTCTGAGGGGTGACCAGTCCTCTACTGACTGTACTGGGTAGAGAGGAACCAGGCTCTGAGGGGTGACCAGTCCTCCACTGGCTGTACTGGTTAGAGAGGAACCAGGCTCTGAGTGGTGACCAGTCCTCTACTGGCTGTACTGGGTAGACCAGAGGAACCAGGCTTTGAGTGGTGACCAGTCCTCTACTGACTGTACTTGGTAGGACAGAGGAACCAGACTCTGAGGGCTGACCAGTCCTCTACTGGCTGTACTGGGTAGACCAGAGGAACCAGGCTCTGAGAGGTGACCAGTCTTCTACTGGCTGTACTGGGTAGACCAGAGGAACCAGGCTCTGAGGGGTGGCCAGTCCTCTTCAGGCTGTGCTGGGTAGAGAGGAACCAGGCTCTGAGGGGTGACCAGTCCTCTACTGGCTGTACTGGGTAGAGAGGAACCAGGCTCTGAGGGGTGGCCAGTCCTCTTCAGGCTGTGCCGGGTGGAGATTATAACAGAACATGGCCAAGATGTTCAAATGTTCATAGATGACCAGCAGGGTCAAATAATAATAATAATCCCAGTGGTTGTAGAGGGTGCAACAGGAGTTAATGTCAGTTGGCTTTTCATAGCCGATCATTGAGAGTATCTCAACCTCTCCTGCTGTCTCTAGAGAGTTGCAACCAGCAGGTCTGGGACAGGTAGCACGTCCGGTGAACAGGTCAGGGTTCCATAGCCGCAGGCATAACAGTTGAAACTGAAGCAGCAGCACAACCAGGTGTACTGGGGACAGCATTGAGTCATCAGGCCAGATCGTCCTGAGGCATGGTCCTAGGGCTCAGGTCCTCTGAGAGAAGAGAGAGAGGGAGTCCTCACTAATGCTCTTGTGGCTGAATGGAAGCAAGTCCCAACAGCAATGTTCCATCATCTAGTGGAAAGCCTTCCCAGAATAGTGGAGGCTGTTATAGCAGCAAAGGGGGACCAACTCCCTATTAATGCCCACGATTTTGGAATGAGATGTTCAATGAGCAGGTGTCCACATACTTTTGGTCATGTAGTGTATATATCTCTTGATTCAATGATTATTTAATTATCACTATCTCACTATCTTTATTTCATTTTTACACCAGATGGACTACAAGGAGAGCTGAGTAAGTAGTGTGTGCCTGTCTGTGTGTCTGTCTGTCTGTCTGTGTTCCTGTCTGTTTGTCTATGTTCCTGTCTGTCTGTGTATGTACCTGTCTTCATGTTCTAGTACCCATAATACATCATGTTTTATCTACTGTCTACAGAGTAGGTCAGAATAGAGAAGATGTAGTCTGTCTTCAAGTTCTAGTACCCATAATACATAATGTTTTATCTTCTGTCTACAGAGAAGCTCAGAGAAGAGAACAGTAAGTTGTGTGTGAAAGTCTGTGTGCTTCTACAACTGTATGTATTTCATTAATTTAAGTGAAAACACTTGCCTTAAAATATACAGTATATCACAAAAGTGAGTACACCCCTCACATTTTTGTAAATATTTGAGTATATCTTTTCATGTTACAACACTGAAGAAATGACACTTTGCTACAATGTAAAGTAGTGAGTGTACAGCTTGTATAACAGTGTAAATTTGCTGTCCCCTCAAAATAACTCAACACACAGACATTAATGTCTAAACCGCTGGCAACAAAAGTGAGAACACCCCTAAGTGAAAATGTCCAAATTGGGCCCAAATAGCCATTTTCCCTCCCCGGTGTCATGTGACTCGTTAGTGTTACAAGGTCTCAGGTGTGAATGGGGAGCAGGTGTGTTAAATTTGGTGTCTTCGCTCTCACACTCCCTCATACTGACTGGAAGTTCAACATGGCACCTCATGGCAAAGAACTCTCTGAGGATCTGAAAAAAATTATTGTTGCTCTACATAAAGATGGCCTGGGCTATAAGAAGATTGCCAAGACCCTGAAACTGAGTTGCAGCACGGTGGCCAAGACCATACAGCGGTTTAACTGGACAGGATCCACTCAGAACAGGCCTCGCCATGGTCGACCAAAGATGCTGAGTGCACGTGCTCAGCGTCATATCCAGAGGTTGTCTTTGGGAAATAGACGTATGAGTGCTGCCAGCATTGCTGCAGAGGTTGAAGGGGTGGGGGGTCAGCCTGTCAGTGCTCAGACCATACGTCGTACACTGCATCAAATTGGTCTGCATGGCTGTCGTTCCAGAAGGAAGCCTCTTCTAAAGATGATGCACAAGAAAGCCCGCAAACAGTTTGCTGAAGACAAGCAGACTAAGGACATGGATTACTGGAACCATGTCCAAGAATAACTTATTTGGTTCAGATGGTGTCAAGCGTGTGTGGCGGCAACCAGGTGAGGAGTACAAAGACAAGAGTGTCTTGCCTACAGTCAAGCATGGTGATGGGAGTGTCATGGTCTGGGGCTGCATGAGTGCTGCCGGCACTGGGGAGCTACAGTTCATTGAGGGAACCATGAATGCCAACATGTACTGTGACATACTGAAGCAGAGCATGATCCCCTCCCTTCGGAGACTGGGCCGCAGGGAAGTATTCCAACATGATAACGACCCCAAACCCACCTCCAAGACAACCACTGCCTTGCTAAAGAAGCTGAGGGTAAAGGTGATGGACTGGCCAAGCATGTCTCCAGACCTAAACCGTATTGCGCATCTGTGGGGCATCCTCAAACGGAAGGTGGAGGAGTGCAAGGTCTCTAACATCCACCAGCTCCGTGATGTCGTCATGGAGGAGTGGAAGAGGACTCCAGTGGCAACCTGTGAAGCTCTGGTGAGCTCCATGCCCAAGAGGGTTAAGGCAGTGCTGGAAAATGATGGTGGGCACACAAAATATTGACAATTTAGACATTAATGTCTGTGTGTTGAGTTATTTTGAGGGGACAGCAAATTTACACTGTTATATACAAGCTGTACACTCAATGCTTTACATTGTAGTAAAGTGTCCTTTCTTCAGTGTTGTAACATGAAAAGATATACTCAAATATTTACAAAAATGTGATATACTGTATATACACTATATATTACACTGATTAACTACACTATATATTACACTGATTAACTACACTATATATTACACTGATTAACTACACTATATATTACACTGATTAACTACACTATATATTACACTGATTAACTACACTATATATTACACTGATTAACTACACTATATATTACACTGATTAACTACACTATATATTACACTATATATTACACTGGTTAACTACACTATATATTACACCGATTAATTACACTATATATTACACTGATTAACTACACTATATATTACACTGATTAACTACACTATATATTACACTATATATTACACTGATTAACTACACTATATATTACACTGATTAACTACACTATATATTACACTATATATTACACTGATTAACTACACTATATATTACACTATATATTACACTGATTAACTACACTATATATTACACTGGTTAACTACACTATATATTACACTATATATTACACTGATTAACTACACTGTATATTACACTGGTTAACTACACTATATATTACACTCATTAACTACACTATATATTACACTGGTTAACTACACTATATATTACACTGGTTAACTACACTATATATTACACTGATTAACTACACTATATGTTACACTGGTTAACTACACTATATATTACACTGATTAACTACACTATATATTACACTGATTAACTACACTATATATTACACTGATTAACTACACTATATATTACACTGATTAACTACACTATATATTACACTGGTTAACTACACTATATATTACACTGGTTAACTACACTATATATTACACTGGTTAACTACACTATATATTACACTATATATTACACTGATTAACTACACTATATATTACACTATATATTACACTGATTAACTACACTATATATTACACTGATTAACTACACTATATATTACACTGATTAACTACACTATATATTACACTATATATTACACTGATTAACTACACTATATATCACACTATATATTACACTGGTTAACTACACTATATATTACACTATATATTACACTGATTAACTACACTATATATTACACTGATTAACTACACTATATATTACACTGATTAACTACACTATATATTACACTATATATTACACTGATTAACTACACTATATATTACACTGATTAACTACACTATATATTACACTGATTAACTACACTATATATCACACTATATATTACACTGATTAACTACACTATATATTACACTGATTAACTACACTATATATTACACTGGTTAACTACACTATATATTACACTGATTAACTACACTATATATTACACTGATTAACTACACTATATATTACACTGATTAACTACACTATATATTACACTGATTAACTAGACTATATATTACACTGATTAACTACACTATATATTACACTATATATTACACTGATTAACTACACTATATATTACACTATATATTACACTGATTAACTACACTATATATTACACTATATATTACACTGATTAACTACACTATATATCACACTATATATTACACTGGTTAACTACACTATATATTACACTGGTTAACTACACTATATATTACACTGATTAACTACACTATATATTACACTGATTAACTACACTATATATTACACTGATTAACTAAACTATATATTACACTATATATTACACTGATTAACTACACTATATATTACACTGATTAACTACACTATATATTACACTGATTAACTACACTATATATCACACTATATATTACACTGATTAACTACACTATATATTACACTGATTAACTACACTATATATTACACTGGTTAACTACACTATATATTACACTGATTAACTACACTATATATTACACTGATTAACTACACTATATATTACACTGATTAACTACACTATATATTACACTGATTAACTACACTATATATTACACTATATATTACACTGATTAACTACACTATATATTACACTATATATTACACTGATTAACTACACTATATATTACACTGATTAACTACACTATATATTACACTATATATTACACTGATTAACTACACTATATATCACACTATATATTACACTGGTTAACTACACTATATATTACACTGATTAACTACACTATATATTACACTGGTTAACTACACTATATATTACACTGGTTAACTACACTATATATTACACTGGTTAACTACACTATATATTACACTGATTAACTACACTATATATTACACTGGTTAACTACACTATATATTACACTGATTAACTACACTATATATTACACTGATTAACTACACTATATATTACACTGATTAACTACACTATATATTACACTGATTAACTACACTATATATTACACTGATTAACTACACTATATATTACACTGATTAACTACACTATATATTACACTGATTAACTACACTATATATTACACTGGTTAACTACACTATATATTACACTGGTTAACTACACTATATATTACACTATATACTAAACTGATTAACTACACTATATATTACACTGATTAACTACACTATATATTACACTGATTAACTACACTATATATTACACTGATTAACTACACTATATAGTACACTGGTTAACTACAATATATATTACACTGATTAACTACACTATATATTACACTATATATTACACTGATTAACTACACTATATATTACACTATATATTACACTGATTAACTACACTATATATTACACTGATTAACTACACTATATATTACACTGATTAACTACACTATATATTACACTATATATTACACTGATTAACTACACTATATATTACACTGATTAACTACACTATATATTACACTATATATTACATTGTTTAACTACACTATATATTACACTGGTTAACTACACTATATATTACACTGATTAACTACACTATATATTACACTGACTAACTACACTATATATTACACTGATTAACTACACTACATATTACACTGATTAACTACACTATATATTACACTGGTTAACTACACTATATATACAAAAGTATGTGGACAACTCTTTAAATTTGTAGATTTGGTGAATTCACGAATTGATCTATCTGTTATATGTGTTCTGACTATCTGTTCTTGTCCTCAGCGAAAGCTGAAGAGACCATCCAATCCAATCCAATCTCCACCTCTCCAGGAGGTCAACAGGAAACAGACTCCCAAAGTAATCAGTCTTTATGATTCTAATGTTTCCTACAATTACTGTTCAGTCTGTCTGTTTATTCTGATGTTGTTGCTTCATTCTAAATCATCCTTTCTATCTTTAATAGAGTCTGAGGGGATTGAAGGGATGAAGATGGAGTCTTTTCCTGCTCCTGAGATGGAGACTTTACCTGAAGGATGATCTGGAGAAGTTGTGGGTGGAAGTTGAGTTACTATAGAGAGACTATAACTATAGAGAGACTATAACTATAGAGCTGAGTTACTATAGAGAGACTACAACTATAGAGCTGAGTTACTATAGAGACTATAACTATAGAGCTGAGTTACTATAGAGAGACTATAACTATAGAGCTGAGTTACTATAGAGAGACTATAACTATAGAGAGACTATAACTATAGAGCTGAGTTACTATAGAGAGACTATAACTATAGAGCTGAGTTACTATAGAGAGACTATAAATATAGAGCTGAGTTACTGTAGAGAGACTATAACTTTCTATAGAGACCTAACCCACCTAACAAAGCTGAGTTTCTGAGTATATAACTGAGTGATGTGAATCTTGGTAAGACAAAGTCATCTGATAAAGGTGTCAGTCAGTTCTCTATAATCCACTTTCAGTAGTTACTTCTTTACTTGTTGAAGTTTTACTACCCATGTCTGTTATGGGTTTATATCCATTTCCTGGTGATTCTATACAGTATTTACGATGACATCATCCACAGACTTCTGGAGCTGTTGGTTAAAAGGCAGAGATCCTCAAAGAGCAGTACCAGATCATCAGGTATATATGTGGTTTCCATGGTTTCCGTGTTTGGTGCCATTCCATTGGCTCGGTTCCAGCCGTTATAATGAGCAGACTTCTGGAGCTGTTGGTTAAAATCCCTTAAAAGGCAAAGAACCTCAAAGAACAAAGAAGGACTTTACTTTATGTTTGTGTTTTTTGTCTGCTCTGCCCCCAGGCTCTCACTATATATAATGCATACAATAACTATGTATTTAATGTGGAATGTATACAATAACTATGTATTTAATTTGTAATGTTTACAATAACTATGTATTTAATTTGTAATGTTTACAATAACTATGTATTTAATGTGGAATGTTTACAATAACTATGTATTTAACTTAATGTATACAATAACTATGTATTTAATGTATACAATAACTATGTATTTAATGTGGAATGTTTACAATAACTATGTATTTAACTTAATGTATACAATAACTATGTATTTAATGTATACAATAACTATGTATTTAATGTGGAATGTTTACAATAACTATGTATTTAATTTGTAATGTTTACAATAACTATGAGCATGTGGGCAGAACAACATTAAATACAATCACTCTATATACTGTATTTAATGTGTAATGTATACAATAACTATGTATTTAACTTAATGTATACAATAACTATGTATTTAACTTAATGTATACAATAACTATGTATTTAACTTAATGTATACAATAACTATGTATTGAATGTGGAATGTATACAATAAATATGTATTTAATGTGTAATGAATATACACTATATAATGTATACAATAAATATGTATTTAATGTGTAATGAATATACACTATATAATGTATACAATAAATATGTATTTAATGTGTAATGAATATATACTATATAATGCATGCAATAAATATGTATTTAATGTGTAATGAATATACACTATATAATGTATACAATAACTATGTAGTTAATGTGTAATGAATATACACTATATAATGTATACAATAACTATGTAGTTAATGTGCAATGTAAACAATTATTTTCATTTTTTTTCACCTTTATTTAACCAGGTAGGCTAGTTGAGAACAAGTTCTCATTTACAACTGCGACCTGGCCAAGATAAAGCACAGCAGTGTGACACAAACAACACAGAGTTTGTTGGAGATTTTCCAGTCGTCTGATGATTCTCAGCAGCTATACTGTTCTCTTTGAAGTAGAAAGAACAATCTATATAAGTTGAAATATTAGACATGTGTAAGCAGAATGAAGGCTGAAGCCCATGTGAGTGTACAAAGCTGGATCAACATGGAATTGACCATTGGACATATAAAGAACAGAACCTAAGCAGAATCTGTGTGGATTAGGCAAGGTAAACCAACAAGACTTGTCTGGGCCATGTCTGATCTTGTGAAGGCTACTGGACACGCACATGGGTTAATCATATATACAGTGCCGTGCGAAAGTATTCGGCCCCCTTGAACTTTGCGACCTTTTGCCACATTTCAGGCTTCAAACATTAAGATATTAAACTGTATTTTTTTGTGAAGAATCAACAACAAGTGGGACACAATCATGAAGTGGAACGACATTTATTGAATATTTCAAACTTTTTTAACAAATCAAAAACGGAAAAATTGGGCGTGCAAAATTATTCAGCCCCTTTACTTTCAGTGCAGCAAACTCTCTCCAGAAGTTCAGTGAGGATCACTGAATGATCCAATGTTGACCTAAATGACTAATGATGATAAATACAATCCACCTGTGTGTAATCAAGTCTCCGTATAAATGCACCTGCACTGTGATAGTCTCAGAGGTCCGTTAAAAGCGCAGAGAGCATCATGAAGAACAAGGAACACACCAGGCAGGTCCGAGATACTGTTGTGAAGAAGTTTAAAGCCGGATTTGGATACAAAAATATTTCACAAGCTTTAAACATCCCAAGGAGCACTGTGCAAGCGATAATATTGAAATGGAAGGAGTATCAGACCACTGCAAATCTACCAAGACCTGGCCGTCCCTCTAAACTTTCAGCTCATACAAGGAGAAGACTGATCAGAGATGCAGCCAAGAGGCCCATGATCACTCTGGATGAACTGCAGAGATCTACAGCTGAGGTGGGAGACTCTGTCCATAGGACAACAATCAGTCGTATATTGCACAAATCTGGCCTTTATGGAAGAGTGGCAAGAAGAAAGCTATTTCTTAAAGATATCCATAAAAAGTGTAATTTAAAGTTTGCCACAAGCCACCTGGGAGACACACCAAACATGTGGAAGAAGGTGCTCTGGTCAGATGAAACCAAAATTGAACTTTTTGGCAACAATGCAAAACGTTATGTTTGGCGTAAAAGCAACACAGCTCATCACCCTGAACACACCATCCCCACTGTCAAACATGGTGGTGGCAGCATCATGGTTTGGGCCTGCTTTTCTTCAGCAGGGACAGGGTAGATGGTTAAAATTGATGGGAAGATGGATGGAGCCAAATACAGGACCATTCTGGAAGAAAACCTGATGGAGTCTGCAAAAGACCTGAGACTGGGACGGAGATTTGTCTTCCAACAAGACAATGATCCAAAACATAAAGCAAAATCTACAATGGAATGGTTCAAAAATAAACATATCCAGGTGTTAGAATGGCCAAGTCAAAGTCCAGACCTGAATCCAATCGAGAATCTGTGGAAAGAACTGAAAACTGCTGTTCACAAATGCTCTCCATCCAACCTCACTGAGCTCGAGCTGTTTTACAAGGAGGAATGGGAAAAAATGTCAGTCTCTCGATGTGCAAAACTGATAGAGACATACCCCAAGCGACTTACAGCTGTAATCGCAGCAAAAGGTGGCGCTACAAAGTATTAACTTAAGGGGGCTTTTTTCGGCCCCCTTGAACTTTGCGACCTTTTGCCACATTTCAGGCTTCAAACATAAAGATATAAAACTGTATTTTTTTGTGAAGAATCAACAACAAGTGGGACACAATCATGAAGTGGAACGACATTTATTGGATATTTCAAACTTTTTTAACAAATCAAAAACTGAAAAATTGGGCGTGCAAAATTATTCAGCCCCCTTAAGTTAATACTTTGGAGCAGACTCTCAGGTCTTTTGCAGACTCCATCAGGTTTTCTTCCAGAATGGTCCTGCATTTGGCTCCATCCATCTTCCCATCAATTTTAACCATCTTCCCTGTCCCTGCTGAAGAAAAGCAGGCCCAAACCATGAAGCTGCCACCACCATGTTTGACAGTGGGGATGGTGTGTTCAGCTGTGTTGGTTTTACGCCAAACATAACGTTTTGCATTGTTGCCAAAAAGTTCAATTTTGGTTTCATCTGACCAGAGCACCTTCTTCCACATGTTTGGTGTGTCTCCCAGGTGGCTTGTGGCAAACTTTAAACGACACTTTTTATGGATATCTTTAAGAAATGGCTTTCTTCTTGCCACTCTTCCATAAAGGCCAGATTTGTGCAATATACGACTGATTGTTGTCCTATGGACAGAGCCTCCCACCTCAGCTGTAGATCTCTGCAGTTCATCCAGAGTGATCATGGGCCTCTTGGCTGCATCTCTGATCAGTCTTCTCCTTGTATGAGCTGAAAGTTTAGAGGGACGGCCAGGTCTTGGTAGATTTGCAGTGGTCTGATACTCCTTCCATTTCAATATTATCGCTTGCACAGTGCTCCTTGGGATGTTTAAAGAATTGGGAAATCTTTTTGTATCCAAATCCGGCTTTAAACTTCTTCACAACAGTATCTCGGACCTGCCTGGTGTGTTCCTTGTTCTTCATGATGCTCTCTGCGCTTTTAACGGACCTCTGAGACTATCACAGTGCAGGTGCATTTATACGGAGACTTGATTACACACAGGTGGATTGTATTTATCCTCATTAGTCATTTAGGTCAACATTGGATCATTCAGAGATCCTCACTGAACTTCTGGAGAGAGTTTGCTGCACTGAAAGTAAAGGGGCTGAATAATTTTGCACGCCCAATTTTTTCAGTTCTTGATTTGTTAAAAAAGTTTGAAATATCCAATAAATGTCGTTCCACTTCATGATTGTGTCCCACTTGTTGTTGATTCATCACAAAAAAATACAGTTTTATATCTTTATGTTTGAAGCCTGAAATGTGGCAAAAGATCGCAAAGTTCAAGGGGGCCGAATACTTTCGCAAGGCACTGTATATATCTACACTCAGTGTGTCGTCGTGATCTCTGTTGGAATCGCCCTTTCTGTTGGAAGTTCATCCGCCCCTCTCTCTGCGTCTCTGGAGTCTTTGGTTAGAATGGCTACTTCAGAGTAACATTCAGAAATGTTCTTATAGAATAGATGTTTTGGCGGTTGTCGGCCTTCGCATTCCATGGTATAGAATTCCTCGCTGCAGACTAGTAATTTGTATCAAAGATTTGCTCTTATTCTGTCGGTATTGATAGTCTCAGAGTTTTAACAACCATTACAACCTTAGCTTATACTCAGGTTTATGGTCTCTACTCAAACCTTAGCCCTCTCGTGGCAATCGAGGTAAGCTGGTCTAAAGGGAAATTCCCAAGGTGGGGGTTATATCCAGAACAAAAAAAAAACAAAAAAAAGCTGTTCCATGATGCCAGATCAATATCTGTGCTCATGGGGCAGGCCTATGACTTCTTTAAACTCCAAAGGGAATTGGAGTTTCCTTCATTAAACAGTTTATAATCACATTACATAATTTCACAAATAGTTTAATCTTTACTCATTCATTTTATACAACAATTCGATGCAAGTCTCACAAACTGAGACTCTTGTATAAACAGAGTTATGGTGATGTGGCTGTATTGTCTAAACGAAATGGACCGGTCGTAACTGGATTCTCCCCCGACCGTGTACACATTCTCCAAAACATGGACATTGTTCCAGTTCTCTAGTTCGGTGCTGTGGAAGAGGTTTGTTTGTTCTGCTGTGAAACTCACTCTCTCTATACTGTCTGGCCATGAGGAGAGAGACTCCTCTAGGAACTGCATGCATGATTAAAACCTCTTAAGGCTAGGGGGCAGAATTTTCACTTTTGGATAAATAGCGTGCCCAATTTCAACTTCCTGCTACTCATGCCAAGAATATAAGATATGCATATTATTATTATTATTATTAAAACACTCTGAAGTTTCTAAAACTGTTGGAATCATGTCTGTGCATATAACAGGCAAACCCCCGAGGACTTAACTGTTCAGAATACCTTTGTTTTGCCTCTCTATTTTTCCTGACTTCTTATTGCCAAGGGAAATTTCATAGGAACTTGTTTTCACTTCCACTGGATGTCACCAGTCTTTGGTATTTGGTTGAGGTTATTCCTTCGTGCAATGAAGAAGTAGGCCAACTCGGAACTGGGGACACTAGTGTGGATTACGCAAGACGTGATAAGGAGTGCTGGTTTGTTTACTTTCTTGTATTGAATACAGATTGCCCCGTATACAATTTGATAGATTATTAACATTTAAAAATACCGAAAGTTGTATTACAAAAGTAGTTTGAAATATTTTGGTAAAGTTTATAGGCAACTTATGTAATATTTTGTAGTGACGTTGCGTTTTGGTAAGCTGTTTTTTTCTGGATCAAACGCGCTTTATAAATGGACATTTTGGATATATATGGATGGAATTAATCGAACAAAAGGACCAATTGTGATGTTTATGGGACATATTGGAGTG
>NC_092155.1:1947627-1992627 GCF_045791955.1 Oncorhynchus clarkii lewisi | reverse complement strand
AAAGGTCAGAATAGAGAGGATGTAGTCTGTCTTCATGTTCTAGTACCCATAATACATCATGTTTTATCTACTGTCTACAGAGGAGGTCAGAATAGAGAGGATGTAGTCTGTCTTCATGTTCTAGTACCCATAATACATCATGTTTTATCTACTGTCTACTGAGAAGGTCAGAATAGAGAGAATGTAGTCTGTCTATGTTCCTATATATCTGTCTGTCTGTTTTCCTGTGTATGTGTTCCTGTCTGTCTATCTGTCTGTCTGTCTGTCTGTCTGTCTGTCTGTCTGTCTGTCTGTCTGTCTGTCTGTCTGTCTGTCTGTCTGTCTGTCTGTCTGTCTGTGTGTGTTCCTGTATGTCTATCTGTCTGTCTGTCTGTCTTTGTTCATGTCTGTCTATGTTCATGTCTGTCTATCTGTCTATGTTCATGTCTGTCTATCTGTCTACGTTCATGTCTGTCTGTCTGTCTGTCTGTCTGTCTGTCTGTCTGTCTGTCTGTCTGTCTGTCTGTCTGTCTGTCTGTCTGTGTTCCTGTCTGTCTATGTTCCTGTCTGTCTGTCTGTCTATGTTTCTATATATCTGTGTGTCTGTTTTCTTGTGTGTGTGTATGTGTTCCTGTCTGTCTATGTTCATTTCTGTCTGTCTATCTGTCTGTCTATCTGTCTGTCTGTCTGTCTGTCTGTCTGTCTGTCTGTCTGTCTGTCTATTTTCCTATATATCTGTCTGTCTATGTTCCCGTCTGTCTGTCTGTGTTCCCGTATGTCTGTATTTCTATGTTCCTGTTTGTCTGTCTATGTTCCTCTATATCTGTCTGTCTATGTTCCTGTCTGTCTGTCTCTGTTCCTGTCTGTCTATGTTCCTGTATATCTGTCTGTCTGTGTTCCTGTCTGTCTGTCTATGTTCCTGTCTGTCTGTCTGTCTGTCTGTCTGTCTGTCTGTCTGTCTGTCTGTCTGTCTGTGTTCTTTTCCGTCTCTCTGTGTTCCTGTCTGTCTATGTTCCTGTCTGTCTGTCTGTCTATGTACCTGTCTTCGTTCTATTACCCATAATACATCATGTTTTATCTTCTGTCTACAGACAACGTCAAAATTGAGAGGGGTGAGTTGAACAACTGCATGTCTTTCCTATATATCTGTCTGTCTGTTTTCCTGTGTGTGTGTATGTGTTCCTGTCTGTCTATGTTCATGTCTGTCTATCAGTCTATGTTCATGTCTGTCTGTCTGTCTGTCTATGTTCCAACTTCCATCAACTGATCAATCAAATGTATTTATGAATCCCTTTTTACATCAGCCGATGTCACAAAGTGCTGTACAGAAACCCAGCCTAAAACCCCTAACAGCAAGCAATGCAAATGTAGAAGCACGGTGCCTAGGAAAAACTCCCTAGAAAGGTAGGAACCTAGGAAGAAACCTAGAGAGGAACCAGGCTATGAGGGTTGGCCAGTCCTCTTCTGGCTGTGCCGGGTGGAGATTATAACAGAACGTGGCCAAGATGTTCAAATGTTCATAGATGACCAGCAGGGTCAAATAATAATAATCACAGTGGTTGTAGAGAGTGCAACAGGTCAGCACCTCAGGAGTAAATGTCAGTTGGCTTTTCATAGCCGATCATTCAGAGTATCTCTACCTCTCCTGCTGTCTCTAGAGAGTTGACACCAGGTCTGGGACAGGTAGCACGTCCGGTGAACAGGTCAGGGTTCCATAGCCGCAGGCAGAACAGTTGAAACTGGAGCAGCAGCACAACCAGGTGGACTGGTGACAGCAAGGAGTCATCAGGCCAGATTGTCCTGAGAAATGGTCCTAGGGCTCAGGCCCTCTGAGAGAAGAGAGAGAGGGAGACCCCACTAATGCTCTTGTCGCTGAATGGAAGCAAGTCCCCACAGCAATGTTCCATCATCTAGTGGAAAGCCTTCCCAGAATAGCGGAGGCTGTTATAGCAGCAAAGGGGGACCAACTCCATATTAATGCCCATGATTTTGGAATGAGATGTTCAATTAGCAGGTGTCCACATACTTTTGGTCATGTAGCGTATATATCTCTTGATTCAATGATTATTTAATTATCACTATCTCACTATCTTTATTTAATTTTTACACCAGATGGACTACAAGGAGAGCTGAGTAAGTAGTGTGTGTCTGTCTATGTACCTGTCTATCTTCCTGTCTGTCTATGTACCTGTCTATTTATTTTCCTTTCTGTCTGTCTGTCTGTCTGTCTGTCTGTCTGTCTGTCTGTCTGTCTGTCTGTCTGTCTGTCTGTCTGTCTGTCTGTGTACCTGTCTATCTATTTTCCTGTCTGTCTGTCTGTCTGTCTGTCTGTCTGTCTGTCTGTCTGTCTGTCTGTCTGTGTTCCTGTCCGTCTGTCTATGTTCCTGTCTGTCTGTCTTTCTGTCTATCAATTTTCCTGTCTGTCTGTCTGTCTGTCTGTCTGTCTGTCTGTCTGTCTGTCTGTCTGTCTGTCTGTCTGACTGTCTGTCTATGTTCCTATGTATCTGTCTGTCTATTTCCTGTCTGTCTGTCTGTGTTCCTGTATGTCTGTATTTCTATGTTCCTGGTTGTCTGTCTATGTTCCTCTATATCTGTCTGTCTGTGTTCCTGTCTGTGTGTCTGTGTTCCTTTCTGTCTGTCTGTGTTCCTGTCTGTCTATGTTCCTCTATATCTGCCTGTCTGTGTTCCTGTCGGTCTGTCTGTGTTCCTGTCTGTCTGTATGTGTTCCTGTCTGTCTGTGTTCCTGTATATCTGTCTGTCTGTGTTCCTGTCTGTCTGTCTGTCTGTCTGTCTGTCTGTCTGTCTGTGTTCCTGTATGTCTGTCTGTCTGTGTTCATTTCTTTCTATGTTCCTGTATATCTGTCTGTCTGTGTTCCTGTCTGTCTGTCTATGTTCCTGTCTGTCTGTCTGTCTGTCTGTCTGTCTATGTTCCTGTCTGTCTGTCTGTCTATCTATGTTCCTGTCTGTCTGTCTGTCTGTCTGTCTGTGTTCTTGTCCGTCTCTCTGTGTTCCTGTCTGTCTATGTTCCTGTCTGTCTGTCTGTCTGTCTATGTACCTGTCTTCATGTTCTATTACCCATAATACATCATGTTTTATCTACTGTCTACAGACAACGTCAAAATTGAGAGGGGTGAGTTGAACAACTGCATGTCTTTCCTATATATCTGTCTGTCTGTTTTCCTGTGTGTGTGTATGTGTTCCTGTCTGTCTATGTTCATGTCTGTCTATCTGTCTATGTTCATGTCTGTCTGTCTGTCTGTCTATGTTCCTATATATCTGTCTGTCTATGTTCCTGTCTGTCTGTCTATGTTCCTGTATATCTGTCTGTCTGTGTTCCTGTCTGTCTATGTTCCTCTATATCTGTCTCTCTGCAATCCTGTCTGTCTGTCTGTCTGTCTGTCTGTCTGTCTGTCTGTCTGTCTGTCTGTCTGTCTGTCTGTCTGTGTTCCTGTTTGTCTGTTTGTCTGGAGCTTCATGAAATGGGTTTCCATGGCCGAGCAGCCGCACACAAGCACAAGATCACCATGCTTAATGCCAAGCGTCGGGTGGAGTGGTGTAAAGCTCACCGCCATTGAACTCTGGACTAGTGGAAATACACTGCTCCAAAAAATAAAGGGAAGACTAAAATAACACATCCTAGATCTGAATGACTGAAATATTCTTATTAAATACTTTTTTCTTTACATAGTTGAATGTGCTGACAAAAAATCACACAAAAATTATCAATGGAAATCAAATGTATCAACCCATGGAGGTCTGGATTTGGAGTCACACTCAAAATTAAAATGCTGAACCACACTACAGGCTGATCCAACTTTGATGTAATGTCCTTAAAACAAGTCAAAATGAGGCTCAGTAGTGTGTGTGGCCTCCACGTGCCTGTGGGCATGCTCCTGATGAGGTGGCGGATGGTCTCCTGAGGGATCTCCTCCCAGACCTGGACTAAAGCATCCGCCAACACCTGGACAGTCTGTGGTGCAACGTGGCGTTGGTGGATGGAGCGAGACATGATGTCTCAGATGCAGATGTGCTCAATTGGATTCAGGTCTGGGGAATGGGCGGGCCAGTCCATAGCATCAATGCCTTCCTCTTGCAGGAACTGCTGACACACTCCAGCCACATGAGGTCTAGCATTGTCTTGCATTAGGAGGAACCCAGGGCCAACCGCACCAGCATATGGTCTCACAAGGGGTCTGAGGATCTCATCTCGGTACCTAATGGCAGTCAGACTACCTCTGGCGAGCACATGGAGGGCTGTGCGGCCCCCCAAAGAAATGCCACCCCACCCCACACCATGACTGACCCACCGCCAAACCGGTCATGCTGGAGGATGTTGCAGGCAGCAGAACGTTCTCCACGGCGTCTCCAGACTCTGTCACGTCTGTCACGTGCTCAGTGTGAACCTGCTTTCATCTGTGAAGAGCACAGGGCACCAGTGGCGAATTTGCCAATCTTGGTGTTCTCTGGCAAATGCCAAACGTCCTGCACGGTGTTAGGCTGTAAGCACAACCGCCACCTGTGGACGTCGGGCCCTCATACCACCCTCATGGAGTCTGTTTCTGACCGTTTGAGCAGACAAATGCACATTTGTGGCCTGCTGGAGGTCATTTTGCAGGGCTCTGGCAGTGCTCCTCCTGCTCCTCATTGCACAAAGGCGGAGTTAGTGGTCCTGCTGCTGGGTTGTTGCCCTCCTACGGCCTCCTTCACATCTCCTGATGTACTGGCCTGTCTCCTGGTAGCGCCTCCATGCTCTGGACACTACGCTGACAGACACAGCAAACCTTCTTGCCACAGCTCACATTGATATGCCATCCTGGATGAGCTGTACTACCTGAGCCACTTGTGTGGGTTGTAGACTCCGTCTCATGCTACCACTAGAGTGAAAGCACCGCCAGCATTCAAAAGTGACCAAAACATCAGCCAGGAAGCATAGGAACTGAGAAGTGGTCTGTGGTCACTCCCTGCAGAACCACTCCTTTATTGGGGGTGTCTTGCTAATTGCCTATAATTTCCACCTGTTGTCTATTCCATTTGCACAACAGCATGTGAAAATTATTGTCAATCAGTGTCGCTTCCTAAGTGGACAGTTTGATTTCACAGAAGTGTGATTGACTTGGAGTTACATTGTGTTGTTTAAGTGTTCCCTTTATTTTTTTGAGGAGTGTACGTTCTCAGGAGTGATGAATCACGCTTCACCATCTGGCAGTCTGACAGATGAATCTGGGTTTGGCGGATGCCAGGAGAACACTACCAGTGAATGGTATGCTTAACGCTACAGCATGCAATGACATTCTATACGATTCTGTGCTTCCAACTTTGTGGCAACAGTTTGGGGAAGGCCCTTTCCTGTTTCGGTATGACAATCTCCCTGTGCACAAAGCGACGTCCATACAGAAATGGTTTGTTGAGATCGGTGTGGAAGAACTTGACTGGCCTGCACAGAGCCCTGACCTCAGCCCAATCGAACACCTTAGGGATGAATTGGAACGCCGACTGCGAGCCAGGCCTAATCGCCCAGCATCAACTGATCAATCAAATGTATTTATGAATCCCTTTTTACATCAGCCGATGTCACAAAGTGCTGTACAGAAACCCAGCCTAAAACCCCAAACACCAAGCAATGCAGATGTAGAAGCACGGTGCCTAGGAAATACTCCCTAGAAAGGCAGGTACCTAGGAAGAAACCTAGAGAGGAACCAGGCTCTGAGGGGTGACCAGTCGTCTCCTGGATGTACTGGGTAGACCAGAGGAACCAGGCTCTGAGGGGTGACCAGTCCTCTACTGGCTTAATGTTCTCTCCATGTACCTGTCTGTCTATCTACGTGTCTTTCTATGTTCCTGTCTGTCTGTCTGTCTGTCTGTCTGTCTGTCTGTCTGTCTGTCTGTCTGTATGTCTGTGTTCTTGAACGTCTGTCTGTCTGTCTATGTACCTGTCTTCATGTTCTAGTACCCATAATACATCATGTTTTATCTTCTCTTTCTACAGACAAGCTCAAAATAGAGACTGGTGAGTTGCACAACTGCATGTATTTCATTGATTTAAGTGAAAACACTTTCATTAAAAATATATACTGTATGAATCTCATGATTCAATCATTATTTAAGTGAAATCAAATAAAATCAAATTTATTTATATAGCCCTTCCTACATCAGCTGATATCTCAAAGTGCTGTACAGAAACCCAGCCTAAAACCCCAAACACCAAGCAATGCAGATGTAGAAGCACGGTGCCTAGGAAATACTCCCTAGAAAGGCAGGTACCTAGGAAGAAACCTAGAGAGGAACCAGGCTCTGAGGGGTGACCAGTCGTCTCCTGGATGTACTGGGTAGACCAGAGGAACCAGGCTCTGAGGGGTGACCAGTCCTCTACTGGCTTAATGTTCTCTCCATGGACCTGTCTGTCTATCTACGAGTCTGTCTATGTTCCTGTCTGTCTGTCTGTCTGTCTGTCTGTCTGTCTGTCTGTGTTCTTGAACGTCTGTCTGTCTGTCTATGTACCTGTCTTCATGTTCTAGTACCCATAATACATCATGTTTTATCTTCTCTTTCTACAGACAAGCTCAAAATAGAGACTGGTGAGTTGAACAACTGCATATATTTCATTGATTTAAGTGAAAACACTTTCATTAAAAATATATACTGTATGAATCTCATGATTCAATCATTATTTAAGTGAAATCAAATAAAATCAAATGTATTTATATAGCCCTTCGTACATCAGCTGATATCTCAAAGTGCTGCACAGAAACCCAGCCTAAAAGTGAAGAAGCACGGTGGCTAGGAAAAACTCTCTAGAAAGGCCAAAACCTAGGAAGAAACCTAGAGAGGACCCAGACTATGAGGGGTGGCCAGTCCTCTTCTGGCTGTGCCGGGTGGAGATTTTAACAGAACATGGCCAAGATGTTCAAATGTTCATAGATGACCAGCATGGTCAAATAATAATAATCACAGGCAGAACAGTAGAAACTGGAGCAGCAGCACGGCCAGGTGGACTGGGGACAGCAAGGAGTCATCATGCCAGTTACACTAAATATTACACTATATATTAAGCACACAGCTGTGCAATCCCCATAGACAAACATTGTCAGTAGAATTGCCTTACTGAAGAACTCAGTGACTTTCAACGTGGCACTGTCTTAGGATGCCACCTTTCCAACAAGTCATGCTCAATGCCAAGCGTCGGGTGGAGTGGTGTGAAGCTCGCCGCCATTGGACTCTGGACTAGTGGAAATACATTCTCAGGAGTGATTAATCACGCTTCACCATCTGGCAGTCTGACAGATTTCCAGGCAGGCGAATCCAGGATTTGCAGGCGAATTCCAGGAGAACACTACCTGTCCCAATGCATAGTGTCAACTGTAAAGTTTGGTTGAGGAGGAATAATCTGGGGCTGTTTTTCATGGTTGGGTAGACCATATTGTGCTTCCAACTTTGTGGCAACAGTTTGGGGAAGGCCCTTCGCTGTTTTTGTCAAATCAAATCAAATGTTATTTGTCACATACACATGGTTAGCCAATGTTAATGCGTGTGTAGCGAAATGCTTGTGCTTCTAGTTCCGACAATTCAGTAATAACTAACGAGTAATCTAACCTAACAATTTCACAACAACTACCGTATACACACAAGTGTAAAGGGATGAAAAACATGTACATAAAGATATATGAATGAGTGATGGTACAGAACGGCATAGGCAAGATGCAGTAGATGGTATAGAGTACAGTATTTACATATGAGATGAGATGAGTAATGTAGGGTATGTAAACATTATTTTAAGTGGCATTGTTTAAAGTGGCTAGTGATACATTTTTTACATCAATTTTTCCATTATTAAAGTGGCTGGAGTTGAGTACGTATGTTGGCAGCAGCCACTCAATATTAGTGGTGGCTGTTTAACAGTCTGATGGCCTTGAGATAGAAGCTGTTTTTCAGTCTCTCGGTCCCTGCTTCAATGCACCTGTACTGACCTCGCCTTCTGGATGATAACGGGGTGAACAGGCAGTGCCTCGGGTGGTTGTTGTCCTTGATGATCATTATGGCCTTCCTGTGACATCGGGTTGTGTAGGTGTCCTGGAGGGCAGGTAGTTTGCCCCCGGTGATACGTTGTGCAGACCTCACTACCCTCTGGAGAGCCTTACGGTTGTGGGCAGAGCAATTGCCGTACCAGGCGGTGATACAGCCCGACAGGATGCTCTCGATTGTGCATCTGTAAAAGTTTGTGAGTGCTTTTGGTGACAAGCCGAATTTCTTCAGCCTCCTAAGGCGCTGCTGCGCCTTCTTCACCATTCTGTCTGTGTGGGTGGACCAATTCAGTTTGTCCGTGATGTGTACGCCGTGGAACTTACAACTTACTACCCTCTCCACTACTGTCCTGTCGATGTGGATAGGGAGGTGTTCCCTCTGCTGTTTCCTGAAGTCCACGATCATCTCCTTTGTCTTGCTGACGTTGAGTGTGAGGTTATTTTCCTGACAACAGACTCCGAGGGCCCTCACCTCCTCCCTGTAGGCCGTCTCGTCGTTGTTCGTAATCAAGCCTACCACTGTAGTGTCGTCTGCAAACTTGATGATTGAGTTGGAGTCGTACATGGCCACGCAGTCGTGGGTGAACAGGGAGTAGAGGAAGGGCTCAGAACGCACCCTTGTGGGGCCCCAGTGTTGAGGATCAGCGGGGTGGAGATGTTGTTACCTACCCTCACCACCTGGGGACGGCCCGTCAGGAAGTCCAGTACCCAGATGCACAGGGCGGGGTTGAGACCCAGGGTCTCGAGCTTGTAGATGAGTTTGGAGGGTACTATGGTGTTAAATGCTGAGCTGTAGTCGATGAACAGCATTCTCACGTAGGTATTCCTCTTGTCCAGAGGGGTTAGGGCAGCGTGCAGTGAAGTTGCGATTGTGTCGTCTGTGGACCTATTGGGGCGGTAAGCAAATTGGAGTGGGTCGAGTTTTTTTTTTATTTTTTTTATTTTATTTCACCTTTATTTAACCAGGTAGGCAAGTTGAGAACAGGTTCTCATTTACAATTGCGACCTGGCCAAGATAAAGCAAAGCAGTTCGACACATACAACGACACAGAGTTACACATGGAGTAAAACAAACATACAGTCAATAATACAGTATAAACAAGTCTATATACGATGTGAGCAAATGAGGTGAGATAAGGGAGGTAAAGGCAAGAAAAGGCCATGGTGGCAAAGTAAATACAATATAGCAAGTAAAACACTGGAATGGTAGATTTGCAATGGAAGAATGTGCAAAGTAGAAATACAAATAATGGGGTGCAAAGGAGCAAAATAAATTAATTAATTAAATACAGTAGGGAAAGAGGTAGTTGTTTGGGCTAAATTATAGGTGGGCTATGTACAGGTGCAGTAATCTGTGAGCTGCTCTGACAGTTGGTGCTTAAAGCTAGTGAGGGAGATAAGTGTTTCCAGTTTCAGAGATTTTTGTAGTTCGTTCCAGTCATTGGCAGCAGAGAACTGGAAGGAGAGGCGGCCAAAGAAAGAATTGGTTTTGGCGGTGACTAGAGAGATATACCTGCTGGAGCGTGTGCTACAGGTGGGAGATGCTATGGTGACCAGGGGGGATTTTACCTAGCAGGGTCTTGTAGATGACATGGAGCCAGTGGGTTTGCGACGAGTATGAAGCGAGGGCCAGCCAACGAGAGCGTACAGGTCGCAATGGTGGGTAGTATATGGGGCTTTGGTGACAAAACGGATTGCACTGTGATAGACTGCATCCAATTTGTTGAGTAGGGTATTGGAGGCTATTTTGTAAATGACATCGCCAAAGTCGAGGATTGGTAGGATGGTCAGTTTTACAAGGGTATGTTTGGCAGCATGAGTGAAGGATGCTTTGTTGCGAAATAGGAAGCCAATTCTAGATTTAACTTTGTATTGGAGATGTTTGATATGGGTCTGGAAGGAGAGTTTACAGTCTAACCAGACACCTAAGTATTTGTAGTTGTCCACGTATTCTAAGTCAGAGCCGTTCAGAGTAGTGATGTTGGACAGGCGTTTAGGTGCAGGTAGCGATCGGTTGAAGAGCATGCATTTTGTTTTACTTGTATTTAAGAGCAATTGGAGGCCACGGAAGGGGAGTTGTATGGCATTGAAGCTTGCCTGGAGGGTTGTTAACACAGTGTCCAAAGAAGGGCCAGAAGTATACAGAATGGTGTCGTCTGCGTAGAGGTGGATCAGAGACTCACCAGCAGCAAGAGCGACCTCATTGATGTATACAGAGAAGAGAGTCGGTCCAAGAATGTAACCCTGTGGCACCCCCATAGAGACTGCCAGAGGTCCGGTCAGCAGACCCTCCGATTTGACACACTGAACTCTGTCAGAGAAGTAGTTGGTGAACCAGGCGAGGCAATCATTTGAGAAACCAAGGCTGTCGAGTCTGCCTTGGCCAGATCAATGAATACGGCTGCACAGTAATGTTTGTTATCGATGCCGGTTAAGATATCATTTAGGACCTTGAGCGTGGCTGATGTGCACCCATGACCAGCTCTGAAACCAGATTGCATAGCAGAGAAGGTATGGTGAGATTCGAAATGGTTGGTAATCTGTTTGTTGACTTGGCTTTCGAAGACCTTAGAAAGGCATGGTAGGATAGATATACAGTGCCTTGCGAAAGTATTCGGCACCCCCTGAACTTTGCGACCTTTTGCCACATTTCAGGCTTCAAACATAAAGATATAAAACTGTATTTTTTTGTGAAGAATCAACAACAAGTGGGACACAATCATGAAGTGGAACGACATTTATTGGATATTTCAAACCTTTTTAACAAATCAAAAACGGAAAAATGAGGCGTGCAAAATTATTCAGCCCCCTTAAGTTAATACTTTGTAGCGCCACCTTTTGCTGCGATTACAGCTGTAAGTCGCTTGGGGTATGTCTATCAGTTTTGCACATCGAGAGACTGAAACGTTTTCCCATTCCTCCTTGCAAAACAGCTCGAGCTCAGTGAGGTTGGATGGAGAGCATTTGTGAACAGCAGTTTTCAGTTCTTTCCACAGATTCTCGATTGGATTCAGGTCTGGACTTTGACTTGGCCATTCTAACACCTGGATATGTTTATTTTTGAACCATTCCATTGTAGATTTTGCTTTATGTTTTGGATCATTGTCTTGTTGGAAGACAAATCTCCGTCCCAGTCTCAGGTCTTTTGCAGACTCCATCAGGTTTTCTTCCAGAATGGTCCTGTATTTGGCTCCATCCATCTTCCCATCAATTTTAACCATCTTCCCTGTCCCTGCTGAAGAAAAGCAGGCCCAACCCATGATGCTGCCACCACCATGTTTGACAGTGGGGATGGTGTGTTCAGCTGTGTTGCTTTTACGCCAAACATACCGTTTTGCATTGTTGCCAAAAAATTAAATTTTGGTTTCATCTGACCAGAGCACCTTCTTCCACATGTTTGGTGTGTCTCCCAGGTGGCTTGTGGCAAACTTTAAACAACACTTTTTATGGATATCTTTAAGAAATGGCTTTCTTCTTGCCACTCTTCCATAAAGGCCAGATTTGTGCAATATACGACTGATTGTTGTCCTATGGACAGAGTCTCCCACCTCAGCTGTAGATCTCTGCAGTTCATCCAGAGTGATCATGGGCCTCTTGGCTGCATCTCTGATCAGTCTTCTCCTTGTATGAGCTGAAAGTTTAGAGGGACGGCCAGGTCTTGGTAGATTTGCAGTGGTCTGATACTCCTTCCATTTCAATATTATCGCTTGCACAGTGCTCCTTGGGATGTTTAAAGCTTGGGAAATATTTTTGTATCCAAATCCGGCTTTAAACTTCTTCACAACAGTATCTCGGACCTGCCTGGTGTGTTCCTTGTTCTTCATGATGCTCTCTGCGCTTTTAACGGACCTCTGAGACTATCACAGTGCAGGTGCATTTATACGGAGACTTGATTACACACAGGTGGATTGTATTTATCATCATTAGTCATTTAGGTCAACATTGGATCATTCAGAGATCCTCACTGAACTTCTGGAGAGAGTTTGCTGCACTGAAAGTAAAGGGGCTGAATAATTTTGCACGCCCAATTTTTCAGTTTTTGATTTGTTAAAAAAGTTTGAAATATCCAATAAATGTCGTTCCACTTCATGATTGTGTTCCACTTGTTGTTGATTCTTCACAAAAAAATACAGTTTTATATCTTTATGTTTTAAGCCTGAAATGTGAAAAAAGGTCGCAAAGTTCAAGGGGGCCAAATACTTTCGCAAGGCACTGTAGGTCTGTAGCAGTTTGGGTCAAGAGTGTCCCCCCCTTTGAAGAGGGGGATGACCGCAGCTGCTTTCCAATCTTTGGGAATCTCAGACGACACGTAAGAGAGGTTGAACAGGCTAGTAATAGGGGTGGCAACAATTTCGGCAGATAATTTTAGAAAGAAAGGGTCCAGACTGTCTAGCCCGGCTGATTTGTAGGGGTCCAGATTTTGCAGCTCTTTCAGAACATCAGCTGAACGGATTTGGGAGAAGGAGAAATGAGGAAGGCTTGGGCGATTTGCTGTGGGGTGTGCAGTGCTGTTGACCGGGGTAGGAGTAGCCAGGTGGAAAGCATGGCCAGCCATAGAAAAATGCTTATTGAAATTGTCAATTATGGTGGATTTATCAGTGGTGACAGTGTTTCCTATCTTCAGTGCAGTGGGCAGCTGGGAGGAGGTGTTCTTATTCTCCATGGACTTTACAGTGTCCCATAACTTTTTTGAGTTAGTGTTGAGTTTCTGCTTGAAAAAGCTAGCCTTGGCTATTCTAACTGCCTGTGTATAATGGTTTCTAGCTTCCCTGAACAGCTGCACATCACGGGGGCTGTTCGATGCTAATGCAGAACGCCATAGGATGTTTTTGTGTTGGTTAAGGGCAGTCAGGTCTGGGGAGAACCAAGGGCTATATCTGTTCCTGGTTCTAAATTTCTTAAATGGGGCATGTTTTTTTTAAGATGGTTAGGAAGGCATTTTTTAAAAATATCCAGGCATCCTCTACTGACGGGATGAGATCAATATCCTTCCAGGATACCCCGGCCAGGTCGATTAGAAAGGTCTGCTTGCTGAAGTGTTTCAGGGAGCGTTTTACAGTGATGAGTGGACGTTGTTTGACCGCTGACCCATTACGGATGCAGGCAATGAGGCAGTGATCGCTGAGATCTTGGATGAAGACAGCAGAGGTGTATTTAGAGGGCAAGTTGGATAGGATGATATCTATGAGGGTGCCCGTGTTTAAGGCTTTGGGGAGGTACCTGGTAGGTTCATTGATAATTTGTTTGAGATTGAGGGCATCAAGTTTAGATTGTAAGGTGGCTGGGGTGTTAAGCATGTTCCAGTTTAGGTCGCACACCAGCCAGCTGGTCTGCGAATGCTCTGAGGATGCGGCTGGGGGTACCGTCTAGGCATGCAGCCTTGCTAGGGTTATCACATTTAAATGTTTTACTCACTTTGGCTGCAGTGAAGGAGAGACCGCAGGTTTTGGTACTGGGCCGTGTCAGTGGTACTGTATTGTCCTCTAAGCGAGCAAAGGAGTTGTTTAGTCTGTCTGGGAGCAAGACATCCTGGTCCGCGACTGGGCTGGTTTTCTTTTTGTAATCCATGATTGACTGTAGACCCTGTCACATACCTCTTGTGTCTGAGCCGTTGAATTGCGACTCTACTTTGTCAATACTGACGCTTAGCTTGTTTGATTGCCTTGCGGAGGGAATAGCTTCACTGTTTGTATTCGGTCTTGTTTCCAGTCACCTTGCCCTAGTTAAAAGCAATGGTTCGCACGTTCAGTTTCGAGTGAATGCTGCCATCAATCCATGGTTTCTGGTTTGGGAATGTTTTAATAGTTGCTGTGGGTACGACATCGTCCATGTACTTGCTAATAAACTCGCTCACCGAATCAGCGTATTCGTCAATGTTGTTGTTTGACTCAATGCGGAACATATCCCAATCCACGTGATGGAAGCAATCTTGAAGCGTGGAATCAGATTGGTCGGAGCAGCTTTGAACAGACCTGAGCGTGGGAACTTCTTGTTTTAGTCTCTGTCTATAGGCAGGGAGCAACAAAATGGAGTCGTGGTCAGCTTTTCCGAAAGGAAGGTGGGGGAGGGCCTTATATGCATCGCGGAAGTTAGAATAACAATGATCCAAAGTTTTTCCAGCCCTGGTTGCATAATCGATATGCTGATAGAATTTAGGGAGTCTTGTTTTCAGATTAGCCTTGTTAAAATCCCCAGCTACAGTGAATGCAGCCTCAGGATATGTGGTTAATCAGTTTACATAGAGTCAAATGAAGTTCGTTCAGAGCCATCGATGTGTCTGCTTTGGGGGGAATATATGCGGCTGTGATTATTCTCAAAGAGAAGTCTCTTGGTAGATAATGCAGTCGGCATTTGATTGTGAGGAATTCTAAGTCAGGTGAACAAAAGGACTTGAGTTCCTGTATGTTGTTATGATCACACCACGTCTCGTTAATCATAAGGCATACCCCCCCACCCCTCTTCTTGCCAGAAAGATACTTGTTTCTGTCGGCGCGATGCGTGAATAGACCAGCTGGCTGTACCGACTCCGATAGCATGTCTCGAGTGAGCCATGTTTCCGTGAAGCAAAGAACGTTACAGTCTCTTATGTCTCTCTGGAATGCTACCCTTGCTCGGATTTCATCAACCTTGTTGTCAAGAGACTGGACATTGGTGAGTAGTATGCTAGGGAGTGATGTGCCCGTCTCCGGAGCCTGACCAGAAGACCGCTTTGTCTGCCCCTTTTACGGCATCGTTGTTTTGGTTCGCCGGCTGGGATCCGATCCATTGTCCTGGGTGGTGGGCAAAACAGAGGATCCGCTTCGGGAAAGTCGTATTCCTGGTCGTAATGATGGTGAATTGATGTTGCTCTGTAGTCGTAATGATGGTGAGTAGCTCTTATATCCAGTAGTTCCTCCCGACTGTATGTAATAAAAGCTAAGATTACCTGGGGTACCAATGTAAGAAATAACACGTAGTATGACAATGTTCCCATGCACAAAGCGAGGTCCATACAGAAATGGTTTGTTGAGATCGGTGTGGAAGATCTTGACTGGCCTGCACAGAGCCCTGACCTCAACCCCATCAAACACATTTGGTATGAATTGGAACGCCGACTGCGAGCCAGGCCTAATCGCCCAGCATCAATCGATCAATCAAATGTATTTATAAAGCCCTTTTTACATCAGCTGATGTCACAAAGTGCTGTACAGAAACCCAGCCTAAATCCCCAAACAGCAAGCAATGCAGATGAAGACGCACAGTGGCTAGGAAAAACTTGCTAGAAAGGCCAGAACCTAGGAAGAAACCTAGAGAGGAACCAGGCTATGAGGGGTGACCAGTCCTCTTCTGGCTCTGCCAGGTGGAGATTATAACAGAACATGGCCAAGATGTTCAAATGTTCATAGATGACCAGCAGTGTCAAATAATAATAATCCCAGTGGTTGTAGAGGGTGCAACAGGTTAGCACCTCAGGAGTAAATGTCAGTTGGCTTTTCCTAGCCGATCATTGAGAGTATCTCCACCTCTCCTGCTGTCTCTAGAGAGTTGAAACCAGCAGGTCTGGGACAGGTAGCACGTCCGCTGAACAGGTCAGGGATCCATAGCCGCAGGCAGAACAGTTGAAACTGGAGCAGCAGCACAACCAGATGGACTGGGGACAGCAAGGAGTCATCAGGCTAGATTGTCCTGAGGCATGGTCCTAGGGCTCAGGTCCTCTGAGAGAAGAGAGAGAGGGAGACCTCACTAATGCTCTTATGGCTGAATGGAAGCAAGTCCCCACAGCAATGTTCCATCATCTAGTGGAAAGCCTTCCCAAAATAGTGGAGGATGTTATAGCAGCAAAGGGGGACCAACTCCATATTAACGCCCATGATTTTGGAATGAGATGTTCAATGAGCAGGTGTCCACATACTTTTGGTCATGTAGTTTATAAATCTCATGATTCAATGATTATTTAATTATCACTATCTCACTATCTTTATTTAATTTTTACACCAGATGTACTACAAGAACAGCTGAGTAAGTAGTGTGTCTGTCAATGTTCCTGTCTGTCTATGTACTTGTCAGACAGACAGTGTTCCTGTCTGTCTGTCTGTCTGTCTGTCTGTCTGTCTGTCTGTCTGTCTGTCTGTCTGTCTGTCTGTCTGTCTGTCGGTCTACTTGTCCGTCTCTCTGTGTTCCTGTCTGTCTATGTTCCTGTCTGTCTGTCTGTCTGTCTATGTACCTGTCTTCATGTTCTATTACCCATAATACATCATGTTTTATCTACTGTCTACAGACAACGTCAAAATTGAGAGGGGTGAGTTGAACAACTGCATGTCTTTCCTATATATCTGTCTGTCTGTTTTCCTGTGTGTGTGTATGTGTTCCTGTCTGTCTATGTTCATGTCTGTCTATCTGTCTATGTTCATGTCTGTCTGTCTGTCTGTCTATGTTCCTATATATCTGTCTGTCTATGTTCCTGTCTGTCTGTCTATGTTCCTGTATATCTGTCTGTCTGTGTTCCTGTCTGTCTATGTTCCTCTATATCTGTCTCTCTGCAATCCTGTCTGTCTGTCTGTCTGTCTGTCTGTCTGTCTGTGTTCCTGTTTGTCTGTTTGTCTGGAGCTTCATGAAATGGGTTTCCATGGCCGAGCAGCCGCACACAAGCCTAAGATCACCATGCTTAATGCCAAGCGTCGGGTGGAGTGGTGTAAAGCTCACCGCCATTGAACTCTGGACTAGTGGAAATACACTGCTCCAAAAAATAAAGGGAAGACTAAAATAACACATCCTAGATCTGAATGACTGAAATATTCTTATTAAATACTTTTTTCTTTACATAGTTGAATGTGCTGACAAAAAATCACACAAAAATTATCAATGGAAATCAAATGTATCAACCCATGGAGGTCTGGATTTGGAGTCACACTCAAAATTAAAATGCTGAACCACACTACAGGCTGATCCAACTTTGATGTAATGTCCTTAAAACAAGTCAAAATGAGGCTCAGTAGTGTGTGTGGCCTCCACGTGCCTGTGGGCATGCTCCTGATGAGGTGGCGGATGGTCTCCTGAGGGATCTCCTCCCAGACCTGGACTAAAGCATCCGCCAACACCTGGACAGTCTGTGGTGCAACGTGGCGTTGGTGGATGGAGCGAGACATGATGTCTCAGATGCAGATGTGCTCAATTGGATTCAGGTCTGGGGAATGGGCGGGCCAGTCCATAGCATCAATGCCTTCCTCTTGCAGGAACTGCTGACACACTCCAGCCACATGAGGTCTAGCATTGTCTTGCATTAGGAGGAACCCAGGGCCAACCGCACCAGCATATGGTCTCACAAGGGGTCTGAGGATCTCATCTCGGTACCTAATGGCAGTCAGACTACCTCTGGCGAGCACATGGAGGGCTGTGCGGCCCCCCAAAGAAATGCCACCCCACCCCACACCATGACTGACCCACCGCCAAACCGGTCATGCTGGAGGATGTTGCAGGCAGCAGAACGTTCTCCACGGCGTCTCCAGACTCTGTCACGTCTGTCACGTGCTCAGTGTGAACCTGCTTTCATCTGTGAAGAGCACAGGGCACCAGTGGCGAATTTGCCAATCTTGGTGTTCTCTGGCAAATGCCAAACGTCCTGCACGGTGTTAGGCTGTAAGCACAACCGCCACCTGTGGACGTGTGTCTGTCAATGTTCCTGTCTGTCTATGTACTTGTCTATTTATTTTCCTGTCTGTCTGTCTGTCTGTCTGTCTGTCTGTCTGTCTGTCTCTGTCTGTCTGTGTTCCTGTCTGTCTGTCTATGTTCCTGTCTGTCTGTCTATCTATTTTGCTGTCTGTCTGTCTCTGTCTGTCTCTGTTCTTGTCTATCTGTCTATGCCCTGTCTGTCTGTGTCTGTCTGTCTGTCCGTCTATGTTCCTATATATCTGTCTGTCTGTTTTCCTGTGTGTGTGTATTTGTTCCTGTCTGTCTGTCTGTCTGTCTGTCTGTCTGTCTGTCTGTCTGTCTATGTTCCTCTATATCTGTCTGTCTGTGTTCCTGTCTGTCTGTCTATGTTCCTGTCTGTCTGTCTGTGTTCCCGTCTGTCTATGTTACTGTTTATCTGTCTGTCTGTGTTCCTGTCTGTCTATGTTCCTGTATATCTGTCTGTCTGTTTTCCTGTCTGTCTGTCTGTTTTCCTGTGTGTGTGTATGTGTTCCTGTCTGTCTATGTGCATGTCTGTCTATCTGTCTATGTTCATGTCTGTTTGTCTGTCTGTCTGTCTGTCTGTCTGTCTGTCTGTCTGTCTATGTTCCTATATATCTGTCTGTCTATGTTCCTCTATATCTGTCTGTCTGTGTTCCTGTCTGTCTATGTTCCTCTATATCTGTCTGTCTGTGTTCCTGTCTGTCTGTCTGTCTGTCTGTCTGTCTGTCTGTCTGTCTGTCTGTCTGTGTTCCTGTGTGTATGTCTGTCTGTCTGTGTTTTTGTCCGTCTCTCTGTGTTCCTGTCTGTCTATTTTCCTGTGTATCTGTCTGTGTCTGTCTGTCTGTCTATGTTCCTGTCTGTCTGTCTGTCTGTCTGTCTGTCTGTCTGCCTGTCTGTCTATGTTCCTGTCTGTCTGTCTGTCTGTCTGTATGTCTGTCTGTCTGTCTGTCTGTCTGTCTGTCTGTCGATCTATGTTCCTGTCTGTCTGTCTGTCTGTCTGTCTGTCTGTCTGTCTGTCTGTCTGTCTGTCTGTCTGTCTGTCTGTCTGTCTGTCTGTCTATGTACCTGTCTTCATGTTCTATTACCCATAATACATCATGTTCTATCTTCTGTCTACAGACAATGTCACAAGAGAGAGGGGTCAGTTGAACAACTGCATGTATTTCATTGATTTAAGTGAAAACACTTTCCTTAAAAATATATACTGTATGAATCTCATGATTCAATGATTATTTAAGTGAAAAGGTCAGAATAGAGAGGATGTAGTCTGTCGTCATGTTCTAGTACCCATAATACATCATGTTTTATCTACTGTCTACAGAGGAGGTCAGAATAGAGAGGATGTAGTCTGTCTATGTTCCTATTTATCTGTCTGTCTGTTTTCCTGTGTGTGTGTATGTGTTCCTGTCTGTCTATGTTCATGTCTGTCTGTCTGTCTATGTTCATGTCTGTCTGTCTGTCTGTCTATCTGTCTGTCTGTCTGTCTGTCTGTCTGTCTGTCTGTCTGTCTGTCTGTCTGTCTGTCTGTCTGTCTGTCAGTCTGTCTGTCTGTGTTCCTGTATGTTTGTCTGTCTGTGTTCTTGTCCGTCTCTCCGTGTTCCTGTCTGTCTATGTTCCTGTCTGTCTGTGTGTCTGTTTTCCTGTGTGTGTATATGTGTTCCTGTCTGTCTATGTTCATGTCTGTCTATCTGTCTGTGTTCCTGTCTGTCTGTCTGTGTGTGTTCCTGTATGTCTGTCTGTCTGTCTGTCTTTGTTCTTGTCTATCTGTCTATATATGTTCCTGTCTGTCTGTCTGTGTTCCTCTATGTCTGTCTGTCTGTGTTCTTGTCCGTCTCTCTGTGTTCCTGTCTGTCTATGTTCCTGTCTGTCTGTCTGTCTATGTTCCTGTCTGTCTGTCTGTCTGTCTGTCTGTCTGTCTGTCTGTCTGTCTGTCTGTCTATGTTCCTCTATATCTGTCTGTCTGTGTTCCTGTCTGTGTGTCTGTGTTCCTGTCTGTCTGTCTGTGTTCCTGTCTGTCTATGTTCCTCTATATCTGTCTGTCTGTGTTCCTGTCTGTCTGTCTGTGTTCCTGTCTGTCTATGTTCCTGTATATCTGTATGTCTGTCTCCTGTATATCTGTCTTTCTGTGTTCCTGTCTGTCTGTCTGTGTTCCTGTCTGTCTGTCTGTCTGTCTGTGTTCCTGTCTGTCTGTCTGTCTGTCTGTCTGTCTGTCTGTCTGTCTATGTTCTTGTCTATCTGTCTATACATGTTCCTGTCTGTCTGTCTATGTTCCTGTCTGTCTGTCTGTCTGTCTGTCTGTCTGTCTGTCTGTCTGTCTGTCTGTCTGTCTATGTTCCTATATATCTGTCTGTCTATTTCCTGTCTGTCTGTCTGTGTTCCTGTATGTCTGTATTTCTATGTTCCTGGTTGTCTGTCTACGTTCCTCTATATCTGTCTGTCTGTGTTCCTGTCTGTCTGTCTGTGTTCCTGTCTGTCTGTGTTCCTGTCTGTCTATGTTCCTGTATATCTGTCTGTCTGTGTTCCTGTATATCTGTCTGTCTGTCTGTCTGTCTGTCTGTCTGTCTGTCTGTCTGTCTGTCTGTCTGTCTTTGTTCCTGTATGTCTGTCTGTCTGTGTTCCTGTCTTTCTGTGTTCCTGTGTATCTGTCTGTGTCTGTCTGTGTTCCTGTATATCTGTCTGTCTGTCTGTCTGTCTGTCTGTCTGTCTGTCTGTCTGTCTGTCTGTCTGTCTGTCTGTCTGTGTTCCTGTATGTCTGTCTGTCTGTGTTCCTGTCTTTCTGTGTTCCTGTGTATCTGTCTGTGTATGTCTATGTTCCTGTCTGTCTGTCTGTCTGTCTGTCTGTCTGTCTGTCTGTCTGTCTGTCTGTCTGTCTGTCTGTGTTCCTGTCTGTCTGTCTGTCTGTCTATGTTCCTGTCTGTCTATCAATGTTCCTGTCTGTCTGTCTGTCTGTCTGTCTGTCTGTCTGTCTGTCTGTCTGTGTTCCTGTCTGTATGTCTGTCTGTCTGTGTTTTTGTCCGTCTCTCTGTGTTCCTGTCTGTCTATTTTCCTGTGTATCTGTCTGTGTCTGTCTGTCTGTCTATGTTCCTGTCTGTCTGTCTGTCTGTCTGTCTGTCTGTCTGTCTGTCTGTCTGCCTGTCTGTCTATGTTCCTGTCTGTCTGTCTGTCTGTATGTCTGTCTGTCTGTCTGTCTGTCTGTCTGTCTGTCTGTCTGTCGATCTATGTTCCTGTCTGTCTGTCTGTCTGTCTGTCTGTCTGTCTGTCTGTCTGTCTGTCTGTCTGTCTATGTACCTGTCTTCATGTTCTATTACCCATAATACATCATGTTCTATCTTCTGTCTACAGACAATGTCACAAGAGAGAGGGGTCAGTTGAACAACTGCATGTATTTCATTGATTTAAGTGAAAACACTTTCCTTAAAAATATATACTGTATGAATCTCATGATTCAATGATTATTTAAGTGAAAAGGTCAGAATAGAGAGGATGTAGTCTGTCGTCATGTTCTAGTACCCATAATACATCATGTTTTATCTACTGTCTACAGAGGAGGTCAGAATAGAGAGGATGTAGTCTGTCTTCATGTTCTAGTACCCATAATACATCATGTTTTATCTACTGTCTACAGAGGAGGTCAGAATAGAGAGGATGTAGTCTGTCTATGTTCCTATTTATCTGTCTGTCTGTTTTCCTGTGTGTGTGTATGTGTTCCTGTCTGTCTATGTTCATGTCTGTCTGTCTGTCTATGTTCATGTCTGTCTGTCTGTCTGTCTGTCTATCTGTCTGTCTGTCTGTCTGTCTGTCTGTCTGTCTGTGTTCCTGTATGTTTGTCTGTCTGTGTTCTTGTCCGTCTCTCCGTGTTCCTGTCTGTCTATGTTCCTGTCTGTCTGTGTGTCTGTTTTCCTGTGTGTGTATATGTGTTCCTGTCTGTCTATGTTCATGTCTGTCTATCTGTCTGTGTTCCTGTCTGTCTGTCTGTGTGTGTTCCTGTATGTCTGTCTGTCTGTCTGTCTTTGTTCTTGTCTATCTGTCTATATATGTTCCTGTCTGTCTGTCTGTGTTCCTGTATGTCTGTCTGTCTGTGTTCTTGTCCGTCTCTCTGTGTTCCTGTCTGTCTATGTTCCTGTCTGTCTGTCTGTCTATGTTCCTGTCTGTCTGTCTGTCTGTCTGTCTGTCTGTCTGTCTGTCTGTCTATGTTCCTCTATATCTGTCTGTCTGTGTTCCTGTCTGTGTGTCTGTGTTCCTGTCTGTCTGTCTGTGTTCCTGTCTGTCTATGTTCCTCTATATCTGTCTGTCTGTGTTCCTGTCTGTCTGTCTGTGTTCCTGTCTGTCTATGTTCCTGTATATCTGTATGTCTGTCTCCTGTATATCTGTCTTTCTGTGTTCCTGTCTGTCTGTCTGTGTTCCTGTCTGTCTGTCTGTCTGTCTGTGTTCCTGTCTGTCTGTCTGTCTGTCTGTCTGTCTGTCTGTCTGTCTGTCTGTGTCTGTCTGTCTGTCTGTCTGTCTGTCTGTCTGTCTGTCTGTCTGTCTGTCTGTCTGTCTATGTTCTTGTCTATCTGTCTATACATGTTCCTGTCTGTCTATGTTCCTGTCTGTCTGTCTGTCTGTCTGTCTGTCTGTCTGTCTGTCTGTCTGTCTGTCTGTCTGTCTATGTTCCTATATATCTGTCTGTCTATTTCCTGTCTGTCTGTCTGTGTTCCTGTATGTCTGTATTTCTATGTTCCTGGTTGTCTGTCTACGTTCCTCTATATCTGTCTGTCTGTGTTCCTGTCTGTCTGTCTGTGTTCCTGTCTGTCTGTGTTCCTGTCTGTCTATGTTCCTTTATATCTGTCTGTCTGTGTTCCTGTATATCTGTCTGTCTGTCTGTCTGTCTGTCTGTCTGTCTGTCTGTCTGTCTGTCTGTCTGTGTTCCTGTATGTCTGTCTGTCTGTGTTCCTGTCTGTCTGTCTGTCTGTCTGTCTGTCTGTCTGTCTGTCTGTCTGTCTGTGTTACTGTCTGTCTGTCTGTCTGTCTGTGTTCCTGTCTGTCTGTCTGTGTTCCTGTCTGTCTGTGTTCCTGTCTGTCTATGTTCCTTTATATCTGTCTGTCTGTCTGTCTGTCTGTCTGTCTGTCTGTCTGTCTGTCTGTCTGTCTGTCTGTCTGTGTTCCTGTATGTCTGTCTGTCTGTGTTCCTGTCTGTCTGTCTGTCTGTCTGTCTGTCTGTCTGTCTGTCTGTCTGTCTGTCTGTCTGTCTGTCTGTGTTACTGTCTGTCTGTCTGTCTGTCTGTGTTACTGTCTGTCTGTCTGTCTGTCTGTGTTCCTGTCTGTCTGTCGGTTTGTGTTCCTGTCTGTCTGTCTGTCTGTGTTCCTGTCTGTCTGTCTGTCTATGTTCCTCTCTGTCTGTCTTTGTACCTGTCTTCATGTTCTATTACCCATAATACATCATATTTGATCTGCTCTGTCTACAGACAATGTCACAAGAGAGAGGGGTGAGTTGAACAACTGCATGTATTTCATTGATTTAAGTGAAAACACTTTCATTCAAAATATATACTGTATGAATCTCATGATTCAATAATAATTTAAGTGAAAAGGTCAGAATAGAGAGGATGTAGTCTGTCTTCATGTTCTAGTACCCATAATACATCATGTTTTATCTACTGTCTACAGAGAAGGTCAGAAGAGAGAGGATGTAGTCTGTCTATGTTCCTATTTACCTGTCTGTCTGTTTTCCTGTGTGTGTGTATGTGTTCCTGTCTGTCTATGTTCATGTCTGTCTATCTGTCTATGTTCATGTCTGTCTGTCTGTCTGTCTATGTTCCTATATATCTGTCTGTCTATGTTCCTGTCTGTCTATGTTCCTGTATATCTGTCTGTCTGTGTTCCTGTCTGTCTATGTTCCTCTATATCTGTCTGTCTGTCTGTCTGTCTGTCTGTCTGTCTGTCTGTCTGTCTGTCTGTCTGTCTGTCTATGTTCCTGTATATCTGTCTGTCTATGTTCCTGTATATCTGTCTGTCTGTGTTCCTGTCTGTCTGTCTGTGTTCCTTTCTGTCTGTCTGTCTGTCTGTCTGTCTGTCTGTCTGTCTGTCTGTCTGTCTGTCTGTCTGTCTGTCTGTCTGTCTACTTGTCCGTCTCTCTGTGTTCCTGTCTGTCTATGTTCCTGTCTGTCTGTCTGTCTATGTACCTGTCTTCATGTTCTATTACCCATAATACATCATGTTTTATATTCTGTCTACAGACAACATCAAAATTGAGAGGGGTGAGTTGAACAACTGCATGTATTTCCTATATATCTGTCTGTCTGTTTTCCTGTGTGTGTGTATGTGTTCCTGTCTGTCTATGTTCATGTCTGTCTATCTGTCTATGTTCATGTCTGTCTGTCTGTCTGTCTATGTTCCTATATATCTGTCTGTCTATGTTCCTGTCTGTCTGTCTATGTTCCTGTATATCTGTCTGTCTGTGTTCCTGTCTGTCTATGTTCCTCTATATCTGTCTGTCTGAAATCCTGTCTGTCTGTCTGTCTGTCTGTCTGTCTGTCTGTCTGTCTGTCTGTCTGTCTGTCTGTCTGTCTGTCTGTCTGTCTGTCTGTGTTCCTGTATGTCTGTTTGTCTGGAGCTTCATGAAATGGGTTTCCATGGCCGAGCAGCCGCACACAAGCCTAAGATCACCATGCTTAATGCCAAGCGTCGGGTGGAGTGGTGTAAAGCTCACCGCCATTGAACTCTGGACTAGTGGAAATACACTGCTCCAAAAAATAAAGGGAAGACTAAAATAACACATCCTAGATCTGAATGAACGAAATATTCTTATTAAATACTTTTTTCTTTACATAGTTGAAAGTGCTGACAAAAAATCACACAAAAATTATCAATGGAAATCAAATGTATCAACCCATGGAGGTCTGGATTTTGAGTCACACTCAAAATTGAAGTGGAGAACCACACTACAGGCTGATCCAACTTTGATGTAATGTCCTTAAAACAAGTCAAAATGAGGCTCAGTAGTGTGTGTGGCCTCCACGTGCCTGTGGGCATGCTCCTGATGAGGTGGCGGATGGTCTCCTGAGGGATCTCCTCCCAGACCTGGACTAAAGCATCCGCCAACACCTGGACAGTCTGTGGTGCAACGTGGCGTTGGTGGATGGAGCGAGACATGATGTCCCAGATGTGCTCAATTGGATTCAGGTCTGGGGAATGGGCGGGCCAGTCCATAGCATCAATGCCTTCCTCTTGCAGGAACTGCTGACACACTCCAGCCACATGAGGTCTAGCATTGTCTTGCATTAGGAGGAACCCAGGGCCAACCGCACCAGCATATGGTCTCACAAGGGGTCTGAGAATCTCATCTCGGTACCTAATGGCAGTCAGACTACCTCTGGCGAGCACATGGAGGGCTGTGCGGCCCCCCAAAGAAATGCCACCCCACCCCACACCATGACTGACCCACCGCCAAACCGGTCATGCTGGAAGATGTTGCAGGCAGCAGAACGTTCTCCACGGCGTCTCCAGACTCTGTCACGTCTGTCACGTGCTCAGTGTGAACCTGCTTTCATCTGTGAAGAGCACAGGGCACCAGTGGTGAATTTGCCAATCTTGGTGTTCTCTGGCAAATGCCAAACGTCCTGCACGGTGTTAGGCTGTAAGCACAACCGCCACCTGTGGACGTCGGGCCCTCATACCACCCTCATGGAGTCTGTTTCTGACCGTTTGAGCAGACAAATGCACATTTGTGGCCTGCTGGAGGTCATTTTGCAGGGCTCTGGCAGTGCTCCTCCTGCTCCTCATTGCACAAAGGCGGAGGTAGTGGTCCTGCTGCTGGGTTGTTGCCCTCCTACGGCCTCCTTCACATCTCCTGATGTACTGGCCTGTCTCCTGGTAGCGCCTCCATGCTCTGGACACTACGCTGACAGACACAGCAAACCTTCTTGCCACAGCTCGCATTGATATGCCATCCTGGATGAGCTGTACTACCTGAGCCACTTGTGTGGGTTGTAGACTCCGTCTCATGCTACCACTAGAGTGAAAGCACCGCCAGCATTCAAAAGTGACCAAAACATCAGCCAGGAAGCATAGGAACTGAGAAGTGGTCTGTGGTCACTCCCTGCAGAACCACTCCTTTATTGGGGGTGTCTTGCTAATTGCCTATAATTTCCACCTGTTGTCTATTCCATTTGCACAACAGCATGTGAAATTTATTGTCAATCAGTGTCGCTTCCTAAGTGGACAGTTTGATTTCACAGAAGTGTGATTGACTTGGAGTTACATTGTGTTGTTTAAGTGTTCCCTTTATTTTTTTGAGCAGTGTACGTTCTGTGCAGCTATTCCCTCCACAAGGCTATCAAACCAGCTAAGCGCCAGTACAGAGACAAAGTAGAATCTCAATTCAACGGCTCAGACACAAGAGGCATGTGGCAGGGTCTACAGTCAATCACGGACTACAGGAAGAAATCCAGCCCAGTCACAGACCAGGATGTCTTGCTCCCAGGCAGACTAAATAACTTTTTTGCCCGCTTTGAGGACAATACAGTGCCACTGACACGGCCTGCAACGAAAACATGCGGTCTCTCCTTCACTGCAGCCGAGGTGAGTAAGTCATTTAAACGTGTTAACCCTCGCAAGGCTGCAGGCCCAGACGGCATCCCCAGCCGCGCCCTCAGAGCATGCGCAGACCAGATGGCCGGTGTGTTTACGGACATATTCAATCAATCCCTATACCAGTCTGCTGTTCCCACATGCTTCAAGAGGGCCACCATTGTTCCTGTTCCCAAGAAAGCTAAGGTAACTGAGCTAAACGACTACCGCCCCGTAGCACTCACATCCGTCATCATGAAGTGCTTTGAGAGACTAGTCAAGGACCATATCACCTCCACCCTACCTGACACCCTAGACCCACTCCAATTTGCTTACCGCCCAAATAGGTCCACAGACGATGCAATCTCAACCACACTGCACACTGCCCTAACCCATCTGGACAAGAGGAATACCTATGTGAGAATGCTGTTCATCGACTACAGCTCGGCATTCAACACCATAGTACCCTCCAAGCTCGTCCACAAGCTCGAGACCCTGGGTCTCGACCCCGCCCTGTGCAACTGGGTACTGGACTTCCTGACGGGCCGCCCCCAGGTGGTGAGGGTAGGCAACAACATCTCCTCCCCGCTGATCCTCAACACTGGGGCCCCACAAGGGTGCGTTCTGAGCCCTCTCCTGTACTCCCTGTTCACCCACGACTGCGTGGCCACGCACGCCTCCAACTCAATCATCAAGTTTGCGGACGACACAACAGTGGTAGGCTTGATTACCAACAACGACGAGACGGCCTACAGGGAGGAGGTGAGGACCCTCGGAGTGTGGTGTCAGGAAAATAACCTCACACTCAACGTCAACAAAACTAAGGAGATGATTGCGGACTTCAGGAAACAGCAGAGGGAACACCCCCCTATCCACATCGATGGAACAGTAGTGGAGAGGGTAGCAAGTTTTAAGTTCCTCGGCATACACATCACAGACAAACTGAAATGGTCCACTCACACAGACAGCATCGTGAAGAAGGCACAGCAGCGCCTCTTCAACCTCAGGAGGCTGAAGAAATTTGGCTTGTCACCAAAAGCACTCACAAACTTCTACAGATGCACAATCGAGAGCATCCTGGCGGGCTGTATCACCGCCTGGTATGGCAACTGCACCGCCCTCAACCGTAAGGCTCTCCAGAGGGTAGTGAGGTCTGCACAACGCATCACCGGGGGCAAACTACCTGCCCTCCAGGACACCTACACCACCCGATTCTACAGGAAGGCCATAAAGATCATCAAGGACATCAACCACCCGAACCACTGCCTGTTCACCCTGCTGTCATCCAGAAGGCGAGGTCAGTACAGGTGCATCAAAGCTGGGACCGAGAGACTGAAAAACAGCTTCTATCTCAAGGCCATCAGACTGTTAAACAGCCACCACTAACATTGAGTGGCTGCTGCCAACACACTGTCAATGACACTGACTCAACTCCAGCCACTTTAATAATGGGAATTGATGGGAAATGATGTAAATATATCACTATCCACTTTAAACAATGCTACCTTATATAATGTTACTTACCCTACATTATTCATCTCATATGCATACGTATATACTGTACTCTATATCATCGACTGCATCCTTATGTAATACATGTATCACTAGCCACTTTAACTATGCCACTTTGTTTACATACTCATCTCATATGTTATACTGTACTCGATATCATCTACTGTATCTTGCCTATGCTGCTCTGTACCATCACTCATTCATATATCCTTATGTACATATTCTTTATCCCCTTACACTGTGTATAAGACAGTAGTTTTTTGGAATTGTTAGTTAGATTACTTGTTCATTATTACTGCATTGTCGGAACTAGAAGCACAAGCATTTCGCTACACTCGCATTAACATCTGCTAACCATGTGTATGTGACAAATAAAATTTGATTTGATTTGATTTCTCAGGATGAATCACACTCCACCATCTGGCAGTCTGACAGATGAATCTGGGTTTGGCGGATGCCAGGAGAACACTACCTGCCCCAATGCATAGTGTCATCCGTAAAGATTGGTGGAGGAGGAATAATGGTCTGGGGCTGTTTTTCATGTTTTCGGCTAGGCCCCTTAGTTCCAGTGAATGGTATGCTTAACGCTACAGCATGCAATGACTATCTATACGATTCTGTGCTTCCAACTTTGTGGCAACAGTTTGGGGAAGGCCCTTTCCTGTTTCGGTATGACAATATCCCTGTGCACAAAGCGACATCCATACAGAAATGGTTTGTTGAGATCGGTGTGGAAGAACTTGACTGGCCTGCACAGAGCCCTGACCTCAGCCCAATCGAACACCTTAGGGATGAATTGGAGCGCCGACTGTGAGCCAGACCTAATCGCCCAGTGTAACAGTATTACTTTAAACGGTCCCCTCGCCCATAACCGGGCGCGAACCAGGGAGCCTCTGCACACATCAACCCTCGAAGCATCGTTACCCATCGCTCCACAAAAGCCGCGGCCCTTGCAGAGCAAGGGGAACAACTACTTCAAGGTCTCAGAGCAAGTGACGTCACTGATTGAAACGCTATTTAGCGCACACCGCTAACTAAGCTAGCCGTTTCACATCCGTTAGGCTATGAGGGGTGGCCAGTCCTCTACTGGCTGTACTGGGTAGACCAGAGTAACCAGGCTCTGAGGGGTGACCAGTCCTCTACTGGCTGTACTGGGTAGACCAGTTGAACCAGGCTCTGAGGGGTGACCAGTCCTCTACTGGCTGTACTGGGTAGAGAGGAACCAGGCTCTGAGGGGTGACCAGTACTCTACTGGCTGTACTGGATAGAGAGGAACCAGGCTCTGAGGGGTGACCAGTCCTCTACTGGCTGTACTGGGTAGAGAGGAACCAGCCTCTGAGGGGTGACCAGCCCTCTGCTGGGTGTACTGGGTAGACCAGAGGAACCAGGCTCTTCATCTTCTGTCTATGTTCCTGTCTGTCTATCTATGTTCCTGTCTGTCTGTCTATGTTCCTGTCTGTGTGTCTATGTTCATGTCAGTCTGTCTGTCTGTCTGTCTGTGTTCCTTTATGTCTGTCTATGTTCCTGTCTCTCTATGTTCCTGTCTGTCTGTCTATGTGCCTGTCTGTCTGTGTTCCTGTCTGTCCGTCTATGTTCCTGTCTGTCTGTCTATGTTCCTGTCTCTCTGTCTGTCTATGTTCCTGTCTCTCTGTCTGTCTCTGTTCCTGTCTGCTGTCTATGTTCCTGTCTGTCTGTCTATGTTCCTGTCTCTCTGTCTGTCTATGTTCCTGTCTCTCTGTCTGTCTCTGTTCCTGTCTGTCTGTCTATATGTTCCTGTCTGTCTGTCTATGTTCCTGTCTGTCTGTCTATGTTCCTTTCTCTCTGTCTGTCTATGTTCCTGTCTGTCTGTCTATATGTTCCTGTCTGTCTGTCTAAATGTTCCTGTCTGTCTTTCTATATGTGCCTGTCTGTCTGTCTATGTTCCTGTCTGTCTGTCTATATGTTCCTGTCTGTCTTTCTATATGTCCCTGTCTGTCTATGTGCCTGTCTTTCTGTCTATGTTTCTGTCTGTCTGTCTGTCTATGTTCCTGTCTGTCTGTCTATATTTATTTTTGACAAGTTGAGTGAATATATTTCTCCCCCCTAGATGAACTCAATAAAAACCTGACTGGACAGCTGGGTAAGTGTTGTCTATGTGTTTACTATATTCATGTCATTTTCAACATTACCAACATTATCAAAGGAAAGAGAGGAAATTACACATAATACATCATGTTTTATCTACTGTCTACAGAGGAGGTCAGAATAGAGAGGATGTAGTCTGTCTTCATGTTCTAGTACCCATAATACATCATGTTTTATCTACTGTCTACAGAGGAGATCAGAATAGAGAGGATGTAGTCTGTCTTCATGTTCTAGTACCCATAATACATCATGTTTTATCTACTGTCTACAGAGGAGGTCAGAATAGAGAGGATGTAGTCTGTCTTCATGTTCTAGTGCCCATAATACATCATGTTTTATCTACTGTCTACAGAGGAGGTCAGAATAGAGAGGATGTAGTCTGTCTTCATGTTCTAGTACCCATAATACATCATGTTTTATCTACTGTCTATAGAGGAGGTTAGAATAGAGAGGATGAAGTCTGTCGTCATATTCTAGTACCCATAATACATCATGTTTTATCTACTGTCTACAGAGGAGTTCAGAATAGAGAGGATGTAGTCTGTCTTCATGTTCTAGTACCCATAATACATCATGTTTTATCTACTATCTACAGAGGAGGTCAGAATAGAGAGGATGTAGTCTGTCTTCATGTTCTAGTACCCATAATACATCATGTTTTATCTACTGTCTACAGAGGAGGTCAGAATAGAGAGGATGTAGTCTGTCTTCATGTTCTAGTACCCATAATACATCATGTTTATCTACTGTCTACAGAGGAGGTCAGAATAGAGAGGATGTAGTCTGTCTTCATGTTCTAGTACCCATAATACATCATGTTTTTATCTACTGTCTACAGAGAAGGTCAGAATAGAGAGGATGTAGTCTGTCTATGTACCTATATATCTGTCTGTCTGTTTTCCTGTGTGTGTGTATGTGTTCCTGTCTGTCTATGTTCATGTCTGATGTCTGTCTGTCTGTCTCTGTCTGTCTGTCTGTCTGTCTGTCTATGTTCCTCTATATCTGTCTGTCTGTGTTCCTGTCTGTCTATGTTCCTCTATATCTGTCCGTCTGTGTTCCTGTCTGTCTGTCTGTGTTCCTGTCTGTCTATGTTCCTGTATATCTGTCTGTCTATGTTCCTGTCTGTCTGTCTGTCTGTCTGTCTGTCTGTCTGTCTGTCTGTCTGTCTGTCTGTCTGTCTGTCTGTCTGTCTGTCTGTCTGTCTGTCAGTCTGTGTTCCTGTATGTCTGTGTTCCTGTATGTCTGTGTTCCTGTATGTCTGTTTGTCTGGAGCTTCATGAAATGGGTTTCCATGGCCGAGCAGCCTCACACAAGCCTAAGATCACCATGCTCAATGCCAAGCGTCGGGTGGTGTGGTGTAAAGCTCACCGCCATTGAACTCTGGACTAGTGGAAATACACTGCTCCAAAAAATAAAGGGAAGACTAAAATAACACATCCTCGATCTGAATGAACAAAATATTCTTATTAAATACTTTTTTCTTTACATAGTTGAAAGCGCTGACAAAAAAATCACACAAAAATTATCAATGGAAATCAAATGTATCAACCCATGGAGGTCTGGATTTGGAGTCACACTCAAAATTAAAATGCTGAACCACACTACAGGCTGATCCAACTTTGATGTAATGTCCTTAAAACAAGTCAAAATGAGGCTCAGTAGTGTGTGTGGCCTCCACGTGCCTGTATGACCTCCATACAACGCCTAGGCATGCTCCAGATGATGTGGCGGATGGTCTCCTGAGGGATCTCCTCCAAGACCTGGACTAAAGCATCCGCCAACACCTGGACAGTCTGTGGTGCAACGTGGCGTTGGTGGATGGAGCGAGACATGATGTCCCAGATGTGCTCAATTGGATTCAGGTCTGGGGAATGGGCGGGCCAGTCCATAGCATCAATGCCTTCCTCTTGCAGGAACTGCTGACACACTCCAGCCACATGAGGTCTAGCATTGTCTTGCATTAGGAGGAACCCAGGGCCAACCTCACCAGCATATGGTCTCACAAGGGGTCTGAGGATCTCATCTCGGTACCTAATGGCAGTCAGGCTACCTCTGGCGAGCACATGGAGGGCTGTGCGGCCCCCCAAAGAAATGCCACTCCACCCCACACCATGACTGACCCACCGCCAAACCGGTCATGCTGGAGGATGCGTCTCCAGACTCTGTCACGTCTGTCACATGTGCTCAGTGTGAACCTGCTTTCATCTGTGAAGAGCACAGGGCACCAGTGGCGAATTTGCCAATCTTGGTGTTCTCTGGCAAATGCCAAACGTCCTGCACGGTGTTAGGCTGTAAGCACAACCGCCACCTGTGGACGTCGGGCCCTCATACCACCCTCATGGAGTCTGTTTCTGACCGTTTGAGCAGACACATGCACATTTGTGGCCTGCTGGAGGTCATTTTGCAGGGCTCTGGCAGTGCTCCTCCTGCTCCTCCTTGCACAAAGGCGGAGGTAGTGGTCCTGCTGCTGGGTTGTTGCCCTCCTACGGCCTCCTTCACATCAGACTAGAGGAAACAGGCTATGAGGGGTGACCAGTCCTCTACTGGCTGTACTGGGTAAACCAGAGGAACCAGGCTCTGACGGGTGACCAGTCCTATACTGGCTGTACTGGGTAGACCAGAGGAACCAGACTCTGAGGGGTGACCAGTCCTCCACTGGCTGTACTGGGTAGACCAAAGGAACCAGGCTCTGAGGGGTGGCCAGTCCTCTACTGACTGTACTGGGTAGAGAGGAACCAGGCTCTGAGGGGTGACCAGTCCTCTACTGACTGTACTGGGTAGAGAGGAACCAGGCTCTGAGGGGTGACCAGTCCTCTACTGACTTTACTGGGTAGACCAGAGGAACCAGGCTCTGAGGGGTGACCAGTCCTCTACAGGCTGTACTGGGTAGACCGGAGGAAACAGGCTATGAGGGGTGACCAGTCCACTACTGGCTGTACTGGGTAGAGAGGAACCAGGTTCTGAGGGGTGACCAGTCCTCTACTGGCTGTGCCAGGTGGAGATTATAACAGAACATGGCCAAGATGTTCAAATGTTCATAGATGACCAGCAGGGTCAAATAATAATAATCACAGTGGTTGTAGAGGGTGCAACAGGTCAGCACCTCAGGAGTAAATGTCAGTTGGCTTTTCATAGCCGATCATTGAGAGTATCTCTACCGCTCCTGCTGTCTCTTGAGAGTTGAAACCAGCAGGTCTGGGACAGGTAGCACGTCCGGTGAACAGGTCAGGGTTCCATAGCCGCAGGCAGAACAGTTGAAACTGGAGCAGCAGCACTACCAGGTGGACTGGGGACAGCAAGGAGTCATCAGGCCAGATAGTCCTGAGGCATGGTCCTAGGGCGCAGGTCCTCTGAGAGAAGAGAGAGAGGAAGACCTCACTAATGCTCTTATGGCTGAATGGAAGCAAGACCCAACAGCAATGTTCCATCATCTAGTGGAAAGCCTTCCCAGAATAGCGGAGGCTGTTATAGCAGCAAAGGGGGACCAACGCCATATTAATGCCCATGATTTTGGAATGAGATGTTCAATTAGCAGGTGTCCACATACTTTTGGTAATGTAGTGTATAAATCTCTTGATTCAATCATTATTTAATTATCACTATCTCACTATCTTTATTTCATTTTTACACCAGGTGGACTACAAGGAGAGCTGAGTAAGTAGTGTGTGTCTGTCTATGTTCCTGTCTATGTTCCTGTCTGTCTGTCTGTCTGTCTGGCTGTCTGTCTGTCTGTCTGTCTGTCTGTCTGTCTGTCTGTATGTCTGTCTGTCTGTCTGTCTATTTTCCTGTCTGTCTGTCTATGTTCCTGTCTGTCTGTCTTTCTATGTTCCTGTCTGTCTTTCTATATGTTCCTGTCTGTCTGTCTGTCTATGTTTCTGTCTGTCTGTCTGTCTATGTTCCTGTCTCTCTGTCTATATTTATTTTTGACAAGTTGAGTGAATATATTTCTCCCCCCTAGATGAACTCAATAAAAACCTGACTGGACAGCTGGGTAAGTGTTGTCTATGTGTTTACTATATTCATGTCATTTTCAACATTACCAACATTATCAAAGGAAAGAGAGGAAATTACCCATAATACATCATGTTTTATCTACTGTCTACAGAGGAGGTCAGAATAGAGAGGATGTAGTCTGTCTTCATGTTCTAGTACCCATAATACATCATGTTTTATCTACTGTCTACAGAGGAGGTCAGAATAGAGAGGATGTAGTCTGTCTTCATGTTCTAGTACCCATAATACATCATGTTTTATCTACTGTCTACAGAGGAGGTCAGAATAGAGAGGATGTAGTCTGTCTTCATGTTCTAGTACCCATAATACATCATGTTTTATCTACTGTCTACAGAGGAGGTCAGAATAGAGAGGATGTAGTCTGTCTTCATGTTCTAGTACCCATAATACATCATGTTTTATATACTGTCTACAGAGGAGGTCAGAATAGAGAGGATGTAGTCTGTCTTCATGTTCTAGTACCCATAATGCACCATGTTTTATCTACTGTCTACAGAGGAGGTCAGAATAGAGAGGATGTAGTCTGTCTTCATGTTCTAGTACCCATAATACATTATGTTTTATCTTCTGTCTACAGAGGAGCTCAGAAAAGACAACGGTAAGTTGTGTGTGAAAGTCTGTGTGCTTCTATAACTGCATGTATTTCATTAATTTAAGTGAAAACACTTGCCTTAATATATACAGTATATCACAAAAGTGAGTACACCCCTCACTTTTTTGTAAATATTTGAGTATATCTTTTCATGTGACAACACTGAAGAAATAACACTTTGCTACAATCTAAAGTAGTGAGTGTACAGCTTGTATAACAGTGTAAATTTGCTGTCCCCTCAAAATAACTCAACAACCAGACATTAATGTCTAAACATTTGGCAACTAAAGTGAGTACACCCCTAAGTGAAAATGTCCAAATTGGGCCCAATTAGCCATTTTCCCTCCCCGGTGTCATGTGACTCGTTAGTGTTACAAGGTCTCAGGTGTGAATGGGGAGCAGGTGTGTTAAATTTGGTGTCATCGCTCTCACACTCCCTCATACTGACTGGTCACTGGAAGTTCAACATGGCACCTCATGGCAAAGAACTCTCTGAGGATCTGGAAAAAATAATTGTTGCTCTACATAAAGATGGCCTGGGCTATAAGAAGATTGCCAAGACCCTGAAACTGAGCTGCAGCACGGTGGCCAAGACCATACAGCGGTTTAACTGGACAGGTTCCACTCAGAACAGGCCTCGCCATGGTCGACCAAAGAAGTTGAGTGCACGTGCTCAGCGTCATATCCAGAGGTTGTCTTTGGGAAATAGACGTATGAGTGCTGCTAGCATTGCTGCAGAGGTTGAAGGGGTGGGGGGTCAGCCTGTCAGTGCTCAGACCATACGCAGTACACTGCATCAAATTGGTCTGCATGGCTGTCGTCCCAGAAGGAAGCCTCTTCTAAAGATGATGCACAAGAAAGCCTGCAAACAGTTTGCTGAAGACAAGCAGACTAAGGACATGGATTACTGGAACCATGTCCTGTGGTCTGATGAGACCAAGATAAACGTATTTGGTTCAGATGGTGTCAAGCGTGTGTGGCGGCAACCAGGTGAGGAGTACAAAGACAAGTGTGTCTTGCCTACAGTCAAGCATGGTGATGGGAGTGTCAAGGTCTGGGGCTGCATGAGTGCTGCCGGCACTGGGGAGCTACAGTTCATTGAGGGAACCATGAATGCCAACATGTACTGTGACATACTGAAGCAGAGCATGATCCCCTCCCTTCGGAGACTGGGCCGCAGGGAAGTATTCCAACATGATAACGACCCCAAACACACCTCCAAGACGACCACTGCCTTGCTAAAGAAGCTGAGGGTAAAGGTGATGGACTGGCCAAGCATGTATCCAGACCTAAACCCTATTGAGCATCTGTGGGGCATCCTCAAACGGAAGGTGGAGGAGTGCAAGGTCTCTAACACCCACCAGCTCCGTGATGTCGTCATGGAGGAGTGGAAGAGGACTCCAGTGGCAACCTGTGAAGCTCTGGTGAACTCCATGCCCAAGAGGGTTAAGGCAGTGCTGGAAAATGGTGGCCACACAAAATATTGACAATTTGGGCCCAATTTGGACATTTTCACTTAGGGGTGTACTCACTTTTGTTGCCAGCGGTTTAGACATTAATGGCTGTGTGTTGAGTTATTTTGAGGGGACAGCAAATTTACACTGTTATACAAGCTGTACACTCAATGCTTTACATTGTAGCAAAGTGTCCTTTCTTCAGTGTTGTAACATGAAAAGATATACTCAAATATTTACAAAAATGTGAGGGGTGTACTCACTTTTGTGATATACTGTATATACACTATATATTACACTGATTAACTACACTATATGTTACACTGGTTAACTACACTATATATTACACTGATTAACTACACTATATATTACACTATATATTACACTATATATTACACTGATTAACTACACTATATATTACACTATATATTACACTGATTAACTACACTATATATTACACTGATTAACTACACTATATATTACACTATATATTACACTGATTAACTAAACTATATATTACACTATATATTACACTGGTTAACTACACTATATATTACACTGGTTAACTACACTATATATTACACTGATTAACTACACTATATATTACACTGATTAACTACACTATATATTACACTGATTAACTATACTATATATTACACTGATTAACTACACTATATATTACACTATATATTACACTGATTAACTACACTATATATTACACTGATTAACTACACTATATATTACACTGATTAACTACACTATATATTACACTATATACTACACTGATTAACTACACTATATATTACACTGATTAACTACACTATTTATTACACTGGTTAACTACACTATATATTACACTGATTAACTACACTATATATTACACTGGTTAACTACACTATATATTACACTCATTAACTACACCATATATTACACTGGTTAACTACACTATATATTACACTGGTTAACTACACTATATATTACACTGATTAACTACACTATATATTACACTGGTTAACTACACTATATATTACACTGATTAACTACACTATATATTACACTGATTAACTACACTATATATTACACTATATATTACACTGATTAACTACACTATATATTACACTGATTAACTACACTATATATTACACTGATTAACTACACTATATATTACACTGATTAACTACACTATATATTACACTGATTAACTACACTATATATTACACTGGTTAACTTCACTATATATTACACTATATATTACACTGATTAACTACACTATATATTACACTGATTAACTACACTTTATATTACACTGTTTAACTACACTATATATTACACTGATTAACTACACTATATATTACACTGATTAACTACACTTTATATTACACTGGTTAACTACAATATATATTACACTGATTAACTACACTATATATTACACTGATTAACTACACTATATATTGCACTGATTAACTACACTATATATTACACTATATATTACACTGGTTAACTACACTATATATTACACTATATATTACACTGGTTAACTACACTATATATTACACTTGTTAACTACACTATATATTACACTGACTAACTACACTATATATTACACTGATTAACTACACTATATATTGCACTGATTAACTACACTATATATTACACTGGTTAACTACACTATATATTACACTGATTAACTACACTATATATTACACTATATATTACACTGACTAACTACACTATATATTACACTGATTAACTACACTACATATTACACTGGTTAACTACACTATATATTACACTATATATTACACTGACTAACTACACTATATATTACACTGATTAACTACACTATATATTGCACTGATTAACTACACTATATATTACACTATATATTACACTGGTTAACTACACTATATATTACACTGGTTAACTACACTATATATTACACTGATTAACTACACTATATATTACACTGATTAACTACACTATATATTACACTGGTTAACTACACTGTATATTACACTGGTTAACTACACTATATATACAAAAGTATGTGGACAACTCTTTAAATTTGTAGATTTGGTGAATTCACGAATTGATCTATCTGTTATATGTGTTCTGACTATCTGTTCTTGTCCTCAGGGAAAGCTGAAGAGACCATCCAATCCAATCCAATCGCCACCTCTCCAGGAGGTCAACAGGAAACAGACTCCTTCCCAAAGTAATCAGTCTTTATGATTCTTATGTTTCCTACAATTACTGGTCAGTCTGTCTGTTTATTCTGATGTTGTTGCTTCATTCTAAATCATCCTTTCTATCTTTAATAGAGTCTGAGGGGATTGAAGGGATGAAGATGGAGTCTTTTCCTGCTCCTGAGATGGAGACTTTACCTGAAGGATGATCTGGAGAAGTTGTGGGTGGAAGTTGAGTTACTGTAGAGAGACTATAACTATAGAGAGACTACAACTATAGAGCTGAGTTACTATAGAGACTATAACTATAGAGCTGTTACTATAGAGAGACTATAACTATAGAGAGACTATAACTATAGAGCTAAGTTACTATAGAGACTATAACTATAGAGCTGAGTTACTGTAGAGAGACTATAACTATAGAGAGACCATAACTATAGAGCTGAGTTACTATAGAGACTATAACTATAGAGCTGTTACTACAGAGAGACTATAACTATAGAGAGACTATAACTATAGAGCTGAGTTACTATAGAGAGACTATAACTATAGAGCTGAGTTACTATAGAGAGACTATAACTATAGAGCTGAGTTACTATAGAGAGACTATAACTATAGAGCTGAGTTACTGTAGAGAGACTATAACTATAGAGCTGAGTTACTATAGAGAGACTATAACTATAGAGCTGAGTTACTATAGAGAGACTATAACTATAGAGAGACTAACTATAGAGCTGAGTTACTATAAAGAGACTATAACTATAGAGACTATAACTATAGAGCTAAGTTACTATAGAGAGACTATAACTTTCTATAGAGACCTAACCCACCTAACAAAGCTGAGTTTCTGAGTATATAACTGAGTGATATGAATCTTGGTAAGACAAAGTCATCTGATAAAGGTGTTAGTCAGTTTTCTATAATCCACTTCCAGTAGTTAGTTCTTTACTTGTTGAAGTTTTACTACCCATGTCTGTTATGGGTTTATATCCATTTCCTGGTTATTCTATACAGTATTTACGATGACATCATCCACAGACTTCTGGAGCTGTTGGTTAAAAGGCAGAGATCCTCAAAGAGCAGTACCAGATCATCAGGTATATATGTGGTTTCCATGGTTTCCATGTTTGGTGCCATTCCATTGGCTCCGTTCCAGCCGTTATAATGAGCAGACTTCTGGAGCTGTTGGTTAAAATCTCTTAAAAGGCAAAGAACCTCAAAGAACAAAGAAGGACTTTACTTTATGTTTGTGTTTTTTGTCTGCTCTGCCCCCAGGCTCTCACTATATATAATGTATACAATAACTATGTATTTAATGTGGAATGTATACAATAACTATGTATTTAATTTGTAATGTTTACAATAACTATGTATTTAATTTGTAATGTTTACAATAACTATGTATTTAATGTGGAATGTTTACAATAACTATGTATTTAACTTAATGTATACAATAACTATGTATTTAATGTACACAATAACTATGTATTTAATGTGGAATGTTTACAATAACTATGTATTTAACTTAATGTATACAATAACTATGTATTTAATTTGTAATGTATACAATAACTATGTATTTAATTTGTAATGTATACAATAACTATGTATTTAATGTATACAATAACTATGTATTTAATGTGGAATGTTTACAATAACTATGTATTTAATTTGTAATGTTTACAATAACTATGAGCATGTGGGCAGAACAACATTAAATACAATCACTCTATATACTGTATTTAATGTGTAATGTATACAATAACTATGTATTTAACTTAATGTATACAATAACTATGTATTTAACTTAATGTATACAATAACTATGTATTTAATGTGTATTGTATACAATAACTATACATTTAATTTAATGTATACAATAACTATGTATTGAATGTGTAATGTATACAATAACTATACATTTAATTTAATGTATACAATAACTATACATTTAATTTAATGTATACAATAACTATGTATTTAACTTAATGTATACAATAACTATGTATTGAATGTGGAATGTATACAATAAATATGTATTTAATGTGTAATGAATATACACTATATAATGTATACAATAAATATGTATTTAATGTGTAATGAATATACACTATATAATGTATACAATAAATATGTATTTAATGTGTAATGAATATACACTATATAATGCATGCAATAAATATGTAGTTAATGTGTAATGAATATACACTATATAATGTATACAATAACTATGTAGTTAATGTGTAATGAATATACACTATATAATGTATACAATAACTATGTAGTTAATGTGCAATGTAAACAATTATTTTCATTTTTTTTCACCTTTATTTAACCAGGTAGGCTAGTTGAGAACAAGTTCTCATTTACAACTGCGACCTGGCCAAGATAAAGCACAGCAGTGTGACACAAACAACACAGAGTTTGTTGGAGATTTTCCAGTCGTCTGATGATTCTCAGCAGCTATACTGTTCTCTTTGAAGTAGAAAGAACAATCTATATAAGTTGAAATATTAGACATGTGTAAGCAGAATGAAGGCTGAAGCCCATGTGAGTGTACAAAGCTGGATCAACATGGAATTGACCATTGGACATATAAAGAACAGAACCTAAGCAGAATCTGTGTGGATTAGGCAAGGTAAACCAACAAGACTTGTCTGGGCCATGTCTGATCTTGTGAAGGCTACTGGACACGCACATGGGTTAATCATATATACAGTGCCGTGCGAAAGTATTCGGCCCCCTTGAACTTTGCGACCTTTTGCCACATTTCAGGCTTCAAACATTAAGATATTAAACTGTATTTTTTTGTGAAGAATCAACAACAAGTGGGACACAATCATGAAGTGGAACGACATTTATTGAATGTTTCAAACTTTTTTAACAAATCAAAAACGGAAAAATTGGGCGTGCAAAATTATTCAGCCCCTTTACTTTCAGTGCAGCAAACTCTCTCCAGAAGTTCAGTGAGGATCACTGAATGATCCAATGTTGACCTAAATGACTAATGATGATAAATACAATCCACCTGTGTGTAATCAAGTCTCCGTATAAATGCACCTGCACTGTGATAGTCTCAGAGGTCCGTTAAAAGCGCAGAGAGCATCATGAAGAACAAGGAACACACCAGGCAGGTCCGAGATACTGTTGTGAAGAAGTTTAAAGCCGGATTTGGATACAAAAATATTTCACAAGCTTTAAACATCCCAAGGAGCACTGTGCAAGCGATAATATTGAAATGGAAGGAGTATCAGACCACTGCAAATCTACCAAGACCTGGCCGTCCCTCTAAACTTTCAGCTCATACAAGGAGAAGACTGATCAGAGATGCAGCCAAGAGGCCCATGATCACTCTGGATGAACTGCAGAGATCTACAGCTGAGATGGGAGACTCTGTCCATAGGACAACAATCAGTCGTATATTGCACAAATCTGGCCTTTATGGAAGAGTGGCAAGAAGAAAGCCATTTCTTAAAGATATCCATAAAAAGTGTCATTTAAAGTTTGCCACAAGCCACCTGGGAGACACACCAAACATGTGGAAGAAGGTGCTCTGGTCAGATGAAACCAAAATTGAACTTTTTGGCAACAATGCAAAACGTTATGTTTGGCGTAAAAGCAACACAGCTCATCACCCTGAACACACCATCCCCACTGTCAAACATGGTGGTGGCAGCATCATGGTTTGGGCCTGCTTTTCTTCAGCAGGGACAGGGTAGATGGTTAAAATTGATGGGAAGATGGATGGAGCCAAATACAGGACCATTCTGGAAGAAAACCTGATGGAGTCTGCAAAAGACCTGAGACTGGGACGGAGATTTGTCTTCCAACAAGACAATGATCCAAAACATAAAGCAAAATCTACAATGGAATGGTTCAAAAATAAACATATCCAGGTGTTAGAATGGCCAAGTCAAAGTCCAGACCTGAATCCAATCGAGAATCTGTGGAAAGAACTGAAAACTGCTGTTCACAAATGCTCTCCATCCAACCTCACTGAGCTCGAGCTGTTTTGCAAGGAGGAATGGGAAAAAATGTCAGTCTCTCGATGTGCAAAACTGATAGAGACATACCCCAAGCGACTTACAGCTGTAATCGCAGCAAAAGGTGGCGCTACAAAGTATTAACTTAAGGGGGCTGAATAATTTTGCACGCCCAATTTTTCAGTTTTTGATTTGTTAAAAAAGTTTGAAATATCCAATAAATGTCGTTCCACTTCATGATTGTGTCCCACTTGTTGTTGATTCTTCACAAAAAAATACAGTTTTATATCTTTATGTTTGAAGCCTGAAATGTGGCAAAAGGTCGCAAAGTTCAAGGGGGCCGAATACTTTCGCAAGGCACTGTAGATAACATCTTAACTTGTGAAGACCTTTGGACAGGAATATTAGCTAATCAGTGATAGGCACGAGTAGGGTTATGCATGTTATGCAACTGTCATGTCTTTGTCATCATTAAAATGAAGACTTATTTATTTCAAATCAATTCTCTGTAATTATTATTACTTGATTACTCTAATCATGTAAATGTAATTAACTAGGATGTTGGGGCACCAAGGAAAATCTTCAGTTTACAAAGTTATAATTTTCCTAATTTAACTCTTCAGCTATTTTAATATCTGATCAATTAGTCTTCTGATTCATGAATTATTCTTTACCTCACGTTAGTCTCAATCCAAACGTCGTAAATTGTTGGTTATCTGCACGAACCCAGTCTTCACTATGAATCATCCATACATTGTATTAACCTGTTGCGACTCTGTTTAAAACGGGATATTTTGGAAACGATGCTAGAATATGGATATAATTGACAGCTTTGGATAGAAAACACTCTAACGTTTCCAAAACTGTAAAGATATTGTCTGTGAGTATAACAGAACTGATGTTGCAGGTGAAAGCCTGAGAAAAATCCAATCCGGAAGTGTCCCATATTTTGAAAGCGCTGCGTTCCATCGAGTCCCTATTGAGCTGTGAATGTGCTATGAACCAGCTTACGCTTTCTACGTATTCCCCAAGGTGTCTACAGCATTGTGACGTAGTTTTACGCATTTATGTTGAAGAATACCCTTAGGGGGCTACATTGCGCAAGTGGTCACATGATGCTCCCGGAGAAAATCTTGCATAAAGTACAGAGGTAGACATTATTCCAATCGCTTCTACTGAGAAACCAATTGTCCCGGTTGATATATTATGGAATAGATATTTGAAAAACACCTTGAGGATTGATTCTAAACAACGTTTGCCATGTTTCTGTTGATATTATGGAGCTAATTTTGAATATTTTTCGGCGTTGTCGTGACCGCAATTTCCGGGTGGTTTCTCAGCCAAACGTGAAAAACAAACCGAGCTATTTCGCCTACAAAAATAATCTTTATGGAACAAAATGAACATTCGCTATCTACCTGGGAGTCTCGTGAGTGAAAACCTCTGAAGTTCATCAAAGGTAAACGATTTAATTTGATTGCTTTTCTGATTTTCATGACAAGGTTGCCTGCTGCTAGCAAGGCATAATGCTATGCTAGGCTATCGATAAACTTACACAAATGCTTGTCTAGCTTTGGCTGTAAAGCATATTTTGAAAATCTGAGATGACGGGGTGATTTTAACAAAAGGCTAAGCTGTGTTCCAATATATTTCACTTGTGATTTTTCATGAATATGAATATTTCATGAATATGAATATTTTCTAGAAAGATTTATGTCTGTTGCGTTATGCTAATTAGTGTCAGGCGATGAGTACGCTCCCGGACCCGGGTTTGAGAGTCACAAGAAGTTTATCATTTATTTACTAACTAACTAAATAATCACAGAAATGCATAAACAAACAAACATATGGTTACAAGGAAATTATGGGGATGTGCCCTAGTGGGCTAAACCGGTATCACGGCTTGGTAGACAAAGGGACTGAGAAGGGCGCGAAAGATAAAAGACACTACAAAGTTGATAATTATAACAATTGAAATGCTACTCCTTTGCACATGAACGCCCACTCATTCGGGAATAATTGCAATCAATATATATATCTACACTCAGTGTGTCGTCGTGATCTCTGTTGGAATCGCCCTTTCTGTTGGAAGTTCATCCGCCCCTCTCTCTGCGTCTCTGGAGTCTTTGGTTAGAATGGCTACTTCAGAGTAACATTCAGAAATGTTCTTATAGAATAGATGTTTTGGCGGTTGTCGGCCTTCGAATTCCATGGTATAGAATTCCTCGCTGCAGACTAGTAATTTGTATCAAAGATTTGCTCTTATTCTGTCGGTATTGATAGTCTCAGAGTTTTAACAACCATTACAACCTTAGCTTATACTCAGGTTTATGGTCTCTACTCAAACCTTAGCCCTCTCGTGGCAATCGAGGTAAGCTGGTCTAAAGGGAAATTCCCAAGGTGGGGGTTATATCCAGAACAAAAAAAAACAAAAAAAAGCTGTTCCATGATGATCAATATCTGTGCTCATGGGGCAGGCCTATGACTTCTTTAAACTCCAAAGGGATTTGGAGTTTCCTTCATTAAACAGTTTATAATCACATTACATAATTTCACAAATAGTTTAATCTTTACTCATTCATTTTATACAACAATTCGATGCAAGTCTCACAAACTGAGACTCTTGTATAAACAGAGTTATGGTGATGTGGCTGTATTGTCTAAACGAAATGGACCGGTCGTAACTGGATTCTCCCCCGACCGTGTACACATTCTCCAAAACATGGACATTGTTCCAGTTCTCTAGTTCGGTGCTGTGGAAGAGGTTTGTTTGTTCTGCTGTGAAACTCACTCTCTCTATACTGTCTGGCCATGAGGAGAGAGACTCCTCTAGGAACTGCATGCATGATTAAAACCTCTTAAGGCTAGGGGGCAGAATTTTCACTTTTGGATAAATAGCGTAACAAAAGGACCAATTGTGATGTTTATGGGACATATTGGAGT